>NC_090935.1:690113932-690417098 GCF_040938575.1 Ambystoma mexicanum | reverse complement strand
TGGCCGCTGAAGGCAAGCGTCCCCAGCCAGCACAATCCTCCCCGCAATGAGAGGCAATGACGGACTCTCCCAAGTCGGGAATAAAGCCAAGACAGAGTGCGGGTGAGCTTAAATGGGAGTTTATCAATCAGAATAGGGCATGCAAAGAACTCTGCAAACTCCGAGAGCGCTCTGTCTGACAATCGCAAAGACAGGCGTATATATTTACAAAAAACGTCATAAGAACCTAAATACTATAGGGGGCACAAGTTCGATGGGATTGGGTGGCGATGACTAACTATAGGTGCTGCTGCGATGCGGTTGGCTTTGGCTGGAGGACGTCACTGGTCAGCCTCGTGGGTTGGGCTAGGCCTGGCAGGTTGGCTGAGTTCATCCGGGCGGTGTTTTTGTGCCATCGCGGCCAGTGTCAGAGATGAATGTCTTTTCCTGACTTATTTGCCCTAGGCCATGCACACCGCAGTCATTCAGTCATTACAATATTATCTTCTTTGGTAAATCTTCCAATACGTTATTCTACAGGTTAATGCAACACAGGAGGAATGCACCTTATGAAGGGTCTGATGGTCATTCGTCAGGGCATGGTTACCAGTGTCCTGTTGACCGGAGCCATAGGTTGAGGGGCTAAGCTTCAGGGCATGGGACGGGCGGTACATGCCTCCCTGTCTTGTTAGATGTGGTTATAAATGTGCCGCTGTGTGTTGCCACAGTATTGGGTGTCCTGATAGCACAGGGCCATAAGTCTAAGATGATCCGGTGGGTTGTGGGGTTTACGAGGGGGCGCCTTTGGAAGTGTATATTCAGGCAGAGGTTTACTGCTGTGCTGTAAATTATGCAGGTGGCGGGCCGTGGCCTTGGGTACTGCAGAGGGGGCTACACATCTTTGAAGCGGCTCCAGTCTAGTTGGGGGAGGTGGAGCAGCGTGGCGCGGGCCTCTGCTCTCATGTTTGGCAGTCTCCGCAGGGTGGGAGGGGAAATGGCCTTGCACATATTCACAAAGGTATCTTCCTCGTGTGTTGCCGGCTTTTAGAGGTGAAAACATCACAATCATTTGAACACTTTATAATATTTGTTTGAATACATTTCAACTTTGCTGGATGTGTCTCGATTATGTCCAGTCTGAGCACCTTATTCGTACACTATGTTTTAACAATTACAGTATTTAGTTATATGCATATACATTTGCAGTAAGTGAGGTAGTAGTGAAGTTGGTGGAGTACATAGAAAATGACCCGCCACCGTACGCGACCGTGGTGGCACATAAGGGGCTTAGACATACACGCATGACAAGTGCATTCTCGCACATCCTTCACATGAGCCCTCTGTATGGTTACATTCGTCTTCTTGTGTACTCTAGCAGCATTAGTTCAGTTATGGCGCGGGACCGAGGGGTGTACGGTTTTCAATGATACACATAGAGAATAATCCCCCGGAATGCTTTTATCATTTGCACACCCCTGCAGGGGTGTGGGTCCTTCATTGCTGGTGTCATGTAAACATGCGTTTCTTACAATAATTACACAATTTTACAGGTTTCTTTAGTAGAAGTAGTTTTATGGAAAGGATACACGTATTAAAAGTAGTTTTTGACATTCGTATTTGGGTATTTTTCTGCTTTCATCGGATGACCATTCTACAGATCTCCCCATCACCCAGGCCTCGCTGACCGGGTCACTCTGGGAGCAGTGATACACTGTGGACGGGAAGATGTTACAGTGTTAGTATCTTATGCTAGCTCATGTCCGTCTTGTTCGTGGGAACGGGCTCACAGCGGATCTGCCAGGGTGCTGCGGCGACAGGGATAATCGAAACTCTCCGAGGGTGGGGGCCGCGCTACAGTGCGCTGAGCTCACACCATCTTTGATAGACAAAATGGTTTCTGGGCCTAGCTAAATTCAATACGTGTGGGCCATGTCTTCAGCAGGTGAACCCTCCACCACCTGGGCCCGGGTGGTCTGAGGGGACGCCCAATGAGCCATGGCCCTCACCTGGGGAGGGGATGCAGGCAAGGAGGGTCTTTTGGACCACTCCTCCCCTACATTTCCCCCCTTTCGTTACTTAAGTAACGAATACTTTAAGTCCTCCAACCTTCTACATTCTGCTTCGTCCATCACTGCCTCATCCCATGCAGGTGTGCCTTTTATGGGCATCCATGCTCTGCACACCCCCCGTAAGCTCTCCCCTCTTCTGGCATATTCATCTGGGGTACAAGTCAGGTATATACATCCGCCATCTCCCGCCAAATCTACCCACATCTCCTGGTACCATTCTAATACACGGGGCTCCCTAATGGTGGTGTGCCATGCTTTATCTACGATATCCTTGTCATGATACCTAGGCACCAGTTGATATCTTGGTGTGTCATCAGTTCCAGTTTGTACCTGCACTTCCTGCATAGTTTGCATTGTCCCACGGGTGTTGCCCATTGTCACCATCATCATTGCACCATTAGGTACTGCGTTAGCACAACATCGAAGACCCACCTGGCACAGACAAAAAATTAAAAGGAGGAACACCACAGCTGGCATCAAAAATTTCACAGTTGTTCCAAGCCATGAGGGGACCCAGGAGAAAATGTTATCGAACCACGTACTGTCTTCTGCTCCACCTTTCATTTTCATTTTTTCTCCTAGGTTGTGTACTGCTTCGATCATATGGGACAGGGAGCCGTTTTCTGCGTCTTCGGAAGGTACGAAAGTGCAGCAGGCACTTCCAATTTTTCGGCAAACACCTCCATCCATCGCCGTCAACAGGTCCAAGACATACCTGTTTTGCATTGTCATCAGCCGTAAAGCCCTTAGTTCCACTTTTATTATGTTGAACCCTTCCTCAGTGTCATTGGCCAGCTGAATCAATTCCCAACGTGTTATCTGGAGCCATTTTGCGTTTGCCCTTGCTTGGACACTTGAGATGAGTGAGGCAAAGAATGTTTCTGCTGAGCTGAATAATCGATATCTGTCTGGGATCTGGGCCAACAGTTCTGATGATGCCTTTGATATGTAGTTTGATGCTTGTCTGTTACGGGTCAACACCTCTCCCTTGCTCCCGGAAGACAGGACATACATTTGTGACTCTGCAGTCGGCTGGGCTGCACTCTGTTGTATGCGTTCCTGTGTCTTTTTGCTCCCATCGATGTGGCTTTCTGGTATTACCATTAGGGCTGAGTGCAGAGTGGCCATTGAGCAGCTGCCACTCCATAACGGGGGAAGGTGCAGGTATGCCTGGTTGCCGCATACCCAGTACGTGTCGATCAGGGCCGCTGTCCCTTTTCTCAGATCTGGGATGGTGAGGGTCTTGTTACAGTTCTTGTTTGTTCCCATGGAGGTTCTCCCCTCTCCTTTGAAGCATAGTTCATAGTCTATTTCGTTCTGTAGTTTGAAGGGTTTTTCAATGGCGGTTACCCAAGTTAGTTTTGAAATGTGTTCCTTCCATACTGGTGTGCATGTTTCTTCTATCCACTGCAATTTCTCTGGTGCCACACCTCTCAGTGCTTCAGCTTTGCACATTACTTCTTCATCCTTCCACTTGTTGTCTGAAAAAAGTGTCCCTTGTATTACCAAAAATGGTTCTTCCAGACATACCACCCCTGCCGTCCTTGGATAGCAAGTTTTCTCGTTCTGCAGCATTCTGAAAGTAACTTCATGTGCCTGGAAGGTGTTCTTAATCCTGCATAACGTGAGATGAAGGAGACATTGGGCATCTATAATTGGCAACTCTTTGGGTAGTAATACTTTGGGTGTACCTGAAGCATGAGGAATGAGGGAGCAGACATAACAGCTCTCATTTGTTGTTTGTTTAGCTGTAGCACTCATATCCGCATACCATTTATTTGTCTGGTGGGGGTGTCGTGGGTCTTCCATTTTATCTAGTCCTAACCCATAGTACTCATCATACCTCCTTCCCCCTGCGTCTCTTTTTCGTCTGTTGTTCTTGTTCCTCATGTACTTCCCAGCCTCCTGGGCGAGGGACAAAATAGACCCCCCTTTCTCATTCCCGCCCCCCTTGGCCCATTCATCATATAAGATATCGTGTGCTGCTAGCATTTTTTCCTTTTCGTCCCTGACGTTATCTTGCAGGTTGTTTTTTAATATGGGGGCAGGTTGGCTGGTGGGGGTATTATACAACCACGATATGGCAGACGGGTTTCGGTCATTTAAACTGCGAGCATTATAATTAGATATCTTTGGTGGAGACACTGTGTTGTTTTGCATTCCACCCTGTGGCTCTTTCTTTTCTAAGATGACAGCATTGGATGGTGTAGTATAGTAACCCCATACAAGTTTAGTACCGTCCCATACCAGAAAATCGCCTTCCCTCGTATTGACACTTGCAGTTGCATTGGTCCCAGTAGTGCTGTTAATCCCAGTGCTGTTAATCCCTCCCCCCTCGTTCATCTCGATAGAGATGAACGCTACAAACCAATATGTAACCAGGCCAAACATTATTATAAAAAACAACGTAATGCACACAGATAATCCACACTCATACGAATATCTGCATCTCTCATTTAATAATTCTCTCATTCTACTAATTCTATCCGTTGCAGGCTGCCCGTTAGATGCCATGGTAGTTCCTGTTCGAGATATAAAAGTGCATTAAGTGCATGCATGTAAACATTTTGTTGGCACTATTAGTGCCAATATATATTGACGGGGAATGGAAGCGGGTAGGGTTGCAGGGAAGGGTATTCACAGACAAGGGTGTAAACACGTCATAATTTGATCACTTCATTAATTACATATAAGTCCAAAAAAAAGGAAAAAAACGTTTTTTTTTTTTTTTCTAGTAACATCTTAAAAAGAATGCAAGTATACTTATCAGTCATTTTCCCATTCAGGTCCATTACTGTCACACAAACACAAGTTCATATTCAGACATTCTGTTCAGTTGCATCGTTTGCTGTTGTCTGTGCCTCCTCATCTACCTCCTCTTGCACATTACTATATGCTTTTCGTACATCTGTCAAGTGTACCCAGTATTTTAAGCCCTTTACTTTTACTGCTGTGGGCGTGCAGAACACTACCTCGTATGGGCCATGGAACCGTGGAGCATTCCATCGACGCACAAAACTCCTGACATAAATGAATTTGCCCGGCATCAGCTGTAGCTGTTGCTCAGGCTCCGTGACAGACCCTGTTATGTTTCCCTCCTCTCTAGTGAAGGGTGGAGAGAGCTGCTTCGATATTGCGCGCGCTGCCCTTGTCAATTTCTTCAAATAGTCTGTGAACTCATCTCCCAATATCGCGGCGCTTCTGTGTGCATCTGAGTGTTCGCGCAGTGGAGAGTGTGCTGTGCACATTCGTCTCCCAGTCACGATCTCGTGCGGGGACAAATGGTGGTCTTTGCTTGGCTGATTCCTCAGCTCAAATAGCGCAAGGGGCAGACAGTAAATCTAATTCTTTTTCAATGAAAAGCATAGTTTTGATAACCTGCCTTTTAACAGTCCGTTCATCTTTTCCACTACGCCATTACTTTGAGGATGATAAATCGAACACAATTTATGTTTTATCCCCAATAATGTAGTAACTTCCTTAAAAAGCTCATTTACAAAGTGAGTGCCATTATCTGAGCGAATCACGTCACAAATTCCCCAGCGCGGGAACACTTCCCTCACTAGGAACTTTGCAGCGCTTTTGGCATCAGGTCATGCACATGGTCCTGCTTCCACCCACCTTGAGAATGGGCATACAACCACGATCATGTACCGTGCGCCATTACACCTTTCCCCCATGTCCGCGTAATCAATATGTAGCTCTCTGAATGGGCCAATGGGTTTTGGAATCGTTCCTCGGAGCGTGCGTAATGTCATTCCTGAATTGTATATCTGACATGTTGTGCATTCCATCGCTAATCGAGATACATGCTCCTGGAGACAGGGCACAAACCATTCTTCCTGTATTTCTGCTGCAATGTGCTGTTTGGTATTGTGTGCAGGGAAGTGTAGTTGTTGAAACGCAATTTCCAATAACTTTATTGGCATTACCACTTTCCCTGAGTTGTTTTGTCGCCACAGTAAGTCTGTTGCCGACTTGCTGCACCCTCGTTTTGTCCACATCAATTTTTCGTCTGCACTAGCTCCTTCCTGTAATTCTAGTATTTGTGATATAGGCATCATGTTGTAGCCTTCTGGGAGCTCTTCGTTTGTCTTGTGCTGCAGCATGTACTCACCTGCTTCATATTTCTGAAAATAGGAAGCCTCCTTGGCGGCAGCGTCCGCTGCCGCGTTTCCCAAAGACACAACGTCTGTGTTGGATGTATGTGCTTGGCACTTCACTATTGCTACTGCAGTAGGGTTTTGTAGGGCCTCAATTAACTCTTTCAACAATTCTGCATGCTGTACTGGTGTTCCGTCTGCCCGTCGGAATCCCCTCCGCCCCCATCTCGCTAGACCTCCATGTACTGTCGTCGTCATGTAAGCTGAGTCTGTGTATATTGTCACTGCGCAACCCTTTGCTGCGCGTAGTGCTTCGATGAGCGCAATCAGTTCTGCTGCTTGTGCGGAGTAATGTGATGGGAGGCGGTACTGTACTAGTGTTTCATACTCACCGTCTTCTAACCTCACCACCGCCATACTAACATGTTTTTCTCCCGTGTCCACATCAATCGATGCAGACCCATCCACGAAGTACACTTCCCCCTCGCTCAGAGCGTTCTCACACACCACTGTGTCCTCCCCTCTTTCTCCTGTGTAAGTTGCACAATCGTGGTCCTGCATGTCCTCTAGTGTGCACGCTTCTGTAATAAATGTTGCGGGGTTCACTGTCTTGCATCTCACCACATGGATATTGGCGCTAGACAATATGATCTCATAGGCTGTTGCCCGCTGTGTTGTCAGTGTGCTTTTTGACCTCTCTAGTATTGCAAATAATGAATGTTCCACAAACAATGTCACAGGGCAACCCATTACTATTGTGGCACTTTTCTCAATCGCGAACGCGGCTGCAGCGAGTGATTGCTCGCACGCGAAATGGCCTTGCATCATGGCATCTAAAGTACCACTATAGTAAGCCAAAGGCTTGTGTCCTAGGGACGTCTTTCGTGTCAGAACAGCTGTCATGAGTGTTCCCTTGCAGTGTGAGAATAGGTAAAATTCGCGTCCATAATCA
Source organism: Ambystoma mexicanum (assembly GCF_040938575.1). Taxonomy (NCBI): domain Eukaryota; kingdom Metazoa; phylum Chordata; class Amphibia; order Caudata; family Ambystomatidae; genus Ambystoma; species Ambystoma mexicanum. The sequence continues at coordinate 690,409,995 of NC_090935.1, read as the reverse complement.
GGATTTGCTAGCACTGGAGCGCTTGAAATTAACTCTTTTAACGATTGGAATGACGCGCTCATTTCTTCTGACCAATCTATTTTTTTATTTTCCTGTTGTTCTTCTTTGAGTGCGTGTAGTAGGGGTCTCGTGTATGCTGCATAGTCTAATATCCATGCTCGGCAATAGTTGCACGTTCCCAAGAATTTCTGCATGTCTTTCACTGTTGTGGGTTCTCCTACTGATCTTATCGCTTCTACCCTGTCGGGGATTATTCTTTTTCCATCTTTTGATATCAGCTGTCCCAAGTATAAGACCTCTGTCAGGCAGTACTGTAGCTTCTCCTTGTCTACCTTGTACCCCTTATTGGCCAATAGAGTCAGGAGCGTTGTTGAATCCTTTGTACATATTTCTTCGTCTTGTGCACACACTAGTAAATCGTCTACGTACTGAATGATCGTACTCTCAACTAATAGGTTCCCCAAGTCTTCGTGCAATATACGGTTGAATATGCTCGGGCTCTCACAGTATCCCTGTGGTAATCTGCAGTGTTCATATCTCTTTCCCCCCAGTGTAAATGCTGTCAGGTATCTACTCTCTTCGGCCAGGGGGATTGAGAAAAATGCGTTTTTCAAGTCTACTACTGTGAAGTGTGACGCTGTTTTTGGGATGCTGCATAATATTGATGCAGGGTTCGGGACCAAAGGGAACTCTTTCTGAATTACATCATTTAGGGGGCGTAAATCCTGTATCATCCTCCAAGACCCTCCCTTTGCTTTTTTGATTGGATAAATGCATGTGTTACATGGGGAGTTTGAAGGCACTATTATCCCTTGTGCTAGTAGTGCATTTATTGTCTCTTTTATCCCTTCTTCAGCTTCACGGGACAATGGATACTGTTTCACTCGTGGTAAAATTGCTCCTTGCTTTAGTTTTATTACCACAGGTTGTACTCCATGCAACAGCCCTACATCATGGGGGCCTGTTGTCCACAAATTGTTTGGTACGAGCCTCATGTCGTCATCAAAAAATGACGGCGGTGCTCCCACCACTGCCATCAGTTGAACGGGGATTTCCCTGGCTTGAATCAAAATGTCACAGGGCATCGCTATTTCCATTACTATTTCACCATCCCCTTCTGCATCTGAAAAGAGATCCTCATCTGCTAACTCTCTTAGGGCGATGTTGGCATTTGTACACAGCATTGTACGCCACTCACATCCTTCCCTATCTAATCCAATCACAACAATCCTTTTCGCTGATACCTGTACAGCGTGCAAGTCTAATGATACCACTGATCCTGGTGCTGTGTCGGGGCACACTATGGGGCGGAAGAGGAACTCCACTGGAATCCTCCAGTCCATTCTCATCAGCTCTGGGATTATGAGGGCCAATGTCTTTAGCCCTTCAATAAACATTTCCTCATTTTCCGGCAACCCTCGTACTTCTTGTGTGGTTGTGTAGGCTTGCACTACCAACATTGCACGCAATGGGCATATTCCGGGGGTTGAACACACTATTCCTCTCTCTGTAAATGATATGGTCATGTTGAGTTTACTCAGGAGATCCCTCCCTAATAAATTTATTGGTGAGTGTTCATAATACAGTAAGGGTGTCTTTACAGTCTTACCCCCCACTGTTACATCCAATGCTTCTGTGTAAGGAACTTCAATTACAGCCCCAGAGAACCCCTGCGTCTCTAACTTCCTGTTAGATAACGGGAACCGGCCCTCCCTGATACATGATTTCTCCGCTCCCGAATCCACCATGAATATGAACTGCTTGTCTCCTATCTGCGCCCCTACCAATGGTTCCTCTGCTGCATCGTAGGTGGTAGATAGAACTGGACACGCAAGTGTTCTCTGTGGGCTGTCCTATGCAGGGTGTCTCATCGCCCCCCCCCTTGATTGAAGACACTCCTTGAAACTACCGATACGCCGCTATAGGGTGCTGGTGCGGGTGCCCCGTTTGCCGCTGTCGCAAAAGGGTTGCCTGGCGTGTACTGCATATTGTCATTGTTTTGTGGGTGGTTCTGTGTTCTATACTGGTGCCCCGGTTGTTGCTCATTATTACCTTGGCCTGGGTTTCTCGGTTGTTGTTGTCCCATTGGAAGACCATATGGGCTCCCCGGGTGGGGATGGCCATACTGTTCTACCTCTTGGAACCCGTTGTTGGGTCTGGCTCTGCACTCCCTAGAGTAATGCCCCCATCTTCCACAGTTCCAACAACTCCCTTGTGCACCTCTAGGGCCCTGCCATCCATTTCCTCCCATTCCCCCGTACCCCGGTCCACCCCTTCGGCCCCTGTACCCACCTCGTCCTCCTCGAGGGGCCCACTCCTGCCACTGCGATCCTCCGCCTGTCTCCTGCTCATTCCACTGCCGCTGTCCTGCTCCAGCCCAACTAGTTGCCATCCTTCCTTATATGGCTATCAACCCCTCCTCCTCCTCATCTCCCTCCCTGCTGTGGGGGAGTGCGGCTACAGCCATTGCGACCTTCACCAACTTTGTCTGCACTAGTTTTGCTTCATCTGCCAATCTCCTCTGCGCCACCTCCTTCTCCCTTTCCTTTATTCGCTTACAATGGTGCACTATTATGCTCTGAATCTCAGGCCATCCCTTCGCTTCAATGCCCGCTATTTTGTCAAGCGCCTTTTGCACCTCTTTTGGGAGCCCTCTTTTTATAATGAAGTAAAATAAAGATGTCGATTGATACCAGGGCGTGCCCGTTTCTGCTCTCCACATCTCTTGGACCCGAAAAATATAATCCATAGCCTCCTCCCCGTCATTCATTGTACACTGCATTACTGACTGTAAGTCTGGCGTATCTGGAAACGTTTCTCGCAAGGCATCCCACACCCTCGCACGCACTGTGTTAAAGGAGGCTCCGTCATGGCGGTCGCAGTCTAATGTTACTCCCGGGAAACCGGCCTTGACCCATACTCTATCAGCCTGATCCCCTACTGCTGATACGAGCAAGCTCTTCACATCTCCTATTGCTAGGGGTACCCCGGCAGTGTGTTTCTCAAAGGCATATATCCACTTACTTGCCCCTCCCGATAACGGGGGCAATAGCTTAAATAAATTGGCTTTATCCATCTGAGCCCATGAGATATAATTCGGCCTCCCTCCTCCCCTATGTATCAATGGGAGCTGTAGCATTCCTTTTGTTGTTGCATCTGGACCCGTTTTGGCTGCTGATGTTCCCAGTGATGCCATTTTCCCCACCCTGTTTCTTAATCGCCCTGTCCACTCATCATCCAGTGTTCTCATTGAACATGTACCATCCACCCCTTCACTTCCCCCTCCCATTGCCATGCTCAACCTGTCGCTTTCTTCTAACTCGTCCCTTATATCACATAGTAGTTCCTCTCTGTCCCCTATAGGCCTTTCTTCATTAAGAATGCCTCCCTCTCGTGTCCCTACTTCGATTATTCATGTCGGTTCTTCCTCAATTCTGAACAGTATCTCACCTTTTTTCCACCCGTCTTCAAGTGTTCTATTCTCACTCGGCGCTCTAGACGTGCGCCCTGATCTTGCTGCATTAAGTGCTGTTTGTTCACATATGTCTTTTAACCTTGAGAGCTCATCTTTCGCTATTGAGAGTCTTGACTGTAAATCATCTGTTAGCTTTTCTATGTCCATTCTTTGTGTACTTGCCTGGGCTCGCTCCCTTGTACTTTCATTGGCGGGGGTGCCGTTGGCCGGTGGGGTGTGGTAATTGTCGGGGGAGGCACATAAGTGGGGTCACTGTACCCTTCTGCGGGCACAGGCTTGTTTAATATCGGGTACAAGCTTATTACCTCTATTGGTGGCGCTACATTTGACGATTCTTTAGCATCTTTCTGTATCATCAGTGGATTGTCAGTGGTGGATGGGAGGTCAGGATTTAATGCTGGTGCTTTGGGCGGTGGTATCTCTTCAAATAACCTCCAGAGATCTAATATTTCCCTCCTATTGTGCAACTGCTTCCCCTTGTATTTCAAACAAATGCATGTGGCCACCATATCCAGAACACTTTTATCAAATGACCCCCCCTCGGGCCATATCTGGGGTAACCCCTCTCCCTTCAGCTCTGTTACCCATTGGTCATGATATTTCTTAATTCGCTCCGCGTACCATGGTAGGTTCTTACAAATATGTGATAAGGGTGTTTCGGCCCCCATCTTTGTGTTTTCCTAGTACTTGTGTGTCTCTGTGTGTCCACAATTACAATGTGAACCTATTACCAATATGGGTTTCGTCGTCTACTTCACATTCAATAATGGGCTCCTCTGTGCTCTTCCCCCTGCCTGCACAATACAAAACTGGCTGTACACAGTCTCTATTCTATTCTCTTTGGTGGGCACATACAAGAGCAAACCATCAGTGATCTCGACAACAGTAACCCGGAAATCAAAAAGGTACACGCACACTTCACCTTGTCATTTTTGTCTTCAAGAAGCTCTATCCGGCCACACTTACCATGACCATTCAATTACTATACATTTATAGCCATGTTACACACTCACAGCACCAAATTGTCTTCTGACGCATACGAGGTGCACACACCTCTCTGTAACACTCTATTCACAATTCAAGCTGCCCTCCCTTTCCTCCCTAGCCGGCTGTCCCCGTCCGTCTTATTCAGATATACGGATGCGCATATATATATATATTGTCAAAAGAACCGACTTATCGTCAGTCATTTAAGGAGCACTCTCCTTCTCCTTCATACCAGGCTTCAAAAAATAGGCGGTTATCTTCGTGTCATTAATGGCTTCTTTATTCGTTTAAAATACATCTTCCATGCTTCCCAAGAAAATCGACGCGTTTCGCAGCATTACTTGCCGCTTGTTCATATTGGTCTGCTCTTCCCTCTTCTAGTAGGACTCTCTCTCTCTTACTTTCTCCCTAACGTTTTGTACTGATCTCACTTTATTTTCCCCCCCAACCCTAAAGAAAAAAAAAGAAGGAAGAAATAGCAGTCACTAATATATTCTCTTTGTCCCCCTTTGCCAGACACTTTTATCTTATAATCCACTTCTTCATATATTCCCAGTACTAGTCAAGATAACACTATGCGGCGCCGCCTTCCACCCCCTTTCGGAGCTAGGTTCCCGTCACTTTTATCTCTTATTCACCTCTTAATCCTAATGGCCATATGCAAAGAAAAAGCAAAGAAATTTTAGGATAATCCTTAGTAGATCTGCGTACCCCCTTTTCTACCCCTCTTCGTTCTCTGTCCTTGACTTCCTCCCCCACTCCCTTTACGATCGCTCGCACTCAATACTCACGTGCCCGTCTTGAACCGATAGTCTCCGAAACTGGGTCCGTCCAGGCAGTGTTGCCGTCCGCTCAACAGTCAGCCCCGGCGAGCGGTACTCAAAGGGGATTTTTCAACTGGGATCCCGTACCCTCTCTCTTTTGAGTGCGCACTTCTTAGTGTACCGGTCGCCGTTGGCGGGCAGCCTCCCGGAGCCGGCTCACTGTGCGTATCCCTTTTCGACCGGAGATTCTCGTGCCAAAAGGGGACGGTAATGTTAGGTCGGGAAAAAATAATAATAGTAATAATCACGCTTTCGGGGTCACCACTGAAGGCAAGCGTCCCCAGCCAGCACGATCCTCCCCGCAATGAGAGACAATGACGGACTCTCCCAAGTCGGGAATAAAGCCAAGACAGAGTGCGGGTGAGCTTAAATGGGAGTTTATCAATCAGAATAGGGCATGCAAAGAACTCTGCAAACTCCGAGAGCGCTCTGTCTGACAATCGCAAAGACAGGCGTATATATTTACAAAAAACGTCATAAGAACCTACATACTATAGGGGGCACAAGTTCGATGGGATTGGGTGGCGATGACTAACTATAGGTGCTGCTGCGATGCGGTTGGCTTTGGCTGGAGGACGTCACTGGTCAGCCTCGTGGGTTGGGCTGGGCCTGGCAGGTTGGCTGAGTTCATCCGGGCGGTGTTGTTGTGCCATCGCGGCCAGTGTCAGAGATGAATGTCTTTTCCTGACTTATTTGCCCTAGGCCATGCACACCGCAGTCATTCAGTCATTACAATATTATCTTCTTTGGTAAATCTTCCAATAGGTTATTCTACAGGTTAATGCAACACAGGAGGAATGCACCTTATGAAGGGTCTGATGGTCATTTGTCAGGGCATGGTTACCAGTGTCCTGTTGACCGGAGCCATAGGTTGAGGGGCTAAGCTTCAGGGCATGGGACGGGCGGTACATGCCTCCCTGTCTTGTTAGATGTGGTTATAAATGTGCCGCTGTGTGTTGCCACAGTATTGGGTGTCCTGATAGCACAGGGCCATAAGTCTAAGATGATCCGGTGGGTTGTGGGGTTTACGAGGGGGCGCCTTTGGAAGTGTATGTTCAGGCAGAGGTTTACTGCTGTGCTGTAAATTATGCAGGTGGCGGGCCGTGGGCTTGGGTGCTGCAGAGGGGGCTACACATCTTTGAAGCGGCTCCAGTCTAGTTGGGGGAGGTGGAGCAGCGCGGCGCCGGCCTCTGCTCTCATGTTTGGCAGTCTCCGCAGGGTGGGAGGGGAAATGGCCTTGCACATATTCACAAAGGTATCTTCCTCGTGTGTTGCCGGCTTTTAGAGGTGAAAACATCACAATCATTTGAACACTTTATAATATTTGTTTGAATACATTTCAACTTTGCTGGATGTGTCTCGATTATGTCCAGTCTGAGCACCTTATTCGTACACTATGTTTTAACAATTACAGTATTTAGTTATATGCATATACATTTGCAGTAAGTGAGGTAGTAGTGAAGTTGGTGGAGTACATAGAAAATGACCCGCCACCGTACGCGACGGTGGTGGCACATAAGGGGCTTAGACATACACGCATGACAAGTGCATTCTCGCACATCCTTCACATGAGCCCTCTGTATGCTTACATTCGTCTTCTTGTGTACTCTAGCAGCATTAGTTCAGTTATGGCGCGGGACCGCGGGGTGTACGGTTTTCAATGATACACATAGAGAATAATCCCCCGGAATGCTTTTATCATTTGCACACCCCTGCAGGGGTGTGGGTCCTTCATTGCTGGTGTCATGTAAACATGCGTTTCTTACAATAATTACACAATTTTACAGGTTTCTTTAGTAGAAGTAGTTTTATGGAAAGGATACACGTATTAAAAGTAGTTTTTGACATTCGTATTTGGGTATTTTTCTGCTTTCATCGGATGACCATTCTACAGATCTCCCCATCACCCAGGCCTCGCTGACCGGGTCACTCTGGGAGCAGTGATACACTGTGGACGGGAAGATGTTACAGTGTTAGTATCTTATGCTAGCTTATGTCTGTCTTGTTCGTGGGAACGGGCTCACAGCGGATCTGCCAGGGTGCTGCGGCGACAGGGATAATCGAAACTCTCCGAGGTTGGGGGCCGCGCTACAGTGCGCTGAGCTCACACCATCTTTGATAGACAAAATGGTTTCTGGGCCTAGCTAAATTCAATACGTGTGGGCCATGTCTTCAGCAGGTGAACCCTCCACCACCTGGGCCCGGGTGGTCTGAGGGGACGCCCAATGAGCCATGGCCCTCACCTGGGGAGGGGATGCAGGCAAGGAGGGTCTTTTGGACCACTCCTCCCCTACACCGCCTTGCCTGTGCCAAGCACCCCGGCAACCGGTATACCACTTTTTACCTCAACCGCGAAAGAGGGGTAACATCCTTTTAACCGGAAAAACTCCACGGCTGGTTTCTTCCCTGGTAGTGCAACGACCTTCAGCTTTCCTCCACAACAAGATCTTCTCCTCCTCTGGACAATGCCGCGACTTGCACCCACTACCAGGAACAACTGCCACCGCTGGAGGATCCTTTCCATTTTAAAGGTACCGTGTTCCGCCCGGCTTCCGTTGCCACCGATTGTACGGGGTAGATTTAGCCCTCGGCTCTCGACCCTGGGTAAGCCTGGGACACCCTAACTAAACTTTTCTAAACTTGGTAAAACCTTTTCTACTCACCTGTAAAGACTTGTGACATTGTGTGATCTTGGGCATCTTTTTGCTTGGCTTTCCCTAGAGTGGGCCTGGCAACCGAACTTCCTTGCTCCTCAATAGACTGCCTTTCTACACTCACTGTGAATCTCTGAAAAGTGTTTTGCCTTGCTGTTTTCACTTCTTTTGCCTTTTCCCTCCCTTTTTAACTAACTTGTTGGAGTGCCATCTAACGTTAAGCGCTCACCTCTGTTTGGAAATAAGTGGTGTTAACTTAGACTTGTCCAACAAATAACTAGGGATGTACATATAAGTAATAGTGACTGTGTTTTGACTTACTTACCTTTTCTGTGCTAGTGTAATTTATGAGTGTGTCTTTTAAATAAATAATCATATACTTTTACACCTAGCTCTGGTCAGTGTTTGCTTGTACTACTGTGCCTCTGTACCTATTATGTATGCTCTGTATACTGCCTAACTCTTCTTGAGGGAATTCTGACTGCTCAGCCACAGCTACCAGGTAAATCTGGGTGGTGCAGACTGCTACCAAGTGGGTTTACTGCCAAACACCTGTAGTCTTAAATCTTTTGCAGTGGTCCCAGAGGGAACTGCACAGGTTTCTGCCTAACATAGACTACCCAGCTGTTCATGTATTTCAGATTTAACACTGGCCTCACTTTGTCTTTTTGGTGGCCAGAAACATATTGCTCATGAATTTTGGGTGTGCTTTGCACGGATCGATTGCCTGTTTTTTCTGCTAGGCTCTGCAATTCTGCATGTAATAACTCTTTCTCTGTCTGTGTCGAGGCTAGAGGGCATGGCGCTTGATATTGGGTAGGGGTCTCTCTAAACTCTATGTGCATGCCTTTCGCTGTCTGCAGAACTCAGGCGTCGCTGGAAAGCGAACGCCAATTCTCCCAGAATACTGCATGCCTCCCCCATACTGGTGGGTACGTAAAAATTCTCACCTGTGGGGAAGTTCTGTCCACTTCCCTGTCCTCTACCTCGCCTTCCTCTAGGGAAGCGGCCTCTTGGCGGGAAGAAGGAGTCTGGCTGTCTGTTCTCTCAGTACTGGTTTCTATTGCCTTGATGCCTCCTGAATGTTTGGTAGCGACCGGTCGCTCGGCTTCTGTACCAACCGGTCCCACCAAAAACTCTTCCGGGGAAGATTTTCTTCATGGAGGCTTCTGCCTTCTTTAGGAATGTGTAGGTTCCTACGAATCTCCCCATTTCTTTGCCGAAGGTCTCTCTGAACAATAGACATTGAGCTGCCTCGCCTGCTTCATATGATGATAGATCTCCCAGTTTGTGATTGATCTTGAGCAGGAGCCCCCTACTGCGTTCGGCGATATTGTGCAATTGGCATTGCCTAGTAGGCATAAGGCTCGCTGAGCCCAGTTTGCTAGGACTCCAGGGTCCACCTCCTCTCCTCTGTCCTTAGCTTGCTCGGCTAAGTCCATAATTTTAGACAGGGGTCCAGCTAGGTCTAGGACCTTTTCTTGACAGCTTTTCCATGAGCGATCTATGCCCTTCCTCGGGTCTCTGTTGGACATGGAGACAAAAGATAACATTTTCGGGTCTAATTCTGGAGCTTCTGCTACTTTGCCTGGTAGTTCCGGTCTTGAGCACTCTGCCCTAATTATCTGTCTAACTTCCTTCTCCAGCGCTTTCCTCAATCTTTGGGTCATATACTTTGCGACCCTCAGTGAAGGCACCCACTCCGAGGATTTTGGATTCCAGATCTCTGGATGGAACATGTCTGAGGTTTCTTCCTCCTCTACATTATGGAGATTTCACTGTCTTTTCTTTGGCAGGGATTGGCTTCCCTCCTCCCCTTCATTATCTACATCCTCCTGTCTGGAGGTAGGGGATTCTGGTGGTTCCTCTTCTGGGAAACCTTCTTCTGGATAGCCCATATTATCATCCCCTGAGTAGGGGATCTCGAGGCTCGGCACCTGTGATTCTTTCATGAAAGATTCTTTCAGTCTATTGAAAGCGTCTAAAGCCTCTGGGGCCCTTGCACCTGCCCCTTCCGTTTGGCCCAGGGGGTCAGAGGAATCTTTGCTCTTCTGGGCCTTGTGTACCCTTTGGTGTCTTTTGGAGTGACCCTTGTGGAGGTGCTTTCTTCCAGCCTGGTAAACTTGTCTTTCTGGCTCAGAAACAATTCTATTGTCTGTAGTCTTTCCTGTAGGGGCCTGACCCCCTGAGCAACTGCCTCTGTGAGTGAATCCCCCAGCACTTACTTGAAACTATAGGCTACGTCCTCCTGGTAGACTGCCTCTTGTTCTTCTTCACTCCATTCGATGTCTGACATGTATAGTGCTGTTAGTTGCCTCAACAATACCTTTTCAGGTGTAGTGGCACGTCCACTGATTCACTTCAGCTTGTGAGGCTGTACCTTGTCTGCACTGGTTCTGTTGTTGTGCAGTTTTTGCTCAGGGACCTTTCTTGAATCCCAAGTGTAAAAATACACTTCTTATCCGGGCTGTGATTTTGTGTAATGAGCTTATAAATGCTCTGTAGCGTTTTATTTGCCCCGTTAATCAGTTTAATGGGCTCAAAAGTGCTCCGTAGCGTTTGTGTGTTTCTTAATACGAAGCCTCTTCAGCGCGATTGCGCTATGACTCCGCCCCCCGAGGGTGGGGGCCTCGAGTCCTGTGCTCTTTGCTCTTCGATTGGCTCTGCTGTGTGTCGGCGGCCCCGCCCTCACAAGGGTGGGGGCTGCTTCCTGGCTCTGACGGAACTTCACTCGCTTGCGTCGCTTAGCTCCGCCTCTACCATGGTGGGGGCTGCTCGCTCTGTGGCTCCCGTCCTCGAGAGGGCGGGCCGCTTCAATGACACGGTCGGGAGATTATACTCCTGCTCTCGTCGCTTGCTCTGCCCCCACAAGGGTGGGGGCTGCCTGCAACTTGGCGCGACTCTGTGCTGTCCAAAAGCCTGCTCATGAGGAGATCAGTGAGCCCCTGAGGTGCCGGGTATTGTGGCACGGGACCGCTGACTCTCTTTTATACTATTAACGCTCTAACGCTGCTGTGCTGCTAAACCCATACATATCATTAACTCATACTCCGTTTATATACCATCAAACCTTACATTAAACACATGCTATTACGCAGCTAATGTAGGGTAGTACTTAGCTTTCTGGAGAGCAGGAAAAGAAGAGGAGGAACAGAGGAAGAGGAAGGACTAGGTCACATGGCCAAGAGACTAAAGGGACTACAAGGAATGATGGGACTTGAAGTTTAAAAAAAAAAAAAACAAGAAAGTAAAATTTACATTATTTGTTGAAACTGTTGGAGAGTAGACTAAAGAGAAGATGAAGCTTAATGCTCGCCTCCGTCTTGCCATAGAATTAACACTACAGCCAAAAATAGGGTTGGCAGACAGATTGATTATTTTCCTTTGTACATACTTTGAACAGGTTTTGCCATAGCCATGCAAACAGAAGTCTATGTGTTAATAATTAACAGGGCACACTGTATAAATTAATGGTGCCATTTTGATCTTTAGTACAACCCGCTGATGTTAGATTTGCACTAATTGTCTTATTTCACCTTAAATTGCTACATTTGAACATTCGATCTAGGTTTTGCACATTATATGTTCGGTTTTAGTGGCATGTATGGTGTTTGTGATAGGAGGAGTTGAGTGTGTTTTTGTATTATTGAATGGTGTTGTGTCGTTTTTAATGTGTAACATTGATCGTTTTTGTCTTAGAAATTGCGGTTCTTTGACATGTTTGTTTGTATATGTAATTGCATCCTATAAACATGTTACTGCTGTTGTATCAAATTCTTTACATTAGAATAAATTTAAATTATATTAAAATGTAAAAAGTGGAAAACCTCAAATCATTTTTGAATGAATCTTCCCCATAAGACTGTGGTATAGGAGGTTGCTTTTATGATATCACTTCTCAAACCAGCCTGATCTTTGGTCCGGTCCCAGTGAGACCTCCAAACAGCTGTGCTAGAATTTTGGAGTGCTATGAACCACTGCTTCAAACAGGCTAGATACCCACTCACTACTTGGATCTCCACAATCTTCCGTACTGGAAGTTGGCTCGATTCTCTTGCACAAAAAGAAGAAGCCTGGTTTGATGCTGTCAAACTACGAAGAACTAAAAATGTACTGGTTTGTAGGCCCACCTCCAAGGTCCACTTGTTGGGCCCCTAAATACTGACTAAACCGAATATTGAAAATGTTCAACAGTTGTTGTGGGTTAGGTTTTTGATAGTGTTTTTAATAGTTAGTTGTACACTGGTTTATTTCGTTCGATTATATACTTTTTTATAGAACGTTGATTGGACTTTCCCTTATTTTGGGCTGTTGTACTTTACTGTGTGCGTTACTGCTGAATCACATTTGCAACCCTCTTGAGAGTATAGCCCTCCCATGGTCCACATTACCACAAAAGGCAAAGGAGGTATAATGTTTAACGGTGCCTGTTCCACCTTTATGACTGGGATCGCTCTTATTTTGGAGAAGTGAGGATGGTCTAACCGCTACTCTTGCAGGGTAGAAGTTATTTCATCACACGTGCTTGATGTATATCTATAGGAATACTTAACATGTGTTTGGGACAGTGCTTGAATATTACAATTAAATAATTTAAGAGGAATTTTGCATTCTATAACTGCTTCGGGAAACAAACATCCTCTTGCTGAGTTTTGCTTACAAGTAAGGCATCTATTTGCTGGCATAGACCTTTTCTGATTATTACAACTTGTTTATGTTACCTTAAGTCACTTTCATTTTATACACCCAATTAAGACATCTTGGTGCTAGTAGACATGTTAACAATGACATTTTATTCTGTTATTATATCATTTTCAGAAAGAGAAGAGCGTTCACCTTTTCCACCTTTTTTGCTGACACACAATGTCGGTGAGATTTGAGTGATCTAATGTCGTTGGGAAAAGGTTCCCAGATGCTCATTTGCGTGACCTTCAGGTAGGGATGTTTTCTTGCTCATGAGAAAGGCATTGCATTCCTTGGGTATATTTCAAGATGAGCATCGACATCTCTCGAATCACTCAAATCTGATCTAATGATGAGGTTGAACTTCAGCTAAGTTATCAATTTTTTTAAAAAAATTGTAACATTTAGGGTCGATCCTATATGATAGTATTCATGGTTAAATAGTTCGAGTTCTTTGATCCTTGCAACACCACATGGAATTCTGACCATTACAAATACTGTATTTCCAGAACGTGCTTCAGCACCATTTTGCTGGTTCAAATAGCCTTATGACCTTAGCTGCAATATCTTGGATTTGACGCACTGGTCCTCATTACAATTTGGCAGTAGCCTTGCCAGTAAAACCGGCAGGCTGCTGCCAAACATTCAATTTTTTCTTGCGCCCGCTAATGGGCAATTACCGGGTCATTACAGCTCCGCCAGACCCGGTAATAGCCCATTCGCGGGCACTGCAATGGAAAGCTCCCCATTCTCATAGGGCTAAACAGGAATGGGGAGGTCGGATGCACCGGCACCATTCAGAATGGTGGCGGTGCATCCAACATTCTCTGCTCGCGGGTGCCTTTATGGCAGAGATCTACCAAAAGTAATTTAGCACCATTATGAACGGAACCAAAAGTTAATATGTGATTTAATCTCATACCCTTCAAAAGTTATTGTGCACATACAACCATACACACCATCACATAGGAAATGTCAATATTATAATTCCAAGATAACTACTAAAATAGTCTTCATGAAATAAATGCTATTTAGTCTATGTATGTCAAAGTGCCAAATGTGTACATTTTGCACGCAATCTTACTGTGTCAACTACTTTTACCGCACATTGCACATTGATACCATTTCCCAATCCCCTTTGTTAAACTACAATTATCAGGAAGTCCTAAAATAAACCTAAGCAAACGTGCAGTCAAAAGGCATGTAGCCACAACAAATGCGGACCGGTACATATATTGGCATCAATGTCAGCAGTAACCTGCACACAATACGGATGCTGGCGATGACCAGACATGTTTTGACTTGCTGTACCTCTGCATTCACAATCACATCAGTTTCTAGCCCTGGCACACTTAAAACCCAAATTCTACTCACATTGTATAAGGGAATGATATGAAAAGTTCAATTGCATTTGTACCAAGGATCGGTAGATCTCACAAATGAGTTTAATATTTTATTTAGAACTGGCAATTTTGGTAGGGGTGTGGCCGAACGCCGGAGAAGATGGGCGCCTAGACGAGCCACTCCACCTTACCAAAACATAAATGGGAATTAAGTCTTTGTTTTGAAACATTTTTATTTTGTCTGCATCTTCATAACTTACCTTCTAGCTGTTCCGCTCACTATCGCAGAGGTTTTGTTCTAGTACGGCATCACCATTCCACTCCGATGGAGAGCTCCGTGGGCTGATCTGTGATGTGCCGCCAGTCATGTAGAGAGGAACAGAATCACATTCCAGGTGACGTGCCGGCCCTGGGCCTTCCAAATTCCATATTCTTATGATGCCACATCTGGCGCCACAAGCATACTGCATATTGAAAGAAAGAACATTGAAGAGAGAAAACTACATAAAAGGAAGGAGGGAAAGAAGCCAAGAACAAGGAAAAAGGTGAGAGGGTGAGAAAAGGGGAAAGGAGTAAATGAGGGTGGAAAAAGAGAGCAAAAAGGTTTTTAAAAAAGGGAATGAGAAAGAAGGAAGAGAAAGAGGATGAAAGAAGGAAGAGAAGAGAACAATAAGGAGGTAAAAGAGAAAGTAGGAGAAGAAATATATAATAAATAGGGGAGAGGAGCACAAAAAAAGGAAAAGACAAACATATGATATCTATACAGAGTATCACAAGATACACAGCTGCATAAACACTATCTCCTGTCAGCACATCATAAAATAATCAAAAGGCATTGTGCTAAACACCTTCCTCCTCTAAGAACCACACCTGTGTGTCACTATTATGCTATCACTAAATCTACCACAAAAGCATCTTGCTCTCTGTTATAAAGTGCATGCACAATTCAAACAGCCTTATATGCATACTCCTTTCCTCACCACCAACTCACTGATAACATTGACAGCCTCCACCTGGGCATTATTGCTCTATTACCACTGTCTGCTTGCTCCTTTCATCGTTATTTACAATGTCGGTAGCTTACATCTGGACAATACAGACCTCTTATGAGTATCTGCTTGACACTCTATCAAGCCTATATTTGCAGCCGTAGTACACAAGAACAGTACTATACCTTTATACCTGAACTGGTGACCTCACTATACACTCTATTATCTATACTCTGCTCCTTATCATTCTCTGTCTATTGATTTAAGCCGCTTATTATAAGAGTCAGACAGTCTAAATAATATAGACTTAATAATTGCATACTATCAGATATTATAGAACCTAAATATCAAACTTCTTCATGCAGAGCACGTTACTCCAAAATACTATAAAAAAAAGGTGTCCAAACTACTGTCTACAAAACTAACATTATACTGACTTGCATTTACTTCAGGATCTCTGCCTCGGAGCACTATTTTGTATTCTAGACCTTGATAATATCTGTCAGAATGGCTGCCAGTAAATCCAATCAAAAGAGTGTACCTACTACAAAAGAATCCACTACTTCCTCAACAAATCTTTAAAGGCCTAAAGGTGACTAGAAACCTCGACTTGGAATCCCTGACCCTGCCATAGAAGCCATTCTTGCTGAAATTAGAGCATTTAACCTTTCATTGAGACTACAAATAATGAACTGCAGCAATTAGATGACCGATGGATGGTATTTAATAACAGAATCGAAGAAGTGGAAAGAAGAGTCTGGGTTGTTGAAGACATCCCCCAGAGTCGTGCAGTTAGAAAAATCCATAAAACAGCTTCAGAAGCACAATGGAGATTTAGAAATCATAGTGGGCACAATAATCTGCGAGAATCTCTGGTCTACCAGAAGGCTCTGAAGGCTCTGATCCCATTGCTTTTCTACAGAAATTTCTACCAGCCATCCTACATCTAACCGAGGAAACAGTACTCAATACACAGCATGCTCATAGAATTGGACAACCTACAATCTCCACCACTTCTCGTCCTTTACCCAGAACACTCATATTTTACCTCTTGGAATACTCCCAGCTTCAGCTCATCATATCTACAGCCAAAGAACGCGAATCCCTCATCTGGCACGGATACAAGCTATTCATATCTCAAGATGTGGCCAGAAGCACAGCCCAGTGCAGAAAAGTGTTCCTATCTTTTCGTACAGCCCAGAAGCAGCTTAAAATCCAATACAGGCTTTATCACCCATGCTCTTTTAAAGTAACACATGAAGGCGAACGGCTGTGTTCGATGATCCAGCTGACCTTAGGATCTTTATTCAATCCATCAAAACTGACAGAATGGACACTTCTACACCTACAAGTGCCTCAACCTCCTATGTTACTTGATAACTTTACTCTGTTACTTGATTTTTCCTTTTCTGTTTTCTACCTATTTAATGCAATCATTACCCATTTACTATAACATGGTGAGGTGGGTGCTGTCACAGCGTCCTTCTTCCACTGTGGTTGTTCTATTTCCTTTTGACAACCCAGCTGGTGTTACCTATACCTGTTACATCTCTCTTTCCCCTTTCATACTCCCATGTCCTGTTTGATCTCTACTGATATTCTTATTTACTTACACACATACTTTCAGTCTATGATCAAACCCCCTACCCCCTTACCTGATCCCGGATATAGTGTCCGTTAATGTCACTACTTGGGTTTTCATGACCTAAATTGCAGTTCTATGGTTCAGATTCTAATAGTATACTGCAATTATAAGATGTATGTATATCATTATTTGTTTATTTATGCTTAAATGACCTATGAGTGTATTACATGGAACATTAAAGGATGTAAGAATCCCATCAACAGATGTAAAATTATATCACACCTAAATAAATCCAAGTCATCATTTGCTTGTATACAAGAAACTCACCTATCCAATAAAGAAACAATGAAACTGAAATCCCTTTTGATTAACGAGGTTATCTCCAGTCCAGCCGTAGCCAAATAAAATTGAGTTGTCATACTAATGTAATAAGGTAATTTACTCAGAGGCACTCTGCAGGGCTGTCCCTTTTCACCTATACCATATATTTTCTCACTTGAACCATTATTGGAATTAATAAGATCTAGTAAAAATATCCCGGCCATTCCTGCAGGAGCCTCATCTACTAAAATAGTGGCGTAGGCTGATGACATCCCTATTCTTATTAAGAACCCCAAACTTCACCTATCCAATCTACTTAATGCTTTATCTCAGTTTGGTCTAGTGTCAAGCTACAAATTAAATAGAGACAAATCAGAAATTATGCCATTAAACTCCTATTGCCATAAACATGATATTGATACCTTTGGTCTTAAATGGTGTGGTGTCTCTATTAAATATTTTGGAATTTGATTTTCCCCCACGATCCAAGACACTGTCAAAATTAACACCAAATGGTCCCCCCTCTACCTTTCTTGGTGGGGGCGTCTAGATACAATTAAAATTATGCTTTCCACTATTGTACTATATACTACCTGCAGCTTCTTTCTGTTGCCCTACCTCTTTCCTTCTTCAAATCTATATATTATATTTTAATGAACTTTCTATGGGGTGTGGGAAAGAGTAATAGAATTGCCTTAACTAAACTAAAGGCACCTTATGGAATGGTCGGGTTAGATTTCCAGATTTCAAGCTATATCACTGTGCATTTCTCCTAAAACAATCCCGTCACTGGTTTGCGGATCCTGAAATCTCTGATACCCCACATGGTGCACTTTGGAAAAACACTCAGCTTATCCTTACAACGTCACTGAACTCATCTAAATATTTAAACATACATCCATAAATGGCTTGGACCTGTAAGAGGATTCAATTCAACACTACAGCTAAGTCAATGCCTAGTCTGGGATACTGAATGGAAATCCTTATTGATATATCTTTACGTCCAGTTCATGCGTTCTGGATGACTACCGCTATATAACACCCCTCTCTTGGAATCCCCCTGACCCCACTGAGCCACGAAGTAGTTCTGTTTTGCAAGTTTAAACGGTTTATTTGATAATTTAAACAATATATATATATATATCACACTTTATAACAAATTAATAATTGAATATCACACTTAATCTGAGCAGTAATCAATAATGGATAGTCCGGCACAAGCACACTTCTTTATAATCAATGATGAGTGGTTATAGGATGGATACGATAGCAACAATACTTTTATGGTTTCAAATGGATGAGATGCAATGTGGAATGAAATGCAGTACAGAAATTAACGATAGGATTTCAGCAAAAGACAATGTAATCACTTTCTTGGACAATTCACTCCCCCTTTTATGCACTGTAAGGAGATGAAGATGACACAGTTCTTAGCAATGCAATCAAATAGAATTCAGTTCAATTCCTCCCCCCCCCCCCAGCAGCTTATACAACAGATAGGAGTTTTGAAACACAGGCAAAATGCTTTGAATATGGTGACAATGCAGTGAGAAATATGCTGAAAATGGTTTTAATTCCCTTTAGGAGGTTCAGGGTGAGTGAAATATACTTGGGATGAGTTCAGGCTCACTTTAGCAAGGATCTAGGAGTAACTAGCAGGTTAAACGAATTTTTGGCAAAGGAAAGCAATGAAGCTGCTGTTTTCACACGTGGCTGGATTTTTAACCAAATCGCAAATCGCGGTAAAATTTGCGAGTGCAAGAATCGTGATTACGGCAAGAGTATACGGAGTAGCAAGTCGGTTCTAAGCGTGCTGAAAAGCTGAGATTCTAAGCTTTCAGAGGAAAGTTAGACCAAGTTCCTAGCCCAAACGGTTCCAGAGATACGGACGATTAAATAAAGGTAGTTTTTCGGATTTGAAATTTTAAAAGTTCAAAGCGACAGGTTACAGCTTGCAGCTAGAAAATGACAAGTGACAGCTTTGCAAATGACAGGTGACAGTTAGGAGGCAGTTCTGGTTAGATTAAAATAGATTGAATTATATTATTTTAACTAAGAGATTGGTTCTGCACAGTTCAGCTAGAAATAGGCCTCGCCACGGATCTGGTCAGGTTTTGGACTGGACTCCGGTCTGGTCTCGGCACTTCACAGTGATCTGGGTCAGCTCTCTGGTTCTGCTAACAGTGGTCTGGGTCACTCTGGATCTCTGGCCTCTGGTTCTGGATACTGCTCTGCTTTCTCTTGATACAACACTGCTTTCTGGCAAATGGCAAGAGTTCTTGCAAAGAATTCAAACAGCTCGCCTGGCTGTGAATAGTTTACAATGATTTGAGGCCTGCAAAAGAGGGATTTAGCTTGTAGTTGACCTCTCTGCTACCAATACTGAAGTAAAGTCTTGGTCTCTGAAGGTGGATAGATTGGAGTCTCTGTGTTGGCTCTCTGGAGGTTGATGGAGGTAAAGTATGGATTTTCCCGGCAGAGCGTCCTGCAGCAGATGGAATAGCATGTCCCTATCTGTCCTGACTGTCTGCTTTTATGTGTTTTGAAAGTGGGCGGAGAGGCTAGCTTTCTAGGCCCTACCCCTCTCCACTTGTCATTGGCCACTTCCTCCTCTTCCCCTTGATTGGGGGAATGAAATGAAGTGTCATCATGATGTCATTATATGGCCTGTAGAAAGGACACTCCCCTGTCAAATTGCACACAAATCTATATTTGATCAAAAAGACATATTTCATAGATAGACAGTGGTTTGAAATTACATGCACCCATCACATATCACATGAGATATACCCTGTTCAAACTCTGCTCTTCCTGGGGGCTTGCATTCAGAAATGGCAACCTTTGGTGCTTTTTAGTGGGTTTTGCAACATCAGATTTTTTTCCAGATTTATGTACATGTACACGGCCTGTCCATACATACTCCAGTAAATTACCATGTCTCTAGCTTAAACACAGAGTCTGTAGTATACATAAATAGCAGGGTTTTGCCCCAGAACATCACACAAATTGGAGTTTGGGCTTGAATCGAAGGTACATTTTTTAAATGAAGGCTCTCAAAGTTATACATTCCTGTCATTTGATTACAAAGAGTTATCAGTGTTTCTGTAAAATATATATTTTGCTTTCAATTCAGTTCTCAGGGTGTTGGAGTCCGCCTCCAAGACTTGGGTGGGTCAGTGATCACATGTGTCTTCTGGCAGGCAGGCCTTTGTTGACAGGAAACAGTCAAAATCAACATATTCTATTCAAGTGCAATAGCCTATTGTGTGGTCTCCAGGAGGTTGAGGTCAGCAGACCAGGGGGTCACTTTGCATTTGGTTATTATGACCATGTGATATCCTGGGCTGTGGTGTGAATCTCTTGAGGTGAGAGGGTTTCCCAGGCTTTTGGCCTCTGGGAACAGCAGGTGGCTAATTTTTAATTAAAATGCAGCCTTTGAAGTCAGCTGAGTCAAATCCCTTTGTCAGCAACTGCACTTAGTTCTCCTGTCAGAGTTTAGACCGCTAGCGCCACCTTGAGGATTTTGTTGGTACTGCATCCATTTTTGGGATCTTTCTTGGATTAATGCATTCCAAACAGGAATGGTTCTTACATGGTAGTAAATAATCCTTGCTTAACATTGTTTTGATGGGGCTCCTTACAGTAAAATGGTTATGTGGAACCCCACAGAAGGGTTGAATCTTTGAAGTGGTCCAGTGAGCCACGATTTCAGCAACTTTTTGACATCAGTAACAGTGGATTTTGTTAACAAAGATCTTTCTTTACACTGGTGGGTGGCAAGTGAGGTAACCATTTTGGTGTGCGCACAAACTGCGTGGTTCTCCTGGATTCTGGCGCACTTGTGGGCTTTTTGGCCATCTTGGATTTTCTAAGCCCACAGCACCAAATGTTGCAGCATGATAGCTCAAACGTGGGTCAGGACACCCAACAAATCCCCCCACGTGACTGCCCTTTGAATTTGAGTCCATGGGGAGTCGGGTGGACAAGGGTTTTGACCCACGCACTGGTCTGCCGCATAATCTTCTTCCAATTCTGCAAATGGCACAGTTCAGCATCTTTTCCTCCATCCGGTACTGATCGATCGGTTCTCCTCGCTGGTCCTGATGGGCATATTGGGCGGTACCCTGGGCCCCTCGTGTCTCTGCTCCCGGTCTCCGGATCGTCCTCCCTGGCCAGTCTCAAGGTTTTCTTTCTCCTAGGACGACAAAGGAAGAGCGGCAATACCTATTCATAGACATTTTTCCCCCACCATTGATATAGTGGGGTGGCATATAAATATATAGTCAAAACATATGAACATGCACATTTCTTTTTGCATTCAAAAACGAAAACACCCACATTGAGAAACTCAGAATTTGATAGGCGATATGTAGGATATTTTAAGTTAGAACTGAATTAATCTGAGACAGTACCCTCTAGGATTCCAAAGGATTCCTCCAGTTGTTGCAGAGTGTGCCTGGGATGGCAACACTTCAACTGGTTTATGTGGACCCACTTGTCTTCCCCCTCTGCCAAACCGCCTTTGGAGATGCGGATCTTGTAGGCCACAGGGGAGATCTTGTTTATAATCTCATAGGGTCCCTTCCATGTAGGCAAAAATTTTCACTGCTTGGCCTTGTTCCTTTGGAAATTGTATAGATAGACCCGGTCCCCCACCTGATATTCCTTCCTGGAAGTTTTCAGGTCATAGTGGGTCTTCATACTCTCAGCTGATCTTTCTAGATTCCGCTGAGCATAGGCAAAAGCATGTTGAAGGTGTTTCCTTAAATTCTCCACATACTCATGAGTTATGGAAGCATTTATCAACGTTTGCTCCTGGGTTCTGTAGAGCAAATGCTGAGGAAGCACCATCTTGCGCCCAGTCATCAACTCGAATGGTGACATTTTGGTTGAAGATGAAGGGGTAGATCTTATGGCCATTAGGACCAGAGGTAATCGGATATCCCAACTTGGCCCAGAATCTGCCACAAACTTTTTTAAGATGCTCACAATTGTCCGGTTGTAGCGTTCCACTGCTCCAGAAGAAGCTGGCCTGTAAGCAATGTGTAGCTTTCTCTTGACCCCCAGTATCTCCCACATCTTTGTCATTACTTCACTGGTGAAGTGGCTACCTCTGTCTGACTCAATCCTTTGAGGTAGACCAAAACGGGAAAAGATGTGGTTAATCATCAAGGCAGCTGCCGTTTCTGCCTTGCAGTTTGGGGCTGGGAGACATTCCACCCACTTGGTAAACAAGCATGTAACGGTCAACATGTACTTGTTTCCTCTAGTCGAGCGAATCACAGGGCCTACAAAGTCGATTTGTAAATCTGACCATGGCAGTGTCATCCCCCTCTTTTGGAGAGGCGCCCGGTGTGTGAGGGATGTTGGCAGAAATTGTGCACACACAAGACAACCCTTCAAGTATTGGTTGAGGTCCTGGCCCATGTGTGGCCAGTATGCAACCTCTCTTAAGATTTCCAGTGTTGTGTGAAACCCCCTATGACCGGCGGTGGCCGCATCATGGGCGTGACTTAACATCAGGCTTCGGAATGAGGTAGGAACCACCCACTGATCGTGGCCAGCTTTGGATTTCCTTACCAACAAACCGTCTTGGATTCGGAACATTTTTGGACATTTCATCAACACTCTAAGGTCCTCTTTCCCGTTGTAATCGGTATCCGTCAGGGGAAAGTTCTCAGGGTCCTCAATGTGTTGGTAAAATGTACCAATTATTGGATCCCCCTTCTGAGCGGTAATCAAATCAGCATCAGGGGTCTCCTTGCTCCATTGTGCAATTGAAAGGTCATTGTGAGCATTTGTCTGGGACCTAGTGATAGCAGTGACCTGGATTTCCCCCAACAGGGACTCAATCTCAATTAGATCCCCTTGGATGGCCTCGGTTTTGGCCAGCTGATCAGCTAAGTCATTTCCAGTTTTGTCTGGTCCCTCTACTTTGGAATGACCCTTGATCTTTTTCCAATAGATGGTCATCTCATTCGAGGTGACCAGATCATCAATGTTTTGGATCAACTTCCCATGTTTCAAGGGTTTGTTATTAGCACATAACATGCCTCTGGTTTTCCAATTAACCAGGTGCTCCACGAACCCGTTCCTGACATAATCCGAATCTGTGATTATGACCAGTTCGTGGAGTTGATGCTGGACAGCAGTGAGGATGGCCTGATGCACAGCCATCAATTCTGCCACCTGACTACTTCAGGGACCAATTTTGTATCCAGCGGAGGGTTCTGGGAACTCCTTCACCCATGCATTCCCTACGCCAGCCACCAGTTCTTTCTCCCCGTCGTTGTCAACATGGTACGAGCATCCATCCACATAGACAGTGGGCATTCCCTCACACTTGTCCTCTTCAAAGACTTTGTGTGGGGAATTAAGGTATGCCTCCGTGTTGTCCTTGATTTTTAGACTTTCGTCCTCGAGACAGTTTTCTCTGGCACAATCATGCAAGTCAGCCAGACCTTGCACGAGGGGACTCTTCTTGTTTTGGCCATATCTGACCTCCACAGGAAAGCCTTGCATTGACAGAATACAGGAAGTAATTCGGGAATTACTCACATTTCCGGCCCAGATTCTGTCACTTTGGAGATATTGCAGAGGCTGGTGTGGAGTCTCCACTATGATGTGTTCCCCATGGATAAACGGGCGGTAATTCTTCAATGCCCACACCGTTGCCAGGAGTGCCTTCTCACAATCGTTGAATTTTTCCTCCACAGAGGATAAAGTTTTGCTCGCATAGGAGATTACTTTATTGACCTTGTCATGCTTTTGGTATAATACTGCCGTCAAGCACGTATTAGAGAACCCCGTCTCCAGGAAGAACTCCTTGTTTCTGACAGGGTAAGCTAGGCAAGGCGCTTGTGAGAGGCTTCTCTTGAGTTGTTTCACCGCCCCGGCTTGTTCTGGACCCCATTCCCACTTGACCCCCCCTTCAGGAGATGAATCAGGGGTCTGGTGATCTCTGCGTAGCCCTCAATGAACTTTCTGCTGTAATTAGTCAGTCCAAGGAGGCTCCTTAGTTCCCGCAGAGTTGCAGGGTCTTTCAGTTTCTGAAGTGCTTCCACTTTCTTTTCCTGAGGACAGAGACCCTGAGGATGAATCTCATGCCCCAAGAAATTAACACGGGTTCTACACCACTGTGCTTTCTGAAAGGAAAGTTTTGCTCCGGCGGCCCTCAACTGGGTCCGAACATAACGGATCTCCGCTATGTGTTCCTTCACAGATGAACTTTTGATGAGGACATCATCTACATAAGCCAGGTTACCCCTCGCACCCAGGTCGGGCATGGCCTTATGTAGGAAAATGTTGAATTCATTGCCGGAGTTGAGGTATCCAAAGGGAGTCCGGGTCCATGTATACTGCTGGCCCCCAAAGGTAAAAGCCAGCTTGTATTGGTCCTCCCTACTGACCGTCACGGTCCAGTATCCATTGGTCAGGTCTATTGCAGTGAATACCTGTGACCCCTGAATCTGGGCCAGCCCTTGGTCAATGTAGGGAAGAGGCCATCGGGAAGTATGGACCCGTTTGTTGAGCTCCCTAAGGTCAGCACAGAGTCTCCACTGGCCGTTTGGCTTTAATATTCCCAGCACCGGATTATTGAAGGTGCTGTGGACGGGACGGATTATTCCCCTGGACTCAAGGTTCTTAATTATTTCAGTAAGGGACTCCATTGATGCGAGAGGCAAGCGATATTGCTTCCAAACACTGGAGTCATGCCAGGGTCCGTGGGGATTGTTGTTGTGTGGATGTCGGTGCGACCACAGTCATATGAGTCTACCGCAAAGAGATCTTGGAAATCCAAGAAGACTTGTTTCAACTTTTGCTTCTGTTCCAGAGTCACACAGGCATCAGCTAGGTTGACTCTCTCTTCCACCATCTGCCTGAAGCCTGGAAAGACTTCTGGTTTGGCTATCTCAGCGGCCTCCTCCAGCTGGGTGGAGAAGTCCCTGGTCAGAGTGCTGATTTGGACTGGAGGCTTCAGGTGGGAAAGGCAGCCCTCATGGACCTGGAAAATCACCTCATCCCTCCTGAAGTCACAAGTCACATCTTCCTTACCATAAGGGCAAGAAGTGTACACCAGGAAGTTCCCCCCATGGCGGGTAAAAATCCTGTCTGGTGTTGTATTGTCCTCACTGTCACTGTCAAAACAGTCCTTGGGGATTGGTCCTAACAGTTCATTTCCTAAATCGATGGAAAAATGTCGGTCATCAACCGCCATTCCAATAATGGTGTCTGTGGCTAGAGTAATACTCTTTAAGTCGCTGTTATCCACCTCTATTAGAATGGTGCCATGTTCTATGTTGACTAATGGAGTTGGGTTTACCCCCAACCCTTGCTGTTGGAGAGAAGCATTTAGATGTATGTAAGCATCAGGGTTTTTCAAATGTTGTCCTCTTTTAACTTTCACTTCCAGGGAGAATTGTCTGGTCCTTTCTGGGATGGTGACTTCCTCTTTAATCTGAATTTCAACTGCATAAGGTAGCAATTGAGCTGACCTAAATGCTTTTTCTGGATCATCAAAGCCCATGGGATTATCCGCTAATCGGGACCAAGCTTTGAAGTTTATTAGGTCCAAACTAATGGCAAAGCGATTGAGAATGTCACTGCCTAAGTAAAAGGCGGCTGTGACGTCTCGCACGACCCAACAATTATGGACTATGCTCTTGTTGCCAATGGAGATTTTGAGCATACACCTGCTTGGCAGGAGATGTTTGGAATTAGGCGCTTCCAGGTCCATTTCCCATTTGTCTATCAGTTTAAATGTGGGAATGGCTGGATCTTTTGGGAGTTGGCGGAACATGGCTTCGCTGATGAAGCTCTTACCGTTGCTCACACACACTCGGGCGAGAACAGAGTCCTTCCCATCGTTTAACTGAACAGGGATGAACAACTGCTCTCCAATTTGCTGAATATCAGCCAGGCTCTGAGCTGATTTCACATCTTTCTGGACTATAGGAGTGGGAGTTTCTGATTGTGGATTAGTATAGAATTTCAGAGTGTTTCCTTCCAGCGTGGAATACTACTTTAGACCGGAAGGAAGGTTGATTTTCAGAAATAGAGAGGACCCCCCATCACCAGTCTGTTGACCTACTGCTATCACTGTCACGTCTGGAATTTGGTTATTCTGGAAGTGGAATTCTACTTGGTCAGAATTTTGTTCAACCATGTGGCATGTGCCGTTTAAACTAACATGGTTGACACTCTGTTTTAATTTTATGGGTCGGCTAGTCTGGGTCCACAGGACCTTGTTTACGCAATCTATTAGGGGTGACAACCTTCTCAGGAGGTCATTCCCTAGTAAACAAGGGGTGCCCTCTGGAGTCACAACTATGACCGGGTGTTTCAACTTGTGTCGCCCAATTTTAATGTCCAAATCTGCCGTCCCCTCGACGGGAATTTCCTTCCCGTCAAAGTTCTGGAGTTGTCCAGGAAGTGAGGTGAGAGGAATTTGGTAATTCCCTCCCCTTCCTGCATTCAGTTCATCAAAGGCCCTTCTGGAAAGAAGGGTAGCTTGAGATCCCGTGTCCACCAGCGCTGAAATCGTACCTTGCCCCTGTACTTGTACCGGGGCATAATATCTTCCCTCCTTCTCCTCAAGGGGGCACAGATAATGCACATTTTTGGACAACTGGTGGGCTAACTTTCTGGTTTTGGACATTGCAAGAGAAGAAATTTGGGCAGAATTCTGTGGAGAGCCTTGGGAATCTGAAACAAAAAGTTGGCAACTGGAGATCAGAGCCATTGTGGGTTCCCCTGGTTCCGGTTCTGGGCCGCCCCCCCTTTTTGGAGGCAGTCATCAGGATGGGTTTGAACCAGGGGATTTTGGTATTGTGGGTTCTGGGATGAGATGATGGGCGGCTGTAGCTCAGTCTCCATATCTCCCCAGTCTGAATTGGCATCCCTTGGGACCCATTTTTCCTTGGGAGGAGTTCCCCCATCTCTGAAGGAGAAGGTCCTTTCCCCAGGATCCTCTGAGGATCCCTCTCCCTCAAATTGGAAGACCTGTACCTCCTCCACAAAGTGGGTCTGTTTGGGTCCTTTGTTTCTCCTACCCCCCCTCTGCTCCTTGGGAGGCGGGCTTTCAGGGGCAGGAGATTTTGTTTCCGGTTCCTGGTTTTCCAGGGGCTGTTTACAAGTTGGAAAGGAAGCTTCCTCCAAGGCTTTACACCCCCCTTCCCCTTGTGCCTCCTCCCTGGGAACCGGTGTGTTATTGGGGTGCTGCCCCCGTCACTGTTCTGGAGCACCAGGTCCAGAGTTTGGGGCATTCTGCAGTGGCATGCTCATCTGAGGGTTCTGTTGAGCCCTCAGTATGTGACCCAGATCCCGTGCCATATTTTGGACCTGGCGCTCTAACTGGGAAACCCGCTCAGGCTGATAC
The DNA here is from genome assembly GCF_040938575.1 of Ambystoma mexicanum. Taxonomy (NCBI): domain Eukaryota; kingdom Metazoa; phylum Chordata; class Amphibia; order Caudata; family Ambystomatidae; genus Ambystoma; species Ambystoma mexicanum. The sequence continues at coordinate 690,382,756 of NC_090935.1, read as the reverse complement.
AGGGCTCTATTTTCTCCCCTGGGCTGATCCCGGGAAGGGTAGCTATCCCTTCTCTGGTAGTACCCCTGGTTGGGAAGATTTTGGTACCCCTCCACCCTTGGCCTCCCCTCTCCCGGATTAGGTTGTCTGGGCTCAGGGAATTGGGGAAAGAAGGATGGATGATTTTGGGGCTGGAAATTGGGTGGATACCTGGGGGAAAAGTTCTGCCCAGGATTTGGAGAATTTCTGCCCTCCTTGGGGAAGTTAGGAGGGAAGTTCCCCGGGTCAGGTGCTTGGCTGGATCCCCCCCCTTGGGCTGGAGGAGTCCACACATAACCCAGGATTGAGTACAAAAAAGAAGGTGGGTGAGGCGCGCACTCCCGGTCCTGGTCAATTGAACCTGTTGCAAAAAATATAATAAGTAGCTGGGTCAAATCCCAAAATGGACAAATATTCACAGGGTTAGATCCCTTCTGCTGCAAATCAGGTACTCAGTAATAACAGGGTTAGATCCCTTGCTGCAAATCAGGTACTCAGTAATAACAGGGTTAAATCCCTCAGCTGCAGTTCTGTGGTCTGTAGTTGTTCTCCTCCTAGCGCTTTCTTATCTCAAATAATCATCAGGGAGGCTGTTGAGCAGGTGTGTCTAATTAGACTCAAAGGATTCTGGTAGCTGTAGTGAAAACGTTTTTTTCTGTTCAGGTGACCAGCAACCGACACCCCTCCAAAGCACAAGTCCTTCCCAAATTTGGGGGAGGGGAGAGAACCATCTTTATGATTCTCCAAAGTGGGGCACAGTCACCCCGTGGCGCTGCCTCTGGAGCCCGGGACTCCCATAGCATTCAGTACAAAAAAGAAGGTGGGTGAGGCGCGCACTCCCGGTCCTGGTCAATTGAACCTGTTGCAAAAAATATAATAAGTAGCTGGGTCAAATCCCAAAATGGACAAATATTCACAGGGTTAGATCCCTTCTGCTGCAAATCAGGTACTCAGTAATAACAGGGTTAGATCCCTTGCTGCAAATCAGGTACGCAGTAATAACAGGGTTAAATCCCTCAGCTGCAGTTCTGTGGTTTGTAGTTGTTCTCCTCCTAGCGCTTTCTTATCTCAAATAATCATCAGGGAGGCTGTTGAGCAGGTGTGTCTAATTAGATTCAAAGGATTCTGGTAGCTGTAGTGAAAACGTTTTTTTCTGTTCAGGTGACCAGCAACCGACACCCCTCCAAAGCACAAGTCCTTCCCAAATTTGGGGGAGGGGAGAGAACCATCTTTATGATTCTCCAAAGTGGGGCACAGTCACCCCGTGGCGCTGCCTCTGGAGCCCGGGACTCCCATAGCATTCAGTACAAAAAAGAAGGTGGGTGAGGCGCGCACTCCCGGTCCTGGTCAATTGAACCTGTTGCAAAAAATATAAGTAGCTGGGTCAAATCCCAAAATGGACAAATATTCACAGGGTTAGATCCCTTCTGCTGCAAATCAGGTACTCAGTAATAACAGGGTTAGATCCCTTGCTGCAAATCAGGTACTCAGTAATAACAGGGTTAAATCCCTCAGCTGCAGTTCTGTGGTCTGTAGTTGTTCTCCTCCTAGCGCTTTCTTATGTCAAATAATCATCAGGGAGGCTGTTGAGCAGGTGTGTCTAATTAGACTCAAAGGATTCTGGTAGCTGTAGTGAAAACGTTTTTTTCTGTTCAGGTGACCAGCAACCGACACCCCTCCAAAGCACAAGTCCTTCCCAAATTTGGGGGAGGGGAGAGAACCATCTTTATGATTCTCCAAAGTGGGGCACAGTCACCCCGTGGCGCTGCCTCTGGAGCCCGGGACTCCCATAGCATTCAGTACAAAAAAGAAGGTGGGTGAGGCGCGCACTCCCGGTCCTGGTCAATTGAACCTGTTGCAAAAAATATAATAAGTAGCTGGGTCAAATCCCAAAATGGACAAATATTCACAGGGTTAGATCCCTTCTGCTGCAAATCAGGTACTCAGTAATAACAGGGTTAGATCCCTTGCTGCAAATCAGGTACTCAGTAATAACAGGGTTAAATCCCTCAGCTGCAGTTCTGTGGTCTGTAGTTGTTCTCCTCCTAGCGCTTTCTTATCTCAAATAATCATCAGGGAGGCTGTTGAGCAGGTGTGTCTAATAAGACTCAAAGGATTCTGGTAGCTGTAGTGAAAACGTTTTTTTTCTGTTCAGGTGACCAGCAACCGACACCCCTCCAAAGCACAAGTCCTTCCCAAATTTGGGGGAGGGGAGAGAACCATCTTTATGATTCTCCAAAGTGGGGCACAGTCACCCCGTGGCGCTGCCTCTGGAGCCCGGGACTCCCATAGCATTCAGTACAAAAAAGAAGGTGGGTGAGGCGCGCACTCCCGGTCCTGGTCAATTGAACCTGTTGCAAAAAATATATAATAAGTAGCTGGGTCAAATCCCAAAATGGACAAATATTCACAGGGTTAGATCCCTTCTGCTGCACATCAGGTACTCAGTAATAACAGGGTTAGATCCCTTGCTGCAAATCAGGTACTCAGTAATAACAGGGTTAAATCCCTCAGCTGCAGTTCTGTGGTCTGTAGTTGTTCTCCTCCTAGCGCTTTCTTATCTCAAATAATCATCAGGGAGGCTGTTGAGCAGGTGTGTCTAATTAGACTCAAAGGATTCTGGTAGCTGTAGTGAAAACGTTTTTTTCTGTTCAGGTGACCAGCAACCGACACCCCTCCAAAGCACAAGTCCTTCCCAAATTTGGGGGAGGGGAGAGAACCATCTTTATGATTCTCCAAAGTGGGGCACAGTCACCCCGTGGCGCTGCCTCTGGAGCCCTGGTCTCCCATAGCATTCAGTACAAAAAAGAAGGTGGGTGAGGCACGCACTCCCGGTCCTGGTCAATTGAACCTGTTGCAAAAAATATAATAAGTAGCTGGGTCAAATCCCAAAATGGACAAATATTCACAGGGTTAGATCCCTTCTGCTGCAAATCAGGTACTCAGAAATAATAGGGTTAGATCCCTTGCTGCAAATCAGGTACTCAGTAATAACAGGGTTAAATCCCTCAGCTGCAGTTCTGTGGTCTGTAGTTGTTCTCCTCCTAGCGCTTTCTTATCTCAAATAATCATCAGGGAGGCTGTTGAGCAGGTGTGTCTAATTAGACTCAAAGGATTCTGGTAGCTGTAGTGAAAACGTTTTTTTCTGTTCAGGTGACCAGCAACCGACACCCCTCCAAAGCACAAGTCCTTCCCAAATTTGGTGGAGGGGAGAGAACCATCTTTATGATTCTCCAAAGTGGGGCATAGTCACCCCGTGGCGCTGCCTCTGGAGCCCGGGACTCCCATAGCATTCAGTACAAAAAAGAAGGTGGGTGAGGCGCGCACTCCCGGTCCTGGTCAATTGAACCTGTTGCAAAAAACATAATAAGTAGCCGGGTCAAATCCCAAAATGGACAAATATTCACAGGGTTAGATCCCTTCTGCTGCAAATCAGGTACTCAGTAATAACAGGGTTAGATCTCTTGCTGCAAATCAGGTACTCAGTAATAACAGGGTTAAATCCCTCAGCTGCAGTTCTGTGGTCTGTAGTTGTTCTCCTCCTAGCGCTTTCTTATCTCAAATAATCATCAGGGAGGCTGTTGAGCAGGTGTGTCTAATTAGACTCAAAGGATTCTGGTAGCTGTAGTGAAAACGTTTTTTTCTGTTCAGGTGACCAGCAACCGACACCCCTCCAAAGCACAAGTCCTTCCCAAATTTGGGGGAGGGGAGAGAACCATCTTTATGATTCTCCAAAGTGGGGCACAGTCACCCCGTGGCGCTGCCTCTGGAGCCCGGGACTCCCATAGCATTCAGTACAAAAAAGAAGGTGGGTGAGGCGCGCACTCCCGGTCCTGGTCAATTGAACCTGTTGCAAAAAATATAATAAGTAGCTGGGTCAAATCCCAAAATGGACAAATATTCACAGGGTTAGAGCCCTTCTGCTGCAAATCAGGTACTCAGTAATAACAGGGTTAGATCCCTTGCTGCAAATCAGGTACTCAGTAATAACAGGGTTAAATCCCTCAGCTGCAGTTCTGTGGTCTGTAGTTGTTCTCCTTCTACCGCTTTCTTATCTCAAATAATCATCAGGGAGGCTGTTGAGCAGGTGTGTCTAATTAGACTCAAAGGATTCTGGTAGCTGTAGTGAAAACGTTTTTTTCTGTTCAGGTGACCAGCAACCGACACCCCTCCAAAGCACAAGTCCTTCCCAAATTTGGGGGAGAGGAGAGAGCCATCTTTATGATTCTCCAAAGTGGGGCACAGTCACCCCGTGGCGCTGCCTCTGGAGCCCGGGACTCCCATAGCATTCAGTACAAAAAAGAAGGTGGGTGAGGCGCGCACTCCCGGTCCTGGTCAATTGAACCTGTTGCAAAAAATATAATAAGTAGCTGGGTCAAATCCCAAAATGGACAAATATTCACAGGGTTAGATCCCTTCTGCTGCAACCCAGGATTGGTCGGTTTCCCTTGTAGCGGGGACTTACATAGTCAGGGGAGCGGGGGATCCCATTTGTGGGACTACCTCCTCGACTCCCTGTCTGTGATTGGCCCGAGGGCCTTCTGGGCTGTGAATTATTAGGTGCAGGTAGGTTTTTAGGCCCCCCCATCTCCAAGTCCAAAACGGGGTGACCTTTACCTCTGCCACCTTGGCAGCAGCAGAGGTGCTGTTGGTTTTGGGATTTTTCTGGGTATTGCTTTTATTTTCTATGGGCTTCTGCACCTCATAGATCCGGGTAGCCTGTTCAATGACCCAATCTAAAGATCTTTTCTCATGAAAATCTCTCACGAGCTGGGTCATTATATATTTGAACAAGGCATGGAAAAATGTATTGACAAATTCTCCTCTGTCTGTGCGCACCCTTCTGGTGGTCTGCGCAAAGGCATGTTTCAGTTCTTGCACGAATTCTTGTGGGGCCTGATCCTCCCCACATTGCAAATTGTAGGCTGCCTTGCAAGCCTCTTGAGGAATTCTGTGAACATAAAAATGTTTCAAGATGGCCGCCTTATAGGTGGACCTTCTTAAATGATTTTGGTCCTCCAGCCCCGCAAAGAAACTGGAGTATTCTGGGGAGAATGTCCATTTGACGTACTGGATGCAGCTACTGCTGTCCTTCAAATGGAAAGTTTCCATCATTTGCTCATAGAGCTCCAAGTGTTCCCAAACAGAGTACTTGGCGTTCTTATGATAAGGTGTGATGACACTCCTGATTGCCTTAATCTGTTTCAATGGGTCCTTAAGCAAGGCCCTTTTTGCCTTATTGGCCTTTTTGGTTCGGGTAACCCTTGTCCATTCATCCTCTGACTCAGAGGCACTGCTCCCAGAGGTTCCTGTCTGATCTTCCAGGTTTTCCCGGATTCTGCGAGCCTGTGTCCTGCGCCGTTCAGAGGAGTCTTCAGATTCCTCCTTGCTGCCAGGATTTGATGGGTACCCCCCCCCCCCACTGACCTAACTGGGCAGAAGTTTTCAGGATGCCCTTAATGGGCCTATTCTCCTGGGGTTCCCCACTAAATTGCACTGTGCTTGGGTGCCCATACCCGGATGCCCGCCCATCCATTCCTGGGAGGTACTGGCCTATGAGCCCCATGCTTCTGTCTGGATAGTAATCTGCCATCCCTGTGGCCCGGTACTCATGTGCGCCAGGGGACAGGGGGGTGGCAGAGTCCAGGGACTGAGAGAGATAAATGCCTCTGGTACTAGGGCTCCTGAGGTTATGCTCAGGAGTTTCCCTTTCCCAGCGAACCTGGTCTCTATCCGCCCCTGCTCCCTGTTGCAATGCAAGAGCCTGCGCCTTCAGTTCCTCAGTTAAGGCCTTACTAGACTCTATCAGTTTCTCCTGCATCGCTACCTATTGTTGGAGCCTATCATTGTGCTGGCAGAGAGCCTCATTCTCTCTCTGCGTTTCCTGATTGGTCCTGGAGCACTGGGCCAGTCTTTGCTGCAGGAGGGTTACCTCCTGAGCTGTGTCCCTATTGGCCTGCTCCTTTCTTGCCAGAGCATCCTCCACCTTCCTGGTGTGCTCTAACAAGTTCTGGTGTTCTTTTTGGAGGTCACCCAGTCCCTGGAGGGCCAGGTGATTTTCTTCCATTTTCCTTTTTAAGTGGCAGACTTCCTGGCCTAAGGTATCCCTTTCCTGACTAAGAGCCTGCATCTGTGCCGCCAGGTCGTCCCTTTGCCTTTGGAAGGCACCAGTTTTCTGGCGCTCCTGGTCAAACTTTGCCTGGGTATCCAGGTCTTTCAAAATCAGTTTATTGCTCTCTGCCTTCTCCCTATCTAGGTGGCTTTGCAGGGTGACTACCTACTCAGCACATGCCCTATTGAAGTCTAACTGTTGCTCCAGCTTTTTCTGGCTCTGCAGTAGGAAGTCCAAACCTTCTTGGTACTCCTTCTGCAAGGCCAGAAATCTGGTATCCTGGTCCGCCTTTTCCTGTTGCAGCACATCCATATCCTCCTTTATTTTAGTGATGTACCGTCTGCTGTCATTTTCTGACTCCTTGCTCCTGAGCAGCCTCTGCTCAGAAGAGTCCAGATCAGATTGGGCCTTCTGTAATGCCAGCAGTTGCCTACTCGCCAGATCTTGGCCTTCAGCACATTTGTCCTGCATGGCTCCCATATGTAAATATAAATAAGCTGCTACCCTGGCAATCTTGTGGTGCTCATCCTTGGCCTTCGGGGCCATGTATAGTTCACTCAGGGCCACATGTAGGGGACCCTGATCTCCCCATATATCTGACCCTGTTTCAGTGACCTGTTGCGCGATTGCCTGCAACCAGACCGTTTGGTCCTGATGAGTCCACTCACCTCTCACAAATAGCTTATGTAAGAAGTTTTCTCTGGCTATTTTCATATCTACCAAGGTCGTCATTCTAGAGATTGGTCTCTGTCCTGACTTACAGAAGTTTGTATTTTATTTTTGCAAAACAGACCTTTTCCTTAGATCGTTCCTTTGAGGAGTGCTTTACAGCGTAACACAGCGTGGTGATCCGACCGGATATGTGTATGTGGTCAGCTGGCACGCTGCATTAATCTGCACAAGTGATAGATCTAACCCAAACGTCCGGCTCGAGCCCCCAATTTGTAAGAGGATTCAATTCAACACTACAGCTAAGTCAATGCCTAGTCTGGGATACTGAATGGAAACCCTTATTGATATATCTTTACGTCCAGTTCATGCGTTCTGGATGACTACCCCTATATAACACCCCTCTCTTGGAATCCCCCTGACCCCACTGAGCCACGAAGTAGTTCTGTTTTGCAAGTTTAAACGGTTTATTTGATAATTTAAACAATATATATATATATATCACACTTTATAATAAATTAATAATTGAATATCACACTTAATCTGAGCAATAATCAATAATGGATAGTCCAGCACTAGCACACTTCTTTATAATCAATGATGAGTGGTTATAGGATGGATACGATAGCAACAATACTTTTATGGTTTCAAATGGATGGGATGCAATGTGGAATGAAATGCAGTACAGAAATTAACGATAGGATTTCAGCAAAAGACAATGTAATCACTTTCTTGGACAATTCACTCCCCCTTTTATGCACTGTAAGGAGATGAAGATGACACAGTTCTTAGGAATGCAATCAAATAGAATTCAGTTCAATCCCCCCCCCCCCAGCAGCTTATACAACAGATAGGACTTTTGAAACACAGGCAAAATGCTTTGAATATGGTGACAATGCAGTGAGAAATATGCTGAAAATGGTTTTAATTCCCTTTAGGAGGTTCAGGGTGAGTGAAATATACTTGGGATGAGTTCAGGCTCACTTTAGCAAGGATCTAGGAGTAACTAGCAGGTTAAACGAATTTTTGGCAAAGGAAAGCAATGAAGCTGCTGTTTTCACACGTGGCTGGATTTTTAACCAAATCGCAAATCGCGGTAAAATTTGCGAGTGCGAGAATCGTGATTACGGCAAGAGTATACGGAGTAGCAAGTTCTAGGCGTGTTGAAAAGCTGAGATTCTAAGCTTTCAGAGGAAAGTTAAACCAAGTTCCTAGCCCAAACGGTTCCAGAGATACGGACGATTAAATAAAGGTAGTTTTTCGGATTTGAAATTTTAAAAGTTCAAAGCGACAGGTTACAGCTTGCAGCTAGAAAATGACAAGTGACAGCTTTGCAAATGACAGGTGACAGTTAGGAGGCAGTTCTGGTTAGATTAAAATAGATTGAATTATATTATTTTAACTAAGAGATTGGTTCTGCACAGTTCTGCTAGGTACTCACAATATATTTAGAAATAGGCCTCGCCACAGATCTGGTCAGGTTTTGGACTGGACTCCGGTCTGGTCTCGGCACTTCACAGTGATCTGTGTCAGCTCTCTGGTTCTGCTAACAGCGGTCTGGGTCACTCTGGATCTCTGGCCTCTGGTTCTGGATACTGCTTTGCTTTCTCTTGATACAACACTGCTTTCTGGCAAATGGCAAGAGTTCTTGCAAAGAATTCAAACAGCTTGCCTGGCTGTGAATAGTTTACAATGATTTGAGGCCTGCAAAAGAGGGATTTAGCTTGTAGTTGACCTCTCCGCTACCAATTCTGAAGTAAAGTCTTGGTCTCTGAAGGTGGATAGATTGGAGTCTCTGTGTTGGCTCTCTGGAGGTTGATGGAGGTAAAGTATGGATTTTCCCGGCAGAGCGTCCCGCAGCAGATGGAATAGCATGTCCCTATCTGTCCTGACTGTCTGCTTTTATGTGTTTTGAAAGTGGGTGGAGAGGCTAGCTTTCTAGGTCCTACCCCTCTCCACTTGTCATAGGCCACTTCCTCCTCTTCCCCTTGATTGGGGGAATGAAATGAAGTGTCATCATGATGTCATTATATGGCCTGTAGAAAGGACACTCCCCTGTCAAATTGCACACAAATCTATATTTGATCAAAAAGACATATTTCATAGATAGACAGTGGTTTGAAATTACATGCACCCATCACATATCACATGAGATATACCCTGTTCAAACTCTGCTCTTCCTGGGGGCTTGCATTCAGAAATGGCAACCTTTGGTGCTTTTTAGTGGGTTTTGCAACATCGGATTTTTCTCCAGATTTATACACATGTACACGGCCTGTCCATACATACTCCAGTAAATTACCATGTCTCTAGCTTAAACACAGAGTCTGTAGTATACATAAATAGCAGGGTTTTGCCCCAGAACATCACACAAATTGGAGTTTGGGCTTGAATCTAAGGTACATTTTTTAAATGAAGGCTCTCAAAGTTATACATTCCTGTCATTTGATTACAAAGAGTTATCAGTATTTCTGTAAAATATATATTTTGCTTTCAATTCAGTTCTCAGGGTGTTGGAGTCCGCCTCCAAGACTTGGGTGGGTCAGTGATCACATGTGTCTTCTGGCAGGCAGGCCTTTGTTGACAGGAAACAGTCAAAATCAACATATTCTATTCAAGTGCAATAGCCTATTGTGTGGTCTCCAGGAGGTTGAGGTCAGCAGACCAGGGGGTCACTTTGCATTTGGTTATTATGACCATGTGATATCCTGGGCTGTGGTGTGAATCTCTTGAGGTGAGAGGGTTTCCCAGGCTTCTAGCCTCTGGGAACAGCAGGTGGCTAATTTTTAATTAAAATGCAGCCTTTGAAGTCAGCTGAGTCAGATCCCTTTGTCAGCAACTGCACTTAGTTCTCCTGTCAGAGTTTAGACCGCTAGCGCCGCCTTGAGGATTTTGTTGGTACTGTATCCATTTTTGGGATCTTTCTTGGATTAATGCATTCCAAACAGGAATGGTTCTTACATGGTAGTAAATAATCCTTGCTTAACATTGTTTTGATGGGGCTCCTTACAGTAAAATGGTTATATGGAACCCCACAAAAGGGTTGAATCTTTAAAGTGGTCCAGTGAGCCACGATTTCAGCAACTTTTTGACATCAGTAACAGTGGATTTTGTTAACAAAGATCTTTCTTTACACTGGTGGGTGGCAAGTGAGGTAACCATTTTGGTGTGCGCACAAACTGCGTGGTTCTCCTGGATTCTGGCGCACTTGTGGGCTTTTTGTCCATCTTGGATTTTCTAAGCCCACAGCACCAAATGTTGCAGCATGATAGCTCAAACGTGGGTCAGGACACCCAACAGACCCCATTAAGGCCTCTGTCTCAGCCCTACAAGCTTTCTCTTCCCTCATACCAAAACTCCCAATAATTACCTCCCCCCTTTAATATGGCATAATAAGAATATTGTGATCAATAACAAGGCTTTACATGGCAAAGCATGGATAAAAAAAGGAATTAGATGCATTCAACAAATTATTTATGGTCCTTCCATTCTCTCCTTTCAGCAAATATCATCTCAATTTGCCATCCCCAAAGCAGACGTTCAGTATTACAACAAAATAACTAAATCCTGCCTAGACGCACTCAATCACTTCTCTAATGAGGTTCTTTCTCCAAACGCTTTTAGACTACTACACCTCACAATGATCAACGATGTAAGAGCCTCATCATTTTATAACATGCTCACCTCAACATTTGAAGTTTGCTCTTTTCGTCTGAAATGGGAATATGACTTAGGATGCACGTTCGATTATTACATTTGGTTACGTCTGTTCTCTAAAATCAAGAATATATCCATTTCAGCAAATATTACACAACACTATTTTTTCTTTATTCACACTAAACTAGCTAAAGCTAAACCTAATTATGATGCTGGTCATGTGGTCTGATTCTTGCTTCATATATGCATATGTTTTTTGAATGTCCATTTATTTTCAGGTTTTGGAAAGACATTTGGAAGTTCATCAAACTTATGTTTTTAAATGTCATTTTAGGGCGTTTGCCCATAACAACAAACATCTCCCATGACTCTGGCAAACTTTATGATTTATTCATTAGCATAGCCTTGAAATGTATCACAGCTAACTGGCAAGACTTCAGATCTCTCTCTACCAAGGCATGCTGGAATTCCATTTGTCACATACATAGAATGGAATTATGTATGGCTAATAATTCAAATACAATTCCTAAATACAATGCTAAATGTCTTTTTCTTTATTCGTTACCTCAACTGTTTCAATGTAACTGTGCATGGAACTTGAACCTACATAATTGCATTTAACACTATAGCCATCTTGTATTAATCTCATTCACAAGCTGGTCATATTTCATTATCACAGTTGCAATAATAATCTGATAAAATATCACTTTATACCCACCTTCCCCACTTACCCTCCTCCCATTTGTTTCCTGTATGTTCTGTCTGTCTCCCCATTTTTCTTTTCTATTCTCCCCTAACTAGTATTTTTGCAGACTTTTTATATAATTTGGCTTTTATATTAATTTGTTCTTATAAACTGTGATCCAGCATCTATGTACAATAACTGAAAGGTTTAATGAATATTTCATGTATAATATAATTTTGTTATCAGTTACTATTGTAAACTTCTGTTAACCATTAGTTGTAAACTCCACTTGATGTCTGTAACTTGTGAACACCTGCATTATCATTACTATTTCAAACAATACAAATTATTAAAATAAAAAAATTAACTGGCAATGTGCTAACCATTATATGAATTTAGAGATTTGTTGCATGTCTGGAAGTAGATTTCAAACGTGGCATCAAACTGACATTCCTAGTGAATGTTACAGATGCAAGGTCCTGGTTTGTATTCTGTTTGGGTACTTTTAGACTTTTTTATGCCATAGCTATAAGGATAACAAGAAATGGAATGCAGACAAGATGAGAAAATTAGGGAGCTCTGTGTAACCGGATGCTTAATCTGTTTTGTTCAATGCAGTCTCACCAAAATATATGTGTCAGTTGTTCAATTACTAGTGCCTTGCAGAAAGGTATTTAAAAGTTGACAACTGGCATGCTGCAATTTACTATGAGGCTCAGGCATGCTTCTCTGGATGAGCGGGCACTCTTGTGCCCAGTTCTTACCTGCCTTCTACCGGCAGATACTTGTCACTGCAGGCCTCCGGCTGTAGAGAGTCCATCTCTTTGGGCCGCAGAAGTCCATAGTAGACAACAGCGCCCCCAGCGGGTGAATACAGCCAACATAGAACCCGAAGCTATAGCCATGCTGCTACTGTAGGTCAGGAATAGATGACAGCCAGTAGCAGTCAGTCACACGCTACACTACCACCCAGAACAATAACATGTCACAAAGCAAGTCAACACTGTGACCCTCTTTCGAACAAATTAAGATGAGCCCATTTCACCCACTAACTACTTCAGTTTTTCCCCTGTGCCACAGGTTGTATTTGTAGTCTGTTTTCTTTCTGTCCTAGTTTAACGACCATTCACTGCACAACCACAACTGACATAGAAAAGGGACACGCTGTCACCGACAGTACTCTTACAGACCGTACCACAAAGATTTGAAACTGAAAACAAGATCTCTCAATTGTAAATTAAGTTGGGCTATCACAGGGTTTGATGAAGCTGCCTTAACATTTATTATCACTTTCAATGGTGGCACCTCCAACAGGAGCCCCAATAACTCTCCTTTAAGTTTATTGACTGTGCAGGAACAGAGGTATTGCTATTTTTCCCTCCTCCAGCCTTAAATAATATTGCTATTTTAACTTTAGTTATTTTAAACCAGCCTAAAATAATTTAGCTATTTTAACTTTAGCTGTTTTAAAAAAGATTATACACATGAGATGCAAGTATCTTTCCCATTCAAAGATGGCTGATAGTTTTTGGCTTGTTTTCAGAGAGCTTCCTTAGAAACAATTATCCGAGATGGATGCCTCCATGGAAGAACTAAAAATGTTCTGAGATGGGCTGGAATGTGTGGGATTAGCCATAGGGATTAGCACGGTTAGGGCCAGTGAATGGGAGGGATTCAATAACCTAACAACTGTATATCCCTGCTCAAATGTCATCTCCATTGGAAAAGCATTACAGACCCGCATTCAAAGGCCATATTTGAAGCTCTTATGTTAAAGCTCTTATTTTAATGATAATAGTTTTGGCTTAAAGGTAGCACTTTCAGTGCCTTTAAATAGACCAATCTAAAAATGGCCAAAAGTCAACAACTGCATTTAATAGACCATTCGATGCTTGGGTGGAAAATGTAAACCTGCAGAATTCTTGTCCAGTGGAATGTTCTGCTGTTAAGGATGGACTGCTTTGTCAATCCTGCATTTTTTCATACTATCACTTCCTCTTTCATAGATATTTTCAAAGCAGTGTGATTCATTTGGATTAACATTTTCACAGGAATCCGACATTATGCTGCACACACTTAATGGCTTCTATTTATGTTTGAACTATAGAAATAGCCCATGTTTCCATTTAACACAATGTTTAGGGGGTTTGAACATCTTGAATACATGCCTTTTTTAATAACCTAAATACCCATATAACCCGTTGTTGGCAACGCAACGCCTATGCACTCTAGTGGGGTTCCAAAGACCTCCTATTTTTACATGCTCATTTACAGTACATATCAACAGTGTCACTTTTTAAATAAAGTTTGTGAATACTCTTTGTTTCGACTGAAACATCATCCGTTGTACGGATAAAGGACACAATTACTTCAATTTAAATCAACTAAACATATTTTCAAACTAAATTTTCAATATAAGAAGTTCCAATATGCCTTCCAAAACATAATTAGTCAAAATCTTCCCTGACCAACAGTTTTGCATCAAGCAATATTACACACGTTTTTTCTCAAAAAATGAAAGGCTTCCTTTCCCTTAATACAGTCAAGACGACCAATCCTGGTCCTAGTCAGAGTTCAAACATACAATTTCTGGCCTACACATTTCGGATATACTATCCTTCATCAGGGCCTGTTTGACACTGAAGTATGGTAGTTATGATCATTCAATTTCATCTGTATGTCTGTAAATAATTACAATGATCTCAATTAATACATGTAACTCTATCCCAACATTATTTATTTGGGATGATTATTAGTGCACCCACCTTCAGGGCTTCTTTATTTGGATAGCCGAGTAGCACTTTGTTCTGGGGATCTTTAACAATAAACTCTTCTCTGTTCTAATTCCATAATGACCTACATGAAACAGTAACAATCATCACTCACAAAAATGTGCTCCAATATTTTCTGTTGATAGTGAGCCTCTAAGGAGGTCACAGGTATATCTACCTGGATATAGATATTGCAGTATCCAGTCAAGGATATTCATCTCATAATTCACCTGCTCCGATAAGAGTGGTCGAAATCCTCAATCTCCCAGGATTAACAGAGCCTATGGAGCATAAATGATGTGCTATACTCTTATTAGATTATACATAACTCGTAATAGCTAACACATAACCATCTTTTTCTAGTACCAAGTTGGTGAGCAGGTATTTATTGACTAGATAATCTGAACAGGGCTGCCGCTCAACAGGTATAGGCCGATTTTACTGACAAAAAATGGTTGTAATGACCAAAAGTTCTAAAAATGCTACCCCCAAAGGTTCGAACACCAAAAGTTCGAACCTTTGGTGGGAGCATTGTAAAAAAAGAATGGGGGCTACAGGGGTGTCCTCCGCATCGCCCTGCTCACTACACTTCATGGTATAGTGAGTGGGGTTCCAGGGGACACCCCCGCAGCCTTCTGTTTAAAAAAAAAAAGAAACAGGGGCAAACCCCACTTACCTTCATCTTCAAGCTGGGTTCCTGCAGCACCAGTTCCCTTTCGCTTCCGTGATCGGGAACCAGCGCCACAGGGTCCTTTTCTTTTCTTTTTTTTTTTACAGAAGGCTGCAGGGGTTTCCCCCGCAGCCCCCGCTCACTATACCATAAAGTATAGTGAGCGGAGCGATGCAGGGGACACCCCCGCAGCCTTCTGTTTAAAAAAAAAAAGAAACAGGGGCTGCGGGTGTGTCCCCTGCATCGCTCCGCTCACTATACTTTATGGTATAGTGAGCGGGTGCTGCGGGGGAAACCCCTGCAGCCTTCTGTAAAAAAAAAAAGAAAAGAAAAGGACCCTGTGGCGCTGGTTCCCGATCATGGAAGCGAAAGGAAACTGGCGCTGCAGGAATCCAGCTTGAAGATGAAGGTAAGTGGGGTTTGTTTATGTTGGGGGTGTGGGTGGGGGTGTGCTGAGGGTGTGGGTGAGGGGGTGTTATGGGTGTGTTGTGTGTGTGGGTGTGAGTATGTATGTGTGTTTGCATGAGAAAGGTGCAAACTTTTGGTAGTCCGCACCTTTCTCATGCGAACGTTTTGACCGGAGTAGTTTCAGCTGCGGCCAAATCACTTAGATTCCGCTCAACACACTTCTTATTGAAGAATTCCTCTAGCCATGTGTCTTATGGAGCAACTGCAGCATTATTGAACATTGAAATTCAAAGCACACTGTTCACATTAATTACAATGTCCCTTAAAGGACTAATGCAGATGTAATTCTGCTTGCAATTGTTGCTGTGTAAAACGAGGCAATTCGCCAAACATATTAGCTGAGCTCAAGTTCTAAGCACGCTGTTTGCCTGGATTATAATGTCTCTCAAAGGACTAATAAAGGTAAAGCTCGGCTCGAGATATTGGCTCTTTGAGGCCAAAAGCGAGGCAATTCATCAAACATAGTAGCTGCGTTTACCTGGCCGGACAGCTGTGGTCATTCACTTTGGTGTACAGAGACCGACAGCCGAAATAGTCCCGTCTCCCAACACACGTATATAAACACGCGGTTGTCATGGGTACCGTGTGCATTCGCTCGTATGCCCATGACCTCGCGCGTTGGCCATCTTGCTAGCAGATATTTGGAGTTATGTACATTTTTGGGTGACAGACTCCACCTGTCATTGCCCATTTCAGTGAAGAATATATACAATTTGATGCGAGGAACCGGGGATAATCCAAGAACAGTATCCATTACCGTACTCGAGTCCCCATTTTCTTGCAGTTGTATCAAATTACACAGGAGAGACATTTAGGTTGCAATACAGTGGTATTTAAAGTGCTGAACTTACGCTGAGAGTGTTAGGTGACACTTATAATTTAAAAAGTATATATTTAGGCAGAGAGGAAGGGATAAAAGAAAGGCAGTATCAACAACTGTCCTCCAGTCCCCATCTCCCGCAATAAATTGGGAGCACCAAAAAGTACCAAAAAGTAAACAATTTGGAATTCATGACAGTGTCCTATTTAAATGATGGCCATAGTCTTAAACTGTCAAATAATTGTTTGTAAAAAATTACAATAAATCGGGGGCACCAGGTTCACTTGTAACTAAGGGATGGACATATACGGATATCCTCACCCTGGTTCCTGCTGTATAATACAGACTGTAGTCCTCCCTATACTCCCTGCTCTTCCTCTGGCCCTTCTTCGGCCACCTCTCCCCCTCCTTCTCTCCTTTCCCCTCTTCTCCCCTGACGAGGATTCCAGACAAGTACGATCTATGAAAGTCTTGTCAAAACAGGTTCACCCTGCTCCTCCAAAACCATCAAGGACCACATTGACTCCCTGGCTCCTGCCCTGGCCAAATTCTACAACCACTCCTTCGCCACAGGAGTCTTCCCCTACCCCCTGAAGCACTCTCTTGTGAAGCCTCTTCTCAAGAAACCCTCTGCCGACCCGACTTGCCCGCCCAACAACCATCCAATCTCAATCACTCCTTTCCTGGGCAAACTCCTGGAAAAGCTGGCCATCTCCCGGCTTAATCTTCACACTGAATCTGTTGTTGTCGCCATGACCATCAGTCTGGGCTCCGAGCTGCCAGAAGCAAGGAAACTGTTCTCCTGAACATCTGTGAAGACCTGCTCTCCAACCTTGACTCCAACACCCCCTTTGTCCTCATCTTACTTCATCTCTCTTCTGCCTTTGATGCAGTCAACCATGCCATCCTGCTCAATCATCTCCATGATAACCTGAGCATCACCGGTCAGGCCCTAGCGTAGCTGACTTATTTCCTCTCTGACCGACCCTCCCAGGTTCAACTTGGGCCCTTCCTCTCCTCTATCTCTATCTCTATCTCTACCTGTGGTGTTCCCCAGGGGTCTAACCTCTCTCCCTGGCTATTTAACCAATACCTGGCACTTCTTGCCCACCACATTGCAGCACTCTGCCCCAACTTCCAGTGCTATGCTGATGACACTCATCTCATTTTCAGGCTACCCTTAGCCACCTCTTCTTCCTCCCTCATCTCTGACTGTCTGTCCGCCATCCGGGAGTGGTGCGCTGCCAATGATCTCTGCCTTAATGCCAGTAAGACTGAGATTCTCCTCATCAGCACACCTGTCCCCTCCTTTCCTGTCTCTCTCTGGTCAGCCTCTCTTGGCCTTCTTCCTGCACCCACCTGAGAGGCCAAAAACCTTGGGGTTTTCTTCGACTCCATACTCTCCTTCTCTCCTCACATCTCTGATGTCTCTAAGAAGTTACACTACCAGCTACACCTCCTCAGAGGTATTCTTCCTTTCCTCTCCTTCCCACGGAAGCTCTCTATCTCCAGAGCTCTGGTTCTCTCTAGGCTGGACTTCTGCAACAGCCTCTTTCTAAATCTGCCTGCCTCTACTCTCCACCCTCTGCAACTTATTCAGAACTGGACTGCGAGACTTGTTCTTGGCCTCAAGCCCAGGGATGGTATCTCTCCAGGACTGAAATACCTGCACTGGCTCCCTGTGGCTGCGAGGATTAAGTTCAAAACCCTCTGCATTGTCCAAAAGGCCTTCTAGGGCCTGGGGACTCAATACATTCAACTCTCTCTTCCTAAATATCTTCCTTCTCAAGCTCTTCTCTCATCCGCCTCCAACTCCCTCAGGGTCAGTTGCTTCTCCAAGCAACAAGTTGGTGGTAGATCTCTCTCTTTGGGTGGGTCTGCCCTCTGGAACAGCCTCCCTGCCTCGCTGAAACTTGAAGAGAACCATCTCCAGTTCTGGAAGCACCTCAAAACATTTCTCTTTGCTTCCGCTTTTTCTCCCCCTCTCCCCTGCTGAACCCCTAGCTGAACCTGCACTGGTTACCTTGCCACCCGCCGATCTCGCGCCAAGGTCCCCTCGCCGCCAGTTGCACTCCTGCACTGCCTTCTGGGCAACCCCCGCACTCTGGACTGTGGCTGTATCCCTTCAGTCCCTCTACCAGCACTTGACACCAGATGTCTGCACATACCCTTGCACTTGCCACCAGCTGCACATACTTACTCTGTTATTAGTCTATTATTCCATGTACTGCACTGTCCTCTCCCCCTCTCCCTTGCACTTTCCCCTTTCTTGCGCGATCTGATTGAAACCTGGCCTAGTAGGATCGCTGTTTGTCTTCTCTCTGTTCCCCCTCCCTTGCCTCGTCGTGCCTTGAAACACTTGTGTATAGGCGCGTTGTAAATGCCATATCATATCATTATAATTAACCCACATGGGGCCCAACAGTGTAGGTAAAGTCCCTCTCTTCTAATATTTGTTGATAGGTTAACTAGCTCAGGTTGTCCAATCACCATGTTTACATGTCCACTACGCACCATTTGTAATGTCTAAAAGAACACAAATACCAACAACCTTCATCTAGATTAAGCTAAAGTCTGTCCCACACAGTGCTCACAGTCTTGGGTAAAGGAGACAAAGTATCCCAACCAGTAAAGCAGAAGGTACAGGTATTTAACAAAGCATTCATATACAGTTTGTAAGATTCCATATTGACAGTAAATTCTTTCCCCAGGGCTACCACCAGCCTAAGTCCATCGGTCCATAGAGACGGCTCACATTCTTATTGATCAAGCTATACAGATATGTCTGGGTTGGAGTCCCCTTTTGAATAGAACCCAATCCCACCTAACATAGTCATCGCTGGGGGCATTCCATATAAAGTTACAGAAAACACTTTAGTTCAACCTCGCAATGCATCCCCCTTGGAGAGAGGGAGTATAGTCTATCAATCCATGCTATTTTCTTCTGTAGAAGTCTCTTATTGATATCTCCCCCTCTGTTGCTCACTTTCACGTGTTCCAAAATAACACATCTCATCTGTGCAATGTTATGTCTAGCTCCCACAAAGTGGCTTGAAACAGGGGATTTAAGGTTTTAGGTTATTTTATTATACTTATTTTCTTTCCATCTTGTTTTTACCTTGCGTGTAGTTATCCCCACATATAACAATCCACAAGGGCATTTCAATGCATATACAATGTTATTAGAGTTGCAAGTGCATGAATGGTTCAGTTTGATGTATTTTCCAGAATATGGGTGTCTGATTTCGTTTCCCTTGATGACGATGTCACAATGCTGACAATTCAAGCACAGTATCGTCACTTTGTGTTTTGGTCTTACTGTCTTCTTGATATCCGTCAATTCTGCCTTAACAAGTGTATTGCAAAGTGCTTGGCTATTGCGATAGGCAAAGGTAGGCACGTCCGGTATTAATTTCTCCAGTGTTGGGTCCATCTTCAATAATGGCCAATTCTTCTTAATTATCTTTTTGATATGCCCACTCTACAATGATTGAGTAGTGATGTATACCAATGATTTTTCACCTTTGTTGTCTTTAGGTTTAAGTAGGGACTCTCTTGACATAGTCGCTACTTTCTCCGCTAGTTGTTCATTATGTTCCTTCTTGTATCCTCTTTGTTGAAACTTCGCCTTCAGTGTTCCTGCTTGTCTCTCGTATTCTTCCTCCTCCGAGATGTTCCTTCGGTACCGCATCAATTGACTAATCGGGACACTGTATATCGTCCTTCTAGGGTGAAAGCTAGTACCCATAAGTAGGCTATTCCGATCGGTAGGTTTTGTGAAGATACGGGTATGTAATTCTGTTTCCGTACAGTAAATCTCTACATCTCTACATGGATGCCCCCATGCTAGTGCCCGACACCTGTAGGTAATAATTGTCCCTGAATTCGAATCATCAGTATGAGTTTGAGTAATTTGAGTATAAAGACTTTATCATTCCTACCTGTATCTGATTGTAACAGCAGCCACTCCATAGCCTCCATTCCTGCTTTGTGTACAATGTTTGCATTAAGGGATGTGACATCCATATTGAAAAGTATGTCATGTGCCACCAAAAATTTAGTGCCCGCTAGTTTCAACAAAAAGTCACTAGTGTCTCTGATGTATGTATGACTGTTCTCGATCATAGGTTGTATCAATTTATCAAAGAATTTTGCTAGAGGTTCCAAGGCACTGCACATAGCTGCTATGATTAGCCTGCCGAGGGGATTCACAAGACCCTTGTGGATCTTCGGTAGAATATAAATTGCCAGCATAGTAGGGTGTGTTGTTTCTAAAAACCTTCTTGTTTTTTCTGTTATATATTCATTCCTTTCTCCCTCATCCAGAATCTCATTAATAGGTTCCTGTACTTTTTCCGTAGGGTCAAAGGATATTTCCTGGTCATTTTCCCTGTCATTCAATTGCCTTTACACTTCTGTTATATAATCCTCCTTATTTAGCACTACACGGGCTCCACCCTTGTCTGCAGGTTTGATAATTATGTCTTGGTTGTCAACAATCCCTTTAATGTCAGATATTCAATTTGTAAGCATTTAGAATGTTTGTTTTGCTGGCACTTGAGTTTCTTAAAGTCTGTCAGTATCTTCCTCTCAAATACTGATAGTACATGATTCTGTACCGGTGGATAGAATGTACTTTTAGCAAACATTTCAAGAGTTCCCGTTTGTTCATCCATAAATTCACAATAGTCCTCCTCTATGGAGTCGAAGAAGACTATTAATTTAAGTTTACAAATTAACTTAAAGAAGTCTATCTTCTCTTTCAACAAATTGATGGAGTGTTGTGGTACACATGATTGTTACACTCACCTTGTCTCTGCGGGGGCGTTGGGGCACGGTTGGAGCCCTCCCTTGACTTGACTCCTCGGAATCGCCTTCCCCTCCAGATAGTGGTTGGACCTGCAGCTCGGGAGATGGGTGTTGCCCCTGAGTGAAAAGGAAAGGCAATGAAAATGGAGTGGGGATATTGTGACTTCCCCCAGCCCATTTGTGCCAATATACGGTGTGCAAGCACTTTCCCAGATAAGCTCACCCGTAGTTCTGTAATGTTGAGCTATCCGTCCCGCTTATTCTAGCAGGGGCACGCAGAACAGACCAAGCTGCTTCACTGGTCCGTGGGAGTGTTGATCCAGACCAGCTGCGACCAATCCACTTTGAAGGTAAGTCTTTGGTTATAACTATTGCTCGATTAGACTGTCTGTATTTCATCTAATAATTATTTTTGCAATGTCTCATTCCATTTCCATAGGTATGGAGAAGTAAATCCGTACCAAAGAGAGTCCGGAAGACCTTAGAGGCTGATGGAGTTTCAACAGTGACAGGTAAGATGGTCTTTACAAGGGAACTCTAGTCTTTTGTATGATGTAGCTGTGCGTTCGATACACACATGAGTTCTAACCTGTTGTGTTCTTTTTTCCTCGTAGGTGCAGTCCGACTATGAAGAATGGCGTCCTTATTCTTGATGAAGATTCGTGGTTGCAGGATGAAGATTCCGACTTTGGCCATGATGGAATGCCGGTGAGAAAGAAGACCTTGGCTCTGACCGTGATGGAATGCAGGTAAGAGGAAGAGTCCAACTCTGGCCGCGATGAAATGCAGGTAAGAAGCACTCTCAGCGATGTCGCGGATGGCAGCAGGTAAGTTGCGCGCCCAGTGATGTAGCGGCTGGCAACAAGTAAGGAGCGCCCTCAGCGATGGAGTAGTTTGGGTGTAAGGCGCGCGCAGTGATGTAGCGGTAGACTGCAGGTAAGAAGCGCTCTCAGGAATATCTTCAGGATGGGGCTGCAGGAATTCAGTGATGCGCAGGTAAGCACAGCAGAGAGCGTTACGCTGCAGAAAGCAGAATAACGTGAAGAAAAGGCATGTGGATGGGCTGGCCTTATATAGGCTGGCTCCTGCCCCTCCCTTGAGCTCCGCCTACTGGCTCCACCTTGCCCTTCTCCACGTGCCTTCCAGTTCTGTTCGATTGCCATGACCAGCCCAGCTGCACACGCCCTTGGCATACAGTGTGCAGAGCACACTTTTACATGAACCTGGCACCAGAGGCGCCAGAACTGGGTCCAATGGGACCCTGGGGATGAGGAAGGACTGGCCCCTTGACTAGTGGCCATGACAGCGATAGCCCTTTGTACAGCACTATGAGTTCCATTTTGAATAAAGAGTAGGAGGAGATCTGAACCACTAACTCTTTTTGTTGTTCTTCTGCTTTGATTTTTTTCTTTTTTCCTCTCCTGACGGGTTTTGCTCTAAAAAAGAGCTGGTCTAATTCCCGTTTCCTTGTCCTTTGTCATCACTATCTCTGTTGTTTTTTCTTCTTCTGGAACTATTTCCAGTTCGGTGCTTGATGCGTCCGATGATTGTGACTCTGGATTAGGAACGTTTGGTTTTGGACGTTGTGGGTTAAAGGGTCACAGGTTGTTTTGACTGTAGTAATCCTGCCACGTATACACAATATCCAACTTGTAGTCCTGGGTATCTCTGTGGAATTTTCTGATTTTTTTAATTTGTAGCTCGTGTTGGTAACTCACAAGTTTTAAGTTTGTGTCTTCAAGAGTCTTATCAATTTCTTCATTTGACAAAGATTTACTCAAGCTGACTTTAATATTGATGATTTCTTCTTCGATGTTCATTCGATTGTGTGCCAATTCCTCTATAGTCAATAATATAAGCTCTAAGGAGCATTTATTTAATATCTGCCTCCTCCACTTGACTAAATGTGGATTTTCCTTACACAGAGTGGTTTTTAAGGGGACTCTTAGGCCCTGCGGAATTCTTTGTGCCCTATAATACTGTGATAATGTCGTGGCATACAGTTTCAACAAGTTAAGTTGATCTCTCGCCTTATAGTCCATTCCAATTGTTTGATAAGGGCTTCTGGTTTATCAGACATTGTTCGTTCTTCCCCTGTACTTTTTATTAAGGCTAAAATATTTTGCGCCTCAGCTTGACTAAATCCTAGTACTTCTGCTCTATTCGTGGTGGTCGCATCTATTTTAGCAAACAACATGCTATTGCTAATTGACTCTAGAGGTAAAAAGTACTGGGTGCTCCCTTGAATGTGACCAAAGTGTATCAAACAAAAGGGGGGTTAACGTAATAATACCTAGAGGGTCACTCTTATTACACAAACAAATAAATGGTGTGTTTAGATGATTAACAGTGTTCATGTAAACATATAGTGCTAATTTCTATTATTTCAGGTGCAATGGGGTATTGTCTCCTGACCCTCTTTTAATAATCTAAACATAGGGAAATGCTTCGATTCATCTCTGTCTGTGGAAGTGGCCAAGTCAATATCATGAAATCTCACAATTACAAATATTTTGTTTTTTGTTTTGTGAAAAAAACTTTGTTAAAGGAACATTCAAAGATACTCCCTTTAATTTAAAACGTTTTGGCATGACCAAGACTTATCTAGAGATGTTTCCAAACTCACGGTCACGTGATGATTTCCTGCGGTATAGGCTGAATTTATGGCCTACTAAAGAACTAAAATATAGATACAAATTAATAGCGGAATATGAGCATACATGCCGATTCTGTAAGATGTTTCCAGAAACGCTGAAAAATGTGTGTACAGATTGTCCAATGTTACTAATGCAAAGAATTAAATATTTTAAGCCATTACTAATGAACTACTTTATTCCCACCAGTGATAGACTATGAGATTTGCTGTTTCATACCAACAGGCAGCCATTGAGATATGCTATTTTGAATTTTCTGTATAGCCTAAAATTGTCGGACAAGAGAGTGAATTACAGCAAACTATGATCATATGAAATTTCCTTTCGTAGATCTAATGCCTGTCTAATGTAGGATGCTTAACAATCAGCACTGTTGTCATTTTTAAAAAAAAGAGGAGATGACTAGCTTCGAATTAAGTTGATTTGCTATATATGTTTTATATATTGACTAACATGATTATGTTTTTAAATTTTGTAAATGATGAATTTTGTAATGGTACGTGTTGAAAAATCAAGTTTACTTGATTAAAACAACTTAAATGTGGTAAAGGGACATTATGGTTGCAGTAAAAAAAGCTAAAAACCGTAGAAAATCGTAGAAATGTGTCCGTTTTGGTAAGCTATGCAACCATAACTCACACCTCCGCCATGCATTGCTCAGACTAACAACCAGGGCATCAAATATTACATCAATACATTATATGCACAGAAATATATATACTTATTTATTTTAGCATGTTGTCTTCTAATTTAGAAATACAAATTTACTTTATTATGTATTACATATATATTGCCAATTTAGATGAACAAGGCAACAAAACACAGGAGAATCCACGGAATAATAATCAAGATGCAGAATCAGGAAAAAAAAAATTATGAAGACTACAGAAATTTGAAAACTCAATGCAACTTTTATGTGATGAATTCAGAGAAATCCAATTCAGTTTAATCAAAGTATGTACAGACATTTATTATTGTAAAAGGAAAATACAATGTGACTGTGCTTCTTGCACTTGTTGAGCAATGCCCCCAGCAATCCCCCCAAACATGCAATGGCCCTGCTGGTGTTCCACACTCTTCCTTGATTAGATTTTGGTAATGGCAGTAATAGTGTGGCAGAATGGTTTTGTGTGTATGTAGCCATTGCTTTATCATGCATTGTCAGGCTGTGGGTGTGGAGGCATGCATGTCTCCTATATGTTGACATGCCACATTCTTTCATCATGGGCATTGTCTTGTGTGTGGTCACTGTTCCTTTCAAGCTGCATACATGCTCAAGTGAAGAAGCTGTGGACCAGCCACTCCTGCACTCGCGCTGCAGTTGGATTGGGCTCCCACTGGGTCAGTGGCCTGGCACATGGCTGTGCCCTGAGGTCAGGTCCCAGTTTGGTTGTACACCTTTGTGCACATGGATGTTAAGCAAAACGCAACAGGCATGTATGATGTCACCCACAACATGTGGCCTTTGCAGGGGCACACCATGAGTGTTCTAGTCATCTGAATTGTGACTTTAGTAGGCCTGTTGTCCACTCAATGATGATGCCGGTGGTCATGTGTGATGTATTGTAAATTTCCACTTGTTTACTGGCACGCCACCTCTGGGGTGTCATGAGGTAGGTGCGCAATGGGTAACCAGCATCACCTGCATGAGTGATCAAATTATCTGAATCATGACATCATGACTTAAGGAGGCCTATTGACCTCTCAAGGATGGCGCTTGTTGCTCTGTGTGCTGTATTTTACATTTCCTGTTGCATACTGGCAGGCCACCTGTGGGGTATCAAGAGGTAGGTGCACAATGGGTAACCAGCATCACCTGCACGAGGAAGGACATGATTGGTTTTAGTGCATATTGGGTGTTTCTTTGTGTGGAGTGTCGGATGTCTTTGTGTGTACCCTGTGATGGCATGCACATGTTGGGATGGTCATGTGGCTGTGCACACATGTGTGAATGTAAGGCTGCATGTTTGTGGTAGGAATTGGTGGGAGTTTCATTACCTACATAGCAGCCACATGTTCCTGTACTGTCTGGCTCTCAACTGCGCACACAAGCTGGAGCACTGTAAAATGTCTGTGGACTGAGCCCGGAAAATTAGCATGCACTTCCATGAAGTGGCCATGGGCATCGCATACCAGTTGATGGAGTGCCTGTGGTGCCAGTTACGCTACATGTAGGCAACAGCCCAGGGGGGATCGAGTGCAACATGGGTGAAGTCAATGGCACCGATGAACTTGAGGAATCGGTGCACCTTGTAGAACTTGTGTGCCACCTGTCTGTGTCACTCCTTGATCAGGGACATATGGACATGCAACTAACTGGTGCACAACACGTGGCTGGGTCACCCGGGATATGCCTGCAATGATGCCAGTAGTCCTCAGGAAAGAGCCAATGGTGAAGAAACAAAGGCAGAAGCTTTGCATGTGCCCCAATGGCATTTGACTGTGCAGTGGTGAGGGGCAAACCACTGTCCCAATCCTGCAACATATCTAAGATAACATAGGGGTGTAAGCAAGATCTGAAGACATCTGTGTCGGCCATACCAAAGAGGATGACCTGGTGTGGAAAACCTGCTCCTTCCATCTGCTCCTCAGATGGGGTACAGCAGTGGCAGCTGTGGTAGCATCGTCGCATTCCTGCTCCAATAGCACTATGGCTAAATCATGGGGATACATTTACGGGGATGAAAACTGTGGAGGGACAATGAGTGCCTTTTTAATGGGATGTGTGGCATCATGATGTGCATGTGGGTTTACATCATCATTGCATGGGTTGAGATGTCTGTGATTGTGTTGGATGTTGTGCAGTTGTGTGTATGTGGCATTCAGGTGTGTTTTTTTTGGTGGCATTGTGTGTGTTTAACATTGGAATGTTGGTCCTTTTTCTGGATTTGTGCATTGTTTATACCTATGATGTTATGCTATGTGTATTTCATGTGTTTTTTGCACTGTGATACAAGACTTATGTTGGATTTTGGGAGTCCATACTCCACTTGGGTGGGTTAGTGGTGATTATGCTTGTTGTGGATTAATTTATGGAATTGAATTGGCAGATCTCTGTATTTTTATGTGTTTTCTAATATTATTTACGTGTATTCAAATTTGTGTGAATTCCGCTGGTGGCATAAGTTCTGCAAATATGTAGTCTCTATTTCTTGACTTCCACCTTCCTGTGTTTTTGGCGTAAGCCCTTTGCGTAAATAGGTATGCATTATCTCAAAGGAAATTATGATTTGTATTTGGCATAGGTTTGACTTACGCCACAAGTTTTCCTGTTAAGGTTAAGTCCAGAAACAAAAGAAATCATAGCATTAAGTTAACACAACATATATTATAAATACATTTAAAACAATATTATATTTAACTCAAATGTCATGATAGCCTTAACCTGTTTTTGATTTGTAATATTTGACTTGTGTTGTAAAATTTTTCACAGTGAATGTGGTGTATCCTTTTTTTAGAAATGTGTTTGTGTTTGATAAATATGCACATTTTTAACTGCTTTATGTTTTTAAGGTGCATTTCATTTGGGTTGCTTTTGTTACTATTTACTTTTTTTGCTTTATTTATCAATTATATTTTAGTAGAAATTGGATATTTATATTTGTGTTTATGGAAAGTATGACTAGTATAATATAAATGTTACAAAGTTTGTAAATTGTATAAGTATAGTTTATATTGATGTTATTTGTTGAAATAACGTTAGCTAAGCAGTTTTTAGTATATTGTATTTTTTTGTTATTTAGTGTATTTTGTACGTTTATGTGTACTGTATATTGTATTTATGTTATGGTTATTGTTACTGATTCATATATGTGCAATGCAAATTATAATACTTTGTTTATGTAGATAGTGTTTTTATTTTGCTGTGAATGTGACTTTAAAAAAATATATATTTCAAAGCATTTTAATTGTAAATAGAAATGTTGTATATACATTATATGTATAATATTTATTTTAATTATTGTCAAGGATGGCACTCTGTCAAGAGTGGCACCGGGCACCCAGGTAGGTTTTGGGTGGCTGTGTTGATGTAAGGTGACAGATAAGCACACACAGCAGGAAGCTCAACAAGAAAGACGAATAGGTAACAGTAGCTGGGAACAAAAAGGGGCAGAGAATACAAAGGTACAAACAAAACTGGATTCCCTTTTGGGGTGTTTGCAGAAAATGGGAAAGCGTGTTCCACAGACCTTTGGAAACTCCAGCCTTCTGCACAGATTGCTATTACAGGAGCCCACTCTGTATGCTCATGGCTGGGAACAACAGCTGTGGGTGTCTGTACAGAAACAGTATAACTGAAATGGAAAACCTAAGGGAGGACAAGAAGACTCAAGGAAGAGAAGGACAGGGATCAATAATATGGGGGTTGCAAACAAGGAAGAGAGTAAGGGAGCAGTAGTCAGGAAACAGACAAGGAAGCAGGGCTGCAGAAACGGATGGCACAAGGTGCAGGACAACTGTAGTGGACTACAGAAGACTGTAGTAGGCTGCAAGGCAGGGAGTCCAGAGGAGCAGGACAGAGAGCTGTAGTAGGCTAAGGCAAACTGTAGTGGACTGTAGTAGCATGCAAGGCAGGGAGTCCAGAGGAGCAGGATAGAGAGCTGTAGTAGACTGAGGCAAACTGTAGTGGACTGCAGAGGACTGTAGTAGGCTGCAAGGCCGGGAGTCCAGAGGAGCAGGACAAAGAGCTGTAGTAGGCGGAGGCAAACTGTAGAGGACTACAGAAGACTGTAGTAGGCTGCAAAGCAGGGATCCCAGAGGAGCAGGGCTGAAGGCAGCGGAGTGTAGCAGGCTGCAAGGCAGTGAGCCCAGAGGAGCAGGGCTGAAGGCAGGGAGCCCAGAGGAGCAGGGCAGCGAGGCAGGGAGCCCAAAGGAGCAGGGCAGCAAGGAGCGAGCCCACAGGAGCAGGGCAGTGAGGCAGGGAGCCCAGAGGACTAGGGCTGAAGGCAGAGGAGTGTAGCAGGCTGCAAGGCAGGGAGCCCAGAGGACTAGGGCTGAATGCAGTGGAGTGTAGCAGGCTGCAAGGCAGGGAGTCCGGAGGAGCAGGGCTGAAGGCAGCGGTGTGTAGCAGGCTGCAATGCAGGGAGCCCAGCGGAGCAGTGCAGCAAGGAGCGCTGGAATCAGAAGCAGGAAGAAACGACGACAACGACATTTGTGATGTCATCTTTGATGTCCTGGGTGTCAGTCTTAGCAGTGCACGGTGGTGGCACGAATTATGGTTGTTTAGCTTACCATAAATGGCAAATTTCTGGTGTTTTTCGATTTTACTTGAACCCATAACGTCCCTTTAATAAAGTTTTTTCTTTGAATTTTATAGGTTTTTATCAGCCCAACATAACCATAACGTCCCTTTAACAAAGTGTTTTCAGTGAATTTGAAAGGTTTTTATTAGTGCAAGTTAACCATAACGTCCCTTTAACAAAGTTTTTTCATTGAATTTCATAGGATTTTATTAGTTCAACTTAACCATAATGCTCTTTTAACAACATTATTTTCAGTGAATTTCATAGGTTTTTACCAGTTCATGCTATTTTCCTACTACTTACTAATATCATACTTACCCAATACAGCAATGTTTGTGTCCAATTTACAAAGTGTCACCTTAAAACTCTGCCATTTCCCACCTTCTGGAATCATTTTTAACACTTCCATACACTTTTTGCAACTATTTCAACTAGTTTTGCATCCGTAGACATCTACGAACATCTGACTTCATAGCGGACCTTCCGGACAGTGCCACATGACCATACGATGGCGCGGGGCATGATGACGTGTCCGAGAACCCGTCCGCACTTCACGATAAGATCCCTGCTTCGCAGACAGTTCAGAAATGCATTTTCTACTGCTCTGGGAACTTTCAACTTCAAAATTTACCTTGCACAGCTCCAACACCTATTTCTTCTCATTATCCATTAACAATCTAGTACTCAGTACATACTTTTAGCAAAACTGCTATTTATCTTAAAATGGCATCAGCTAATGCCAGCCCTCCTCCCCAAAAGCCACCACCACTGCTGTAATCAAGGAGCAAGAGAAACACTGCCACCTACCTTAGAAATAACACACGCGCAACATTTTCCCTTGTCCACCTACCCCTCCATATTAGTGTTTGATTCCTCTTCCCCCATTTCCCTTCCCACCTTTCGTTCTCAGCTCTCCTGCCAAAAGAAATACATCCAAAAACAGCGAAAGACATATTCCTTTAGGAACCACCTTTCACAGTTAAAAAATAGAACTAAAAAAAACATGTATTGTATTATATTTCTCAGTAAAGTACATAGACTCAATAAGATTTACCAACATTCCCATTTGCATTTTGTGTTAAGCTAATGGGAATATTGTGGCATTCATCATCAGTTCCAGAGACTGGAACGGTGGATACTGGCTCAGCACAAGTGAAGCGAGGGGGGATAACAAGGACTCTGGACCATTTTCCCCCCATTCCAGCCCCTGAAATGAAGGATCAAGGCCATTAGCACCCTAGGTTCCCAAAGCGGGAACCCGGGGTGCTAAATAAAAGGATTTTTCTTCCTACACCGGGACGCCCACAGCATCCCGGTGTAGGAAGGAAAATCCTTTTCCAAGACGGCCACCATGGAAAGGGAAGGTGAGGGTTCCATACAGGGCCCCTCTTTGTTTTCCAAGGCAGCCTGCAGAAGGCAAAAAGAGAACCCTATGACCATATTACCACAAGCATATTTTTCTTCCCTTTCAGATCTATCCTAATTTCGAATAACGTTACCACAAAGCCAGTCCCAGGTGGACATGGCCACTTTAATCCTATGTTTGTCCCTTGTGGTCATGGCCATTAGCCAGATTGTCTGGATCATGACCTTATTCCATGACCCGGACAATCTGGCCACTGCCCATGGCCACAGGCTACCCCTCAGTCACTAAAGGTATACCATGCTTGTAGGTCCTTGCCAATGCTCCTTACGCAGGTTTGCTGGAAATCCACCCATGTTTTATTTTTTCAAAAGTGTCAAATGTATGCACATACAATCGTCATATATAGCCTTTACAATATTTTGGGACCCACCCTCTAATTTTGCTACCTCTTGACAGAATCCCGCCAAACTTTGCAAAAACATTCATATCTAAATGTATTATCGTTTCCCAAATTAAGTGTAGATTTGTCAAATTGCACCTCATTTATAAGCCTTTACATTGTTTTGGGACCCCCCTCTCATGTTGCCCCCTCATGACAGAATCCCAGCAAACTTTGCATACTCACTCAAAATATACATGCAAAATGTCATGCAGTTCCATTAAGTGGTGCCAAAATTATAAGCCATCCAATAACTGCTGAACCTATCTGCATGCATAATTATTTGCCGACCCCTTACCCTCACCCGGAATAATTTGGCTCACACATTGTTTGTCAAGTGTTGGCAATAAAAGGCTGTAGGTTTTATTGTACAGATATGGTTATGCAAATAACAATAATCACATATCATAAGATAATAACAATACTTTTGGGCACACTGTCTTGGGGTTACCCCCTCTGGCCTGTGCCCGCCTTCTCATGTCCCACAACTTGTTGTGGGCACCGTACAGTGCCTTGTACTTCTTTTCCTTTGTTCTTCTCCCTTATTTGTAGGGTGGGAGGGTTTTGTGGTAAAGAAGCAAAGGTTTGGAAGGCACTGAGTAAACAGTGCACCTCCTGTGTGTTTGGGTCCCCGTTTAGGGTCCACAAACTGTGTTTTCTCAGAGCATGCCGCTCTGTATTTATAAGACCCAGGGGAGCCCTGGGTCTTTCATATGTATAGTAGTGGGGGCTGTTGTGTTCCAGCCCATGGCCGGATAGCCGACTGTCTGGCCCCCCGGGGGGGTAGGTCTTTGAACCTGATCCCTGCCTGACTGTTGGTTTCCTTAGGTGCTTAACACCTTGCTGTATGGAGGAAGGGCGAGGTGATTGTTCACACCTCACCCTTCCTCAGCTTTGTGTTGCACAGGCTGCATGTCTCTCTGGTTTGAGGGAAGGAGAGGAGCAGAGAGGGGGAGAGGTTGGGCTGTCTCTCTCCAGGCCTGCTGATGGTAACAGCAGTTACCCTGCCTCGCTTTGGGCAGCCCTGCAGCATTGCCCATAACTGCTGAACCCATATGCATGCATAATTATTTGGCGACCGCATACCCTCACCCGGAATAATTTGGCTCACACATTGTTGTTAAGTGTTGGCAATAAAAGGCTGCAGGTTTTTATTGTGCAGATATGGTTATGGAGATAACAATAATCACATATTATCTTAGTAACATACTTTTGGGCACCAGGTCTTGGGGTTACCCCCTCTGGCCCATGCTGCCACATGTGGGCAGGTTAACGGCTGACCGCGTTCCCCCGAAAGTATCTCCTAGTGGCAACCCCTGGAGGCTAGAGTTGCTGTAATTTCTCTAAAGAAATGTTCCATGCCCTGGTTTGATAAATGGGTGCCGTCTTTGTTAAAAAGGTCCGGGTCACCCAGTGTAATGGCCGGGTGCTTTATGAAGCCCAGTCCTCTTGCTGTACAGAATTTCTCTAGACCCCTGTTGAGTTTTCTTCTAGCGATGTCTATCGATTTGTAGCAGTTGGCCCCTTGCCATTTCTTTCTGGGTAGGATGGCCGAGAAATATATTTCTGTTCCCCTCCAATTATGTGAAATGCCTGCTAGGGAGAAGCATATGTCCTCGCATACATTTCTCCTGCCAATGGATACCAGGTCATTGCCCCCTAGATGTATGACCAAAAATTCTGGCGGGTCCCAGTTTGCGACCAGTTCTGGTAGGGTTTCGTGGATCTCGGCCCATCGTAGGCCTCTGTATCCACACCATGAGGAAATGGTGTTTCTGAAAGGTGGCCTTTCTTTGGTCTCCTCTGCCCATCGGCCCGTCCTGAAGATAAATGAGTGGCCGACTATCAATGCTAATTGGAGAGCGGTCCTCCCTTCGCCTGTTGTTTCTGTAGGAAGGGGGAGAAAGAAAAATGAGGGAGGATGGCTATATTAGCTGTGGTCTGATGTATCTTTTGTAGCAATTTGACTTCCATACCCCTATGTTTTTTAGTTGTTGGGGAGCTAGGCCTTCTTGCCATGCTGAGGTGGAGGCACCTATTCTGAATGAATGGTCGCCAAAACCCTTGGGGTCCCACCATGCTTTGCTGATTGCTTTCATCAGCACCCTTTGAATTGGTAGTGGCTTAGTGCCGAGGTGTCCTTGTGGATTAGAAACCTCCTGCTTAACTTGGGCCTTTGCGTGTGATAAAGGTTGGTGATACATACCGGGCAGTTTGCTCCCTCATCAATGCAACAAATGTTGATGGTTCTTTTGGCCCCAGTTTTTTATTGTTGGATTTCTATGCTGATGCTCTTGTGTCTAAACCTGACCTCCATGACACCCAGGCCGTTGGTAGCCTTGGTGCTGGAGGCAATGAGCTCTCCAACACGGAGAGCCCCGAAGTATGCCAGGAAAAAAAGCTGTTTTGAATAATAAGATCTCGTATGGATGCTAGCATATGGCATCCAGCTGGTTTGCAATTTGTACCAGTTTGTTGAAAACCAGGGGGCAGCGGGTGTCCACCTGTGGGCCCTCTATCCTACCCCATCCTTTCATTGCATAGGAAATAAGAGCGCTCTGCGTGGGGTCTGAATCACCCCGTATTTTTGAAAAATACGAGATTGCAACTAGGTGTCTTTTTGCCCAATCTCTCTTAAAGCCTTGTTCAAGTGCCCATTTTAAAAATATTTCTATGTCTTTAATCGTTATTAACACTACATGGTTTACGCCTGTGGCTTTAAATTCTGTTTGTAAGCACTTACTGTACTGTGCCACGGTGGTGCTTGCCAGTGCTTTCTCTGCCATCTTTGTTAGGAAGCCTAAGGAGTTGTTGGCACCAATTATTGAGGTGCCTGGTTCTTGTTGGGCATCCCGGCCATGGCTCTCTGGCGCTGGAGTCGATGCTGTTATTTTTGATTTTCCATTATTGCCCAGCATTCCGCTGGTATTGGCGTCGTCTGTTCCTGGCCGTGAGGTGCTAGCTCCCGGAATCTTGCCCACTGAAAGTGAGATAAAGCATCTGCAATGTTATTATCTGCCCCAGCGATATGCTTTGCTTTGACCACAATGTTTTCTTGTAGTGTGACTGCTGTGATGGCTCATAGGACTTTTAGCACTGGAGGGCATTTGGTAGACCTTCTGTTTATGGAGCCTACTAGGGCCATGTTGTCACACCAGACCAAGAGTTCCGTGTTAGCTAGCTGCCTGCCCCAGATGTGTAATGTTAGCCAAATGGGAAATAATTCTAGGAGGGTGATGTTCTTAGATCACCCTGCTTGCTGCCATGAGTTGGGCCAGTGTCCTGCCACCCACTCTGAGTTTAGTATGGCTCCAAGCCCCTTACTCCTGGCTGCATCAGTGAAAAGGACCCTTTTTGTCCATGTGTTCAAAGGCGTACGCCAAAGTGAGGTCCCGTTGAAATCTTTGAGGAAATTCCCCCAAATTTCTAGGTCTTGTTTCACCTCTGTGCCTAGTGGGGTTTGGTGTATGATTTGATTTTTAGTTCCAGACTTCTGGAAAATACCCTCCCTTGGGGGATTATTCTAGCAGCGAAGTTGAGACTCCCTGCTAATGATTGAATTTCTCTAACTGTGCCCTTGTCTTTTGTTATCAGGCCTTGTATTTTCTCCAGGAGTTCTGCAATTATTTTCTTTGGGATCTTGCATAGGCACTGTGCAGAGTCAATTTCAATGCCCAGGAACATTGTGTTGGCAGGTTTGGTCGTTTTATCCTTTGCTAAAGGTATGCCCCACTGTGTGGCCATTCCTTCTAATTTCGCCAGGGCCTTGTTGCATTCATCAGAATTTGCTGGGCCCATTACCATGAAATCATCGTACTTTTGGTCCCTGGTCTCTGTTTTTGGAAAGCCCATTGAAAAAAGGAGCTGAATTGCTCGAATAGTATGCAGGATACTGCGTACCCCATGGGGAGGCATCTGACTGCATAGAATTTGTTGTTAAAAGTAAAACCTAACCATTGCTGGGAATCTGGGTGGACTGGCAATAGTCTGAAAGCGGATTGGATGACTAGTTTGGCCATCAGAGCATTCCTGCCACATTCCGGTATGAGTCTTACTACCTCCTGGAAGTGTGTGCATGATACCGCGGATTCTGTGTGTGGAATGCCATCATTTAGTGATTGGCCTTTGGGATAGGATAAGTGGTGAATTAGCCTCATTTTCCCAGGTTATTTTTTGGGGACCAGCTCTAGTGGTCATATTATGTAACCTTTGAGGGGCATGTGGTCCCAGGGTCCTGCAATCCTGCCTAACAGCAATTCCTTCGTGATTTTGCTCTCCACTATTTGGGGGTTGTCCCTGGCCGACTTCAGGTTCATTGGGATGTTCTGTGACCCTGTGCCCTAAAAAGGGATGGTAAAACCCTTGGTGAAACCCTGCCAGATTGCCTCGCTGGTTTCCCTGCCTGGGTAATTCATGAGTGCTTCTCTAAAATTGTTTGGGTTGATGGGAATTCTGCCTGGTGCCAAACCTGGGGTTGAAAGGTAGTGGATGGTGCTAATCTTTTGCATTTTTGGCTGACAGTCTGGTGCAGTTGCTTGCTGTGTGGTCACCGTTGCTATTTGTGCAAGCGTGTTTGTACCAGCAGTCCTTACCCCAGGTGCACTGGTTTTTTCCAAAATTCCTGCAATAAATGTTGGCTTTTGGAGAGTGGTTTATGTTCTGCCTGTGGGTATTAGACTTAGCCACCCATGGCTGGTTCTTCCGGATGGCTGTTCCCCCTTTTTATGTTTCTCGTTATCATTATTTCTGGGACCCTGTGCATTTTTGCTATTTTTGGAGATGTTCTGTGAGGCCTCTCCTCCGATGGTAGCTCGGTGTTTAACGTGTATAAGTCATTTTGGACCTCGCCCCATTATATGGCTGGCCTCTCTGACATGCTTCTCCTAAATCTGATATCATATGCTAGCCATGTCTTCCCTTTTTGAGTGATTTTAACTTCTCTTATTTTATCTGTGTAAACCCATAGTTTGCTGCCATCATTGGGGAATTTTTCTTCATATATTGTTGCCAAGGTAGCGGAGGCCTGTAGCCAGTTGTCTCAATTCTGTTCTACCTCGACATTTCTGGCTATGGCTTTCTCTTCTATCTTTTTGGGATCCCTAAATGCATCTTTCCCTTTGTGTTGGGCTTCTATAAGTGAAAAGATTTCTATGAACTCTTTGGCCCATATGGCCTCTTTGATTGTGGTGTCAATATTCCATGTTAGGCATCTTTTATATCTAGTCAGTATTTCAGTCTGGAAGGTTTCAATTTTATTTCTAATTGGGCATTGCTGATCATTGCTATGTCTCTTGGGTTGCTGTTGCTTTGCCCTGTCTGTCGAAGTGGTTCTGGACTGGGGGTTGCCAATGCTTTTAAAGCACCTGTTGGGTCTGCTGTGGCTGCAGTTGGCACAATTGTGCTGGCAGCTGTTGGCATTGCTGGCACCTGTGGCAGTGGTGTGGCTGGGGCTGCTGTTGCTGGGATCGTTGCTGGTGGGGGAGCACCGTTATGGTCGGTTCTAGGGGTATGTTGGGATTTGTGGGTCCCTGCTCCCCTGTTTGAGGTCATTGCTTCCCCCTTATTTCGCGCAAGAATTGTTGCATTTCCGGCATGTTCTCGCACAATTTTGCCAGTTTTTTGTTACCTTTTTTAGGGCCATCTGTCACTTTCTGTCTCTTTGGTGGTGTTGTGACGTCATCTTGATTGGGTGGTATGGTTGTCCCTTCACTTGGTAGGCCGTACATATTCTCCCTGACCCATGCCCAACTGTAGTGTTCCGCTGCCTCGATGGCTGCCATAAGGTGGAGTGATTTGGGTTTCTATGTCGTTGTTGTGGGTTCCTGTGATTTTCTTTTGGGACCCATGTTTCCTTTCAGCCTGTTTGATTAAAAGAAAGATATTTGAAAAAGGCTCTGTTTGGCCCTGCAGGGATCTGAACTCGTGTCAACAGTCTCTGAACAGATGTCAAAATGTGCACTCTACTCGTTGTGCAATAGCACCGTCTATCATGCACATTAAAATGCTTGTTGTATTATTTGTGGATTCTTGTGGGCTTGCAAAAAATGCTGCTTCCCGTGCTGGGTAACTGTAGAGTGTTGCCCCAAAAAATATTTTGGTTTATGTTCAGACAAACTGCAGCAGTCGTCTTTGGTGAGCTGACATTATTTCTTGTGCCCAGGTTCGAGTAACTATGCCTTTGTTGTTCACTGCAATTAATTGCGTGTGCCCTGTTGGCCTGGGCCTTAAGAAATGCCCCATATGCTGTATGAACCAAAAGTTGTCTGCCTACTTCCTCAATTACAATGTTTGTTGTACTTTTGCGATAAGGTTTCCCGGAACGGGGTTTCCCCGCAGCCTCAGTGTTTAAACTTGCAATATTTCTATTGAAATTGACGCACAGTGCATGTTCCAGGTCTGCCGGCGAGCGCTGCCCGCGGATGTGTATCTTTGTTGCACGCGGTTAGAAAAAACAGTGTTTTATTTCATGCTCGCAGCCCGGCGTGGCGGCTTACCTGAAATTGACGCTAGACTGAAGCCATCGCCTACACCGGGCTAATCTGCAGGTTCCTTCGTTCGCTCTGGTAAGTGGAGTCCTGCTTCCCTTTGGTACGTCCTGGGAGACTTTCTTTGTTTGTTTAGTGTTCACTGCTCGTTCAGGGTCCACAAACTGTTTGTGTTTTCTCAGAGCTCTGTATTTATAAGACCCAGGGGAGCCCTGGGTCTTTGATATGTATAGTAGTGGGGGCTGTTGTGTTCCATCCCCCAGCCGGATAGCCAACTGTCTGGCCTCCTGGGGGGGCAGGTCTTTGAACCTGATCCCTGCCTGACTGTTTAGTTTCCTTAGGTGCTTAGCACCTTGCTGTATGGAGGAAGGGTGAGGTGATTGTTCACACCTCATCCTTACTCAGCTTTGTGTTGCACAGACTGCGTGTCTCTCTGGCTTGGGGGAAGGAGAGGAGCAGAGAGGGGGAGAGGTTGGGCTGCCCCTCTACAGACCTGCTGATGGTAACAGCAGTTGCTCTGCATTGCTTTAGGCAGCTCTGCAGCATTGCCCAGAACTGCATTTCACCAACCCTGTAATGCTGAAGTGTCCGCAAACTTTTCAGGACTGTTCGCGAACATCCAATGTGTTTGTGAACTTTTGTGGCAAAAAAAACCCCTTTTTTTCTGCTTTTTGTAGCCATATCCCATCCCATTCTCATCACCCCTCACCTCCCTAGAGATTATTTGATAAGTTTGACAAGTGCAATGTTGTGATTTTTAATATGTTTTAACTGTGATGTCCGCGGACACCGGCTGCTGTCCGCAAATCCAAGATGGCGGGTGTTTCCAAAAATCTGACGCACTTCACACTCTTCACCATCCAATCAGCGAACACGTTGCATGTCTGCGGACATGACGCAAGCCGATTATCCAATCGGTGTCCTGTCCGCGGAGCGAACAGGGCAGTGTGTCCGTGGAGCGGACATAGATATCACTAATTTATTGTGACCTAGTTCTTTTGGGAGTTTCCCCTAAGTCGGTTCTAAATCTTGTCCGTGCCGTCATGGATTCTGTCAGAGTGTTCTTTTGTATTTCCTGTTTGATGGTTTCAGTTGTTTCCGTCTGGTTCTGAGGTGTTGAAGAGCCAGGTTTTTAGAAGTTTTCTAAATGTTAGGTGGTCTTTGGTATTTCTTATTCCGTTCAGTAGGTTATTCAAGGTTGTTGCCGACAAGTGGGAGAATGAGGAGCCCCCTACTTTTTTCCTGGAATATGGTTTTGGTTCAAGGTGTACTTCGTTGCTCGATCTGAGGAGTCTTGTTGGCTTGTAGATTGTTATTTTCTTTTTTAGAAATTCTGCTCCCTGTCTGTTGATTGCCCTGTGTGTTATGCGCATTGATTTGAACGTGATACGTTGTTTGATTGGAAGATATTGTAATATTTTAGCACTGGAGTGATGTGCTCTCTAGCTGCTGCATTGTGGATGTTTTGTAATTTCTGCAGGAGGTGTTCTGGCATCCCGAGGTAGAGGCTGTTTGCGTAGTCGATTCTTGACATGATGAGGGTGAGGATTGTCAGTGTTTTGTGGGTGAAGGACAGGAAGGGTAGGATTCTTTTTGTTGAGCGAAGGAGGAAGAAGCATCTATTAATTATCACATTTATTTGTGGCTCTAAGGTTAGTGCGTTGTCCATTAGGACTCCCAGCTTTTTGACTAGCTTTCATGGTGTGGGTGTGGTTCCAAATTGTATCGGCCAGAGTATGTAGATGTTTTTCTCTTGGTTTTTGGATATCATCAGGATTTCTGTCTTTCCTGGGTTGATTTTTAGGTTTTTGGTGTTCATCCAGTCATAAATTCATTTAGACATTCTCATAGAGTTCAGTGATCTGCTTGTATATCTTCAATTTTGTAGATGATTTGAGTGTTGTCTCATGGAGTAGAGTTGAAGGGATTTATCCATACAGTTTCTGTTCTGTTTGCTAGTAGTAGTGCCATGTCCGTTATACCTAGATCTTCAATTTTTTTGATCAGGGTGCCATGGCTTACTGTGTCGAAAGCTGCCGAGAGGTCGAGTAGAATCAGGGCAAAAGTTGTGTTGGGGTCAGCGTTTGTTTTTAGGTCGTCCCAGATGGATGGGAGTGCCGATTCTGTTCCTCTTGCAGGTCTGAAGACAACTTGTGCTTGGTCTAGCAACTGGTGTTTTTCTACGTGTTCTTGGGTTCATTTGTATACATAGGTTTCTAGGAGTTTTGCCGGGGAGGAAATGTTTGAAATCGGCCTGTAGTTGGAGAGTTCTTCCACGTCGCCACTTGTGTTCTTGAGAAGTGGTTTAATATATGCTGATTTTAAGGATCGTGGTAGGGTCCCTGTTGCGAGCGACAAAATCAGGATATTTCTGTAGTATTCAGATGGTGTTCCTTGTGTGAGAATTGATTTGTAGATGTCTGAGGGGCAGGGATACATGGGCAATACTGTTTTCTTGCTATATTTTACTAGCTTCACAAATGTCTTCACTGATATTTGTGGGAAGTTTTGTGCTCTGGCTCCTCGTCGGATCCAGTTGGTTGTGTGTTAGGATTGGTTGGTCTGTTTTTTATGATTTGTCGGATGTCGTTGATTTTGTTTTTTTAAATGGTTTGCTAGGCTGTTGCATAGTTTCTGTGAAGGTATTGGAGTCTTGTTGCAACCTGGTGGATTTCTCATTTTGTTTACAACGTTGAACATTTCTTTTTGTGTGTTGGTGGCTTTGGTGATTCTGTCATCATAATGCCTTTTCTTTGCCTTTTGAATGCCCTTCTTGTACGGTCGGATTTGTCTCTGGAACTGAGTTTCTTATCTTTGTCATATTATTTCCTCCATTCTAGTTCCAGCTTCTTGTTGGTCTTTTTCATGGTGCTTAGTATTGTGGTGAACCATTTTGCCACTGCTCTTTTTCTTGATGGGGTAAACAGTTTTTCTGGGGAGATGTTTTTGATTATATCCGCAATCCATTTGTGTAGTAGGTCCATTTTCCCATCTAGGTCTGCCTTCTCCAGTTCTGTCGTGGAATGTTTGGTCAGCTCCAGTTGTTCTATTAGGTTGCTTGCTTTGACAGTGTTCCAGTTTCTTTTTGTGGTGGTTGGGAGTTTGAGGGGCTGGTTGGTAACTTTGGTCAGAAGCGTGATCACAAATGGAGTGATGAGATGGTCAGTACAAAGTATTTGTATTGGCGGTGCAGTGGTGACACTTTTTTTCTTGGTGAAGATTGTGTCAAGTGTGTGCCCTGCCGTGTGTGTTGCTCCTTTGACCAGCTACTGTAATTTCATGGTTGTTAGTTGCCCGATTAGTGAGTTTTGAGAGTTGCTATGTTTTTCTTAGAACCATATGTTGAAGTCCCACAGGATTATCAGATGCTCATGTTGGTGATGGCTTCTATGAAGTTGTCGACGAAGGTTGCATCGCATGTATGTGGTCTGTAAACCAGTATGAATTTAATGTTTGTTTTTGGATTCGCATATAGATGTATGACCATGGATTTGCAGTTCATGATGTTTAGAGGGTTGTCTGTTTTTATTTACAGGTGTTCTTTGAATGCTATTGTGAGGCCTACTACTTTTTTTATTTTTCCTGTTTAACTGAAGGCATTGGAGTGTGATTTTGTAGTTGTCGTACAGCCATGTTTCTGGGAAGGAAAGAATGTCGATACCATTGTCACAGAGCAGGTGGAAGATCTCTGTAGAGTGTTTTGACATTGATCTTGTTCTGATTAGGTTGCAGTGGATTTTAATGGTATAATTTTGTTTCTGTTTTATTATTGGCGTTGTCTTTTGACTGGTGTTTTGGTTTCCTTCCAAGTCAATCTCTGGTTGTAGTTTTGGTAGAGTTGTCTTTGTGTCGTCGTCGAATAGCTCTTCTAGGTTATGTCTTGGGTTTTTTGTTTTCATCAGGTTCCTCTTCTAAATGTTGTGGCTGTTGAAGGGAGAGTCCTCTTGTTTTGGTGATGTATGGGTTAGGGTGTTACCTATAGCTTTGTCTGCTCTTCTTCTGTGTGGTTGTGTTTGGTTGTGAGTCTTTCTTGATTCGTTCATTGGGTCGGTTCATTCCGGTGAGTGGTTATTTGGGAGGTATGGTGTTAGGTATAGGGAATTTTCTCTTCTGTCAGCGCTGGTTATGTTTTTGTTCTTGTCCATGGGGGTGTGTTCCACAGTTGTGTATCTTTGGTGGTGTTAAGTTGGGTTTGTCCTCTCTGCCCTTTGTATTTCTTTGGTCCAATTCGTTTTTATGGCATTTTGTGTTATTTGGCGTTCCGCTATGGGGTTGGTGTCATAGTGTTTTTCTCTTTTGGTTTTTTTGTTTTGGTTGTTGTGGTTGCATTCATTGCAAGGTCTTCTGTATATATTTCCTTTGGGCTTCCTTCGGGGTTGAGGTTGCGTTTGCAGGGGCGTGGCTGACATGCAGTGCTTTGCTGGTACGCACACGTTTTTCCTGATAGGTTTTGTTCGGGTCATTGCTTTGTTGCTTGTATGATTGTGGGCATGGTGTTCTCGTCTTGCATAGTCAGTCTTTCGTACTAAATCTGGCTGTCTCGTGGGGTTGGTCTGCTGAGGTGGGGTTGTCCGATACAAGCTTGGGCGCTGTCTGGTTGTCCGATTGCTAGATAACGCGTGTTCAATATGTGGCTAACGTGAGACAGTGAGAGGCTGTGGGGAGGTCTAATTGGGGTTATATAATTAGGGCAATCCAGGTACTATCCCAATGTGGCACTCTCTGGATGTGAAACAAGGCACTATTAACAGTTCTCTTTTGTGTGAAATTCAGGCTAATAATCAAAGTGCTATCCCATTGTGGCACAGGCGAATAATAACAATGATAGCCCAGACTGGCACAGGCTATGATGACAATATTATCCTAGTGTGATGCTCTCTAGATGTGATGATTCTCTAAGGGTGCGACACAGGCTAACAATCCCACTACTATCCCAGTATGGCACAGGTTCATAATCACAGTACAATCCCATACCGGCACAGGCTAATAATCACAGTACTA
This sequence comes from Ambystoma mexicanum, assembly GCF_040938575.1. Taxonomy (NCBI): domain Eukaryota; kingdom Metazoa; phylum Chordata; class Amphibia; order Caudata; family Ambystomatidae; genus Ambystoma; species Ambystoma mexicanum. The sequence goes on along the minus strand of NC_090935.1, from coordinate 690,340,889 downwards.
TCCCAGTGTGGTACAGGATAATAATCACAGTACTATCCCAGAGAGGCACAGGCTCATAATCACAGTACTATCTGAGAGAGGCACAGGCTAATAATCACAGTATTACCCTAGTGTGGTGCTTCTAGATGTGATTCAAATCAATATGAACAAATCACTAAGGGTGTGACACAGGCTAACAATCACAGTACTATCCCAGTGTGGCACAGGCTGATAATCACATTACTATTGCAGAGATGCACAAGATAAAAATCACAGTAGTATCCCTGTGTGGTACAGGCTAATAATCAGAGTACTATCCCAGTGAGGCATGGCTAATAATCACAGTACTATCCCAGAGAGGCACAGGCTAATAATCACAGTACTCTCCAAGTGTGGCACAGGCATATAATCACAGTACTATCCCAGCGAGGCACAGGCTACTAATCACAGTACTATCCCAGAGAGGCCAGGCTAATAATCACAGTACTATCCCAGTGTGGTACAGGCTAATAATCACAGCACTATCCTAGTGTTGTGCTTTCTAGATATGATTCAATGAATACAAACACATCTTTCAGGGTGACATGCAGGCTAATAATCACAGTACTATCCCAGAGAGGAAAAGGCTAATAATCACAGTATTATCCCAGAGAGGCACTAGCTAATAATTACAGTAGTAGCTCAGAGAGGGACAGGCTAATAAGCACAGTACTATCCTTGAGAGGCACAGGCTAATAATCACATTACTATCCCAGAGAGGCACAGGCTAATAATCACAGTACTGTCCCAGTGTGGCACAGGCACATAATCACAGTACTATCCCAGAGAGGCACATGCCAATAATCACAGTACTATCCCAGAGAGGCCAGGCTAATAATCTCAGTACTATCCCAGTGTGGTACAGGCTAATAAGCACAGTACTATCCTAGTGTGGTGCATTCTAAATGTGATTCAATCAATACGAACACATCTTTCAGGGTGCAATGCAGGCTAATAATCACAGTACTATCCCAGAGAGACAAAGGCTAATAATCACAGTATTATCCCAGAGAAGCACTAGCTAATAATTGCAGTACTATCTCAGAGAGGGACGGGCTAATAAGCACAGTACTAATCCCTGAGAGGCACAGGCTAATAATCACAGTACTTTCCCAGTGTGGTACAGGCTAATAATCACAGTACGATCCTAGTGCAGTGCTTTCTATATGTGATGCAATCAATATGAACAAATCTCCAAGGGTGCGACGCAGGCTAATAATCACAGTACTATCCCAGAGAGACAAAGGCTAATAATCACAGTATTATCCCAGAGAAGCACTAGCTAATAATTGCAGTACTATCTCAGAGAGGGACGGGCTAATAAGCACAGTACTATCCCAGTGTGGCACAGGTTAATAATCACAGTACTATCCCAGTGTGGTACAGGCCAATTATCACAGTACTATCTCAGAGAGGCACAGGTTAATAATCACAGTACTATCTTAGTGTGGTGCTTTCTAGATGTGATTCAATCAATATGAACAAATTTCTATGGGTGTGACGCAGGCTAACAATCAAAGTACTATCCCAGTGTGGCACAGGCTAATAATCACAGTAATATCCCAGTGTGGCACAGGCTAATAATCACAGTACTATCCTAGAGATGCACAAGATAATAATCACAGTAGTATCCATGTGTGGTACAGGCTACTAATCACAGTACTTTCCCAGAGAGGCACAGGCTAATAATCAACGTAGTATCCCAGTGTGGTACAGGCTAATAATCACAGTAGTATCCCAGAGAGGCACAGGCTAATAATCACTGTACTATACCAGTGTGGCACAGGCTAATAATCACAGTACTATCTGGGAGAGCACAAGCTAATAATCACAGTACTATGCCAGAGAGGCACAGGCTAATAATCACAGTACTAACCAAGTGTGGCACAGGCTAATAATCACAGTACTATGCTAGTGTGGTGCTTTCTAGATGTGATTCGATCAATATGTACACATCCCCAAGGGTGCAATGCAGGCTAATAACCACAGTACTATCCCAGTGTGGCACAGGCTAATAATCAGAGTATTATCCCAGAGAGACACGGGCTAATAATGACAGTACTATCCCAGAGAGGGACAGGCTAATAATCACAGTACTATCCCAGAGAGGCACAGACTAATAATCACAATACTATCCCAGAGTGGCACAGGCTAATAATCACAGTACTATCCCAGAGAGGCACAAGCTAATAATCAGAGTAGTATCCCTGTGTGGTACATTCTAATAATCACAGTACTATCCCAGAGAGGCACAGACTAATAATCACAGTACTATCCCAGTGTGGCACAGGCTAATAATCAGAGTATTATCCCAGAGAGACACAGGCTAATAATGACAGTACTATCCCAGAGAGGGACAGGCTAATAATCACAGTAGTATCCCAAAGAGGCACAGGCTAATAATCACAATAGTATCCCAGGGTGGTACAGGTTAATAATCACAGTAGTATCCCAGAGAGGGACAGGCTAATAATCACAGTACTATCCCAGAAAGGCACAAGCTAATAATCACAGTACGACCCCAGTGTGGTACAGACTAATAATCACAGTACTATCCTAGTGTGGTGCTTTCTAGAAAGGATTCAAACAATAAGAACAAATCTCTAAGGGTGCAACACAGGCTAATAATCACAGTAATATCCCAGTGTGGCACAGGCTAATTATCACAGTACTATCCCAGAGAGGCACAGGCTAGTAATCACAGTACTATCTCAGAGAGGCAAGGGTAATATTCAGAGTACTATCCAAGATAGGTACAGGCTAATAATCACAGTACTATCCTAGTGTGGTACTTTCTAGATGTGATTCAATCAAAAGGAACACATCTCCAATGGTGTGACGCAGGCTAATAATCACAGTACTATCCCAGTGTGGCACAGGCTAATAATCAGAGTATTATCCCAGATAGACACAGGCTAATAATTACAGCACAATCCCAGAGAAGGACAGATTAATAATCGCAGTACTACCCCAGAGAGGCACAGACTAATAATCACAGTACTATCCCAGAGGGGTACGGGCTAATATTCACAGTACTATCCCAGTGTGGCACAGGCTAATAAACACATTACTTTCCCAGTGTGGTACAGGCTAATAATCACAGTAGTATCCCAGTGTGGTACAGGCTAATAATCACAGTAATATCCCAGAGAGACACGGGCTAATAATCACAGTACTATCTCAGTGTGGCACAGGCTAATAATCACAGTACTATCCTAGTGTGGTGCTTTCTAGATGTGATTCAATCAATACGAACACATCTTTCAGGGTGCAATGCAGGCTAATAATCACAGTACTATCCCAGAGAGGGACAGGCTAATAATCACAGTACTATCCCAGAGAGGCACTAGCTAATAATTACAGTACTATCTCAGAGAGGGACAGGCTAATAATCACAGTACTATCCTAGTGTGGTGCTTGTTCTAGATGTGATTCAATCAATATGAACAAATCTCTAAGGGTGCAACACAGGCTAATAATCACAGTAGGACCCCAGTGTGGTACAGACTAATAATCACAGTACTATCCTAGTGTGGTGCTTTCTAGAAAGGATTCAAACAATATGAACAAATCTCTAAGGGTGCAACGCAGGCTAATATTCACAGTACTATCCCAGTGTGGCACAGGCTAGTAATCACAGTAATATCCCAGTGTAGGTAAGTTTGTTATGTGGCTGGGCGTTCAGGGTAGAGTGATTGCTGTACACCCCACCCAGGCCACTCCTACCTTGATAGTGGCTGCTGGTTGACAGCTGGCCACTGCCTTCCCCTTCTGACACCTGAGGCCAATATCTGGAAAGGCCCTTTGCCTCGGGCCCTTAGCCGCAGGTGCTGCATGTGCAGAGGGCTGCCCAGGCAGGGTGAATTAAGAGCTTGGAACTGACCAATTGGAGTGGGGGGTGGGATGGAGCTAGGATGAGGGAGCTGCAAGAGGGAATGGGATCGCAAAGAGGGTCAGGAAGATCGAGGCTGAGGCCCAAATGAAAAACAATACAATGGAGCGAAATAGGGCCTTGCAGGATCGTGGGCCTATGCACTCACCTACTACACCTTAGATGGAAGTGGCGAACATGTTGCAGTGCTGGTCTAGGGCCTAGCAGTACACATTCCTAGGGACCAATCAGGGTCCGGGGGTGGGAGGCGAGATGAGGGAGTTGCAATGGGGAATGGGACCGGGACGAAGGTCGGGAAGATCAGAGTTGAGACCCAAATTAAAAACAATACAATGGAGCAAAATAAGGCATTGGAGGCTCGTGAGCCTACACACTCACCTGCTACAGCTTAGATAGAAGTGGCGAGCAGGTTGCAGTACGGGACTAGGGCCTGACAGTACATGGTCCTAGAGACCAATCAGGGCCGGGGGGGGATGGGAGGCAGGATGAGGCAGTTGCAAGGGGAAATGGGACTCGGAAGAGGATCGGGACGATCGGGGCTGAGGGCCCAATTAAAAACAATACAATGGAGAGAAATAAGGTCTCGGAGGCTCATGGGTCTACGCACGCACCTGATATGCCTTAGTTGGACGGTTTTAAGTGTGTTTTAAGGTTTTACGGTTTTGAGGTTTTAAGTGTGTTTTAAGATGTTAAGTGTGTTTTAAGGTTTTATAATTGTTTGTAAAATGTTTTCATGTACTAGTTCATTGTATTAATTTTCATGTTATACTTAATTTAATTGAAATATATGAATGTTTGTTGTAATTGTGCTTTTATTCATGTAGTTGGGTAAAATATGAATTGTTTATATTTGTGTACATTTAAATATAATTTGTGTGACAGCCTCCACATCACTTTTTAAAGTTGTCTCTTATCTCCAATGGTAATAAGAACCTTTGAAAAGAGTCTCATTAAAAATACCAAATTTTACATTTGTAAGTTTCCAATTAGAAATTATTTTTGTATAATAGCTTTTTGAAAAATAAGGTTGTCCAAGTTATAATAAGAAAACCTTTATGTACTTGTTCATTTCTTTCTGAGTTTCATTATGACAAACCCTAGAAATTGAGGAGCATGTAAAATTAGGCTTACATGTTATTCATATTAAAATAATATGTATTGTGAAGTTACATGTAAAATGTGTTAAAGTAATATTTGATTTTGAACATTATTAGTATTATAATTCAGTGAAAAAAACTTTGTTAAAGGGACGCTATGGTTAAATTGCGCTACTAAAATCCTATGAAATTCAGGTAAAATACTTTGTTAAAGGGACATTATGGTTTTTATAGGATGTGTGGGGCAGCGCATTCATCCAGCTGCCTCGCAGGCCATACGTGATTCTGTAGACCCTTACCTTTCGAGGGTAACAGTATTATGTATGTACTGTGACGCAGTACTCTGCAGGGGGGAGACCCTTCAAAGTGCTTTCAAGGCTGCAGTCCGGGAGCATGAGAAGGACTGCCAACTACCTGAGTAAGGCCCACCCTACATCTTCCTCTCTCCACCTGCCCTTTCTTAGCCCTGTGGTTGGTGCCCTTTCCTTAACCTCCCTCCCCTTCCTTTCCTTATTTGTCATGTCTGAAAAATAAAAATACAATACAAAACAACAACAAAAAAAAGGGTTTTTTCAGAGCATCTTTTCACAGTTCAAATATAGAAGTGCCAATGAAATGCTGCTGGGCCCTGTGCATTTTTAGAAGTCTGCGGACAGTTCGCAGACATTGACATTTTTGGGGGGGTGCCCTATCAAAACCATTGCACTCTTCTCCAGGAGGAAGTGGGGGCTCTGAAGAGAGCCTTTTGGTGGTGTTTCTTTGTGTTTTGAAAACTTCAAATGGTCAACACCTACTGGAAAAAGGATTGCTATAATTCCAAAAAGGGTTGCAATGCATTTAGTATATTTCACAAAAAAAATGCAATAAGTAAGATGTACTCCATCTCTGCGAAAAATGTGTATACTACGAAACATAATATTTTCATTGTGAAAATCGGACATGCCAACATCTCTCAAAAAGGTACAAACAGTCTTGTTGACATTGTGCCTTGCATTCTCCATTTGTGGACCAAATGAAGAAGAACGCATCTACATTTGTCTCTGCGTAATACGAGAAACAAATTACTTGGGACTTAACATGTCCATGACTTTCCCAAGTCCTTCTGTCATTGCAAATTGCAAAGAGATTCTAGAGGCATGTCCTAAACTATTCCCTCCACAATGAATAATAATAATAATGTCTGGATGACACTTTGTCACAAAAGTAACACAAAGAGGTACTAAATCCAGCCACTTCATTCCACGCCAGTGCACTTCCACATGAGGGAATCTAAGATGTGCAGCCACTCCACAGCGATCTACATGCACCTCCAACCAATTTATCCATGAGTTTCCCAAAATCCAGACGATCTGCCTTCTGAAAGACACAGCCATAGCTATCTGCTCTCCTCTCAGGAAAAAGACTTTCTGACAAAGTCTCGCCATACACATCACACCCAGTAAACCTTATTGACCAATCCTTTGCCCTGCTAAGTCTCATTTGCATGCTTCTCAGCCTCAAAATCCCTGTATGTAATACATGCAGTCCGCGGACAAATCGTAAATCCTGAGAGTGGGGCATGAAAATTTAAATTGTGGGCCCCGTTTCCCCTTTGAGGTTGGCTCTGAAAATAACCTTTTTTTTGGAGATGCTTCAGAAAAACCTTTTATTTTGTACATTTTATCTGTTTTTTTCCCCTGAATTTCCTCCAAATATCTTCACATTAGCTACTTCAAAGCAATCCTTATGTTCCAAAACAGCATGGCATTTCCCATAAAAGACAAAGACATGCCATCTTCTTTAAAGTAAACATCATTACCAAAATCAATGTTGTCATTATTGCAAAAGAACATGCCAGCTGTAATCATAAAAGCAAACATGCCTTGGTTAATTAATCACCTAGCAACATTTTGCTGCAAACAAAAAAACAGAACTATTGTCCCATACGGCCCTAGGTACGAAGGCAGAAGAAAAAAAATGTGGCATTTGGATCACTTTCATGACTGCCTGAACCAAGTTTTCCAGATCTTGCAACAAAGAAGGGGCACTGACATAGCCCAAATGCAAAGCACCACAGTGCTGGACAACTACATGTGAACTATTAAACTTAGCAGTGCACCACACCACCTCCACTCCTTTTATGTCAACATTGTTGGCCACATTCCTAGATTTATCATACTGCTCCAAACCATTCACAAAAATATCTCCAGCCACCAACACCCTAACATTCTGCACCTCTGCCATTTTCACTACACACAGCCTCTCTCAATACAAAGCAGAACCTCAACATCTGATTGGCTAATCCCTAAAATACACTCCCATTTCATGCTCGGAAGCCCAGGATGTTGCAAGCCCTGTCTGCGAACAGCCACGGTGTCCACGGAGCACGTAAGTAACACCGGGGCAGCCTTCTACCCTTTCCACTTCACTCTCTGCACCATTCCCTCATTGGCTACTGTTAAGCAGTCACACAACCATCCACCAATCAAATCCAAGAACTCTACATCTAACTCCAGCATCACAGTTCAGCACTTTAGATGTACTGTTGATCACTCTGAGTACAATTGGGTTGTGTTTGCAAAGCACGTACAGCAACAACTACTGTAAAACTCTCCAAGATGTCTGCTTGCAGATTCATCCACATCCACATGAATGAACACAAACTACAGTTATGAATATTTTGATTGATTGATTGATTTATTTATTTATAGAGCGCTTTACACCAAGGTGCTGATTTATAGAGCGCTTTACACCAAGGCGCTGGTACTGCACAGTACATGTACAGCTCTTGTATGAATGCATATAAACGGGTAAACTGCCACTTAACCTGGAAAAAAGCTTACTGTCATTCCTCCCCTCTGCTATGATCAAGTGTCGCTTGCAAAGCTGTCTGCTCTCCAAATTTGTATTTACCTATATTACTAACTGTAATATGCAAACTGTTATTCTCTGCATTCATTCTGTCATTTGTGTAACCACTGCCACCTATTAATCCACATTTCAACTATAATAGCATTTAATGCATTATAGTGCATAGGATGAACATACAGTTTCCTTTCTTTACAATCTGGATATTTTACACAATCTATCATTTGAACTTCCTTTAGAAATGATTATAATATTAATCAGACACACCACACACAAATGTTTAACAAAGTGTCATTTCATGTTAAAACATGTGAGAAATAACAGTATAATGTTGGGAGACGGCTTTGTAGTGTAAAATGACACACAGCCAGGATGAGTACATGTATCTTTATTCCAGCACACAGATAGCCAATATAATTTGAAAAGCTCCCAGCTGAAACAACACCACTGCCTCTACAACTGTTCTTCCAATCTGCACACCTCTCTCATTTCAGCTGGTTGCCCATTCCATTCTAGAATTTACCACAGCATTCAACTATACACAGGTGCAGCCATGTTTATGGTATAATGTACAACTATGTACAAACAGTGTACAAATAGTGTACTAAACCAATACATACAACATCTCCCCACTTCCCTTCAGTCTACAACGCAAGCACCACACCCTTCATTGCAACCCTTACTTTATTTCAGACTCTCCAATCTCTAATCACCACTGGATCACCCAGTAGTTTGCTAATCACCTGCAATATGGTAAACCTGCATTGTCCCATTGCCACTTTTTCAGGTTTTCTTATTTTAACTTTCTCCCCTAAAACTATCCTGGAGAGTAATAAGTTGCTGAACACATCATATACTTCTGCTTTTTTCCCCCACACCTTCGCAAATGCATGCATTGCATGCTTTTCCCCACAGTTCCTGCCATTTACCCTGTTTAAATAGCAAGAAAAGCATATAGTTATTTCTCCTATCTCCTAGAATCCAATAACACGGCCTTAAGAAGCCAAGTGTTCTCTGTGTGCTTACTATTGCAATCATGTCTAAAGCATGTTCAACTGACAGATTCTAAGCAAAATATACAGAATGCACATAGACAAAGGAACGCGCATCTACATGCTATGCACAGTTATCAGAAAGCACTGCTACTGCAAAGAAAATCATGTCTACATTAACAGCAGTGCTAAATGCACAAATATTTACTAACTTCTTTCTTTCACAATTGCATTGAAGACCACTCTCCTAAAAAACAGCAGCGTCTGAAGTACGAACCAGAACTCAGAAGAACTCAGATGAAACCTACTCTTTCCATCCTGCCATAATAACTGTTACTCAAAACACTGTAGTATTCTAGTTTTGTAGAACAATTGTATTAACCCTGCAGCATGAGATTCAGTATTACTGCTTGCCCCTCAGCGGCGGCATACTTTGTATTGTCATCTGAACACCAGAATAGTAACACACAAATATGAGAATAGCCTTCCAAACTTGAAGTAACAGCCCATTCCACAATCACACACCTCTACATACATGCTTACCACCATACTCAGAAACTCATGTACAAAGCACACATATTCTGCACAACATCCCAAACCACACTTTCTTTTTTTCTCCAACAGACCCAAAGAATGCCTACCAAAAACAACTCAGTAGAAAGCAACGCAGAAGTAGACAAAATCAAAATAAAAGGGACCAAAATAAGCATCTACCTCTAGCAGAATTTGTACAAAAAGTTCAAACAAAACAGCTAATACAGTCACTAAGCGACACAAAAACAGCTTCCAGTAAAGAAACTTTGCCTCCGCTTTCAAAATGTATAACGAAACAGAAAGTGATTAACAAGACAGCAGCTACCACTGGTGCTAACACTGCATCTATAAATCTCGATGTAGCCACAAGTAAGCATAGCAAAAAAAATATTTTACTAAAAATGTTCCACCAGAGTCCTTCAGAACCTTATAAAAACAGGAGAGAAATCACTCACAACCCTTTCAACCTACCGTAGACAGTGCAATCCTTCTCAAAAGGAAATAATTTATTTTAGTTTTAAACAGAATGAAACCACTAACAAAACTAAGTACTGAACTACAAAAAAGACTTCTCAATAAACTGAATATCAACAAATATAACTTTGCAAACATCTGTGGCGGTGAATGGACTCACACCACCAGCACAGAACCATATTTCAATGAAGAAGCATACAAACTAAAGCAAATAAGCGCAATTGCCATACATAGCAAACTTAAGAATACCATTATGGAACAAGAAACACTGCTAAATAAATATCCCCAGAAAACTTAGTATCAACTCTCAATTCCACTGAACCAATGTGTCCAGTCTACAAATGGAAGTGCACATCAATGTGTAACATAGCCAAAAAAAAATTCAGATCTTTACACTAGTTCCTCAATCAGTATGTGAAAGGCAAAGACAAATTGAAAATAAAACGATTACAAAGTAAATACACAGGACTACAAGGACATTCATTAGCCTACATTTCTGGACCCATTTGAAAAAAGCACCTTCCACCATATCAAAATGATATCAACACACCATTCAACTATAAGAAATCTGGTTCATAAACTGTACTATGCCGAAAGTCCTGCTTTAGCACTAGCCAATTTAAATTACAATCTTCTGCATGGTACAGCCAAAGAACTACTCAAAGAAATAGAGCATATCCAGAGCAAATATTTTGGAAGTGAAAGCCACTTACAAAATACAACTGCTTTACAAGAGACTAGCAAAAACTTTACAGATGGCAACCTTCTACTACACACATACAAATAAGAAATACTAAAGTTTAAAAGTACATCTGCTGAAGTACCAAACCATTTGTGTGTGTGTGTTGCCGCAAGACTTTTTATAAGAATAGAACAAAAACTGTAGACATAATGTACAAAATAGAAGCCATTGAAGATTCCAAGTGGTTCCAATTAGCTCGTTATCTTATAGCAGAAAACAAATACGAAATTTATGACCCCTTAATATTTTGCAGTTACTGCACTGCAAAACTTGACAACAACCAAACACCTTAACGTGCTGTCACAAATAACTTGGAATTATTCCCACTACCAAAACCCCTGCAACAATTTAACTTGTATGAGGACATCATAATTCAAACAGTGAGCCCATTTCAAGCAATAACATGCCTTCACACACAAACAGCAGAACTACCTCCCTCTGAATTACTGAAAGGCATGTGTGGCAAAATAGTTTATTTGCCATTAGACCTCAAAGAAAATGTACACACTCTGGGAGTGCAGCATCCAATAGAACAATCTTTAATTATCTTAGTAAATGGCCTACCTACAAAAGACAAAAGAATATGGCATCAACTTGTGAACTTACATAAAGTTAGACAAGCCCTGCAATATCTAAAAGACAACAATGAATACTACACAGAAATGAATATTGAAGAAAACCTGACGGAAACCACTGAAATAATTCAAGACTCATCAGAACATGGTCAATTTCAACTTCTAGATCCTGATAGAGAATCCAATATTTTAGACCATTATACAATTCACTCATTACACTCAAAAGACACCATAGATGATGCACTGGAAACGTACCAAATGTGACAAGCCAAAGGATCTCCAATCAACATATGGGAAAAAAGTATAGAAGCACGTGACGTTCCTCTACTCTTTCCTACTGGAAAAGGAGGAAGGTACGATGATACACCCACACAAATAACAGCATCATAATACCACTGTTTACAAATGTATTCTGAAGTCCCCATATTCAGACAAAATGTGGAATACATATTCCACCTTCTCTTTGAAAGTGAACTAGAAACGCTATACTTCGGAGTTGCACACACATTGAAAGCAGGTACCAATTTTCAAAATATGTCAGCTATGCAATTACTACAAAAAGTGCAAGAAAAAGTTGAGGTTTTACAGTCAAGCATAATAAATCATTTAGCAAACATGCACGGTACAAAAGAATACTGGTATGGATGTCACGAAGATGTACGCTGTATAAGAAACCTTGACCCATCCATTTGGTTTGTGAAATTAAGTTGTGCAGAATATGCATCGGAAGTTTTACACGATTTCCTACGCATAGCAAACAAAAAAAAAACAAATATAGATATAAAAACACCAGGAGAACTCTGCTCGCTAGATCCTGTAAATGTAACAAGTTATTTCCATCATCGCTTCACTGCTATGCTACACTTCATTTGTAAAAAAAACTGTTCCTCCCCTCTGAGAAGTGCATAACTTCTTTTGGAGAAAAGAATACCAAGCCAGAGGAGCACCACACATGCACAGACTTTTGTGGATTAAAGTTGCTCCTAACTTTGGTCAGCACAGTGATGCCACTGTTTTGCAGTTCATGCAAAAAATATGTCACTTTTGAAATCCCTTCACAAACGACACATAGTGACCTTCATGCACAAATTTTACAATTTCAAAAACACAAATGTGGGAGGTATTGTCGTCGCAAATATAAAAACAAATGGAAATACTACAGCAAATGCCGCTTTGGTTTCCCTAGACCAGTTTCAACAACAGGTCAACTCAACAACTTAATTTCTTCAGTTAGGCATAGTGTCAAAGGTAAATCACTTAAGAACACATGTAACATAAAAAGAACAGAAGGATCAAAATACATCAATGATTACAATGCAATAATTGCCCTTGTATGAAATGCAAATATAGATGTGCAGTACATTGCAGACTAGTCCACTGCAGGTGCACAATATAGCACAGCATACTTAACCAAAGCAGAAAAAACAGAGCTCCAAGACCTCTGGGATGACATATCATCTGATAAAACACTATGACAGAAATGTTACAGTTTAGGCATAAACATGCTCTCCCACAGAGAATTTGCCTGCTATGAAGCTGCAAACCGTTTAATCGGTACTGCCTTGCATGGAAAACCTGAAAATATAGTATGGCTAAGCCTTGGTCCTGCTAAATCTAGAAAAAGAGTTCTGAAATAATATGAAGACATAGAAACAATAGAATAAAATGATCCCAACATCCAAGACAATTTGAAAAACAATTTACTAGACACATACTACCCAAACAGGAGTACCACTTTGGAAACCATGTGTCTATACCACATAGCCCAAAACTTCACATACAATAATAATGTTAAACCACATGAGAAGAAAGGTAGATACAGAGTGGAAAATTGTGAAGGCAGCTTAGTGAAACTTAACAAACACAGCTTAATTAATCATATCAAATTGTCATTAAAAACTCCTCAACATAAAGAACTGTATTGCATGTCCCTGCTAGAACCTTTTTTAAACCATGGAGAAAAGAAGATTGACTAGATACCTATGACTCCTATAAAGATTATTTTAAATCAAATCAAAGCACTATAACAGACGTAAACTTTACACAGTACAAAACAATGTTGCGCAATGAACAGCAACAAGAAGAAGAACTCCAGGCGCAACTAGATGTGGACACTCCTGACAGTAGTCAACCTTCTGTAACAGGAAGCCAAAAACCACTTGGACAGCTGCTAATAGCAAATGAGGCAGAATTAGCCATGACAGAAGTAGAAAACACCATGTGTCAGTATGACCAATCTAAAGAAGACTTCGCCCTACTAAAATCAAAATTAAACAATGAGCAGTGTAGCATTTTCCAAGAAATAATAAAAAAAATGATCATGGTGTTTAGCATGAAAGTAAAAATTGTACCTGCCAAGACTACAAACCGATACTGGTACACTTGAATGGTCAAGCTGGTTCAGGCAAAACGTTCATAATCAAAATCATCAGCAAGTTCCTCCAATAATTGACAAACAACAAACTGTCAGCTGTTGTAACTGCCCCCACCGATTTAGCTGCCTACAACATAGGCGATGTCACTTTACACCAATTACTACTCCTTCCATTAGAACACCAAAACAAATGAAACTATTACAAACTTTCTCCAGAAGCTGCAATGGAACTACACAGAGTTTTCAAACAAATGAAAATGTTGCTAATAGATGAGGTAAGCATGGTTTCCAATCTAATGTTAGCCTTCATTCACCTCAGATTACAAGAGGTCCTGAAAACAGACAATGAAGAACTCTTTGGAGGAAAACACATTATAGTGATCTTCTACAATTAACACCATTTAAAGGTGAACCCATTTTTAAAACCTTAGGCCACAAACTATGCTGTAAAGCTCTTGGCAGCATAGGAAATGTCAACCTTTGGCAACATTTCCAATACAGAGAATTAACTGAAAACATGTGTCAGTCTGCAGACCTCACATACGCCAACATTTTGAAAAGTATTAGAGTTGGTGTACCATCTCAAGAAGCATAATCTATATTGAAAACCAGGCACATCCATGCACTCTATGGCCATAACTCATGTGCTACTGATGTCATGGAACAATTAGCACACAGAAATGTAAACTGTATGTCCTTGATGACAACTCTTGCAAGCTGTTTAAAATTTAATGACACATTGTTAAAAAAATAAATGCTACTAATACTTCAGATTTGCTCCATAGATAAACTGGACATACATGATATGACACTACCCATGTGTCAACAAGCCACAACATGGCTAAATACCAACTGGTTTGGAGAAAATATTAAAATTATCTTTAAACGGTAGAGTAATGCTTAAACGTAACCTTGGTGTGGACCAAGGACTAGTTAATGGGGCATTTGGTAGAGTTGTTGGCTTTCAAACATACCCACGTGACAACAACATTCTGTTTGTCAATTTTCTCTTTGACAAACTATCAGAAGTTAAAAGGATAGGGCGCTCAACAGTCCGCTTCCTTCTTTTCAAAGACATGTATGCACAGAGAGAGCAATTTTCTCTAACTCTAGTTTACACAGTCACCATTCACAAATCACAAGGTCTTACCCTAGATAAAGCATCGATAGATATTGGTAGCACAGTGTTTAAAGAAGGCATGAGCTATCTAGCACTATCACACTCATGTACACTTGACGGCTATTTCTAATCAACTTTGATGCAAGTAAAGTAAATGCTGATATTCCTTGCATTCTAGAATACAATAGACTGCATTCACTCTACACCCCCATCTAAAAACCTATCCTGTTCTGCAAAAAGCAAAACTTTGTAAAACAAAATTACTTCACTCTCAAATTATGCAGGATCTCACAGCAATTCCTCCATAGAAATTAAAAGAAGCTACTACTTCATCAAGTACCACAACCAAAGAAGAATGTACTGCACAAACAACGTCACTACCTCTTCAAAGAAACAATGCGCACTCCGAACAAATGACTTGGACACAGAACTGTCAGGTCCATTCAAATGTTCAAATACAACTGGTGTAAATTGCTACGCAAATGTAGCAAACAATATTCTATTCCAATTGCCACTGATTATTGACAACATTTACTTACGCGGGACAGAGCAATTGTCTTCGAAAATGTTAGTCCTTCATAGAAATGTAACCAACAATCTTGACAACTCTTACAGTGTTTCTGGAATAAGGCAGGAATTGGACTTCTGTGCTGGAATGGTCTAATTCTCTATAAACACATAAGAAGATCCACAAGAATTTCTAATGTACTTACTACAAGTACTAGAAAACAAAAACATACCTATAAATGAAATCTTCCAGATTTCATACATGTGGAAACATACATGCACTCTTTGCAGCATGTCGCACAAAAAGAAGTTCCCAATGAACGCTTCATACATGTATCCATCCCTAACTGTGAATCCATTCTATTTCAGCAACTTGTACAAAATGCAAACCATAGCAGATTATGTACTACCTGCAATTCAGATAATCGCTCCACCTTACAAATATAGACACATAGTAAATATGTAATAGTAATGCTTTTACGTTACAATGCAGATGGTAGCAAAAGCTACTACAAGCTGACTGGATTCACACATGGTCAAGTATCACTTGGTAAGAAAACCTTCACAACAATAGGTATAATCTACCACGCAGGAGCCGCAACCAATGCAGGTCACTACACTGCATATATAAAAAAAACAATTGTGGATGGTTCGAATGTAATGATACTACAATTACTCTAAAACAGAGGTTACCAGCAAATCTTATGAACGCTTGCTTAATATTCTTAAAAGCAAAATTTTATAACTAATCTGTGTATGAACATAAACAAAACTTCAACTTCAAAACTATGCACAGTTAGAATACACCAAAAGGTATCTAATTGCCCCAAAATTATTCAACAAGCAAACAGATAAATGAATACCACTAAAATGAAACAAGAAATATACAGTTAGAATATGCCAACAGGTATCTAACTGCCCCAAAAATCTGCAACAAGCCAGCAGATAGATGAATAGCACTAAAATAGAAAAAGAAATAAACAAATAGAATGCACCGACTGCTATCTAATTTCAACAATACTACCACCACTTCCAAATCAAAAACAATACACCTATTCAATTCCTCCTACTGAAATCAATGAAAGAAACATATTGTACCATTTTTTTCCCACAGACCAAATGATTTAATGAACAAACACAGGAACTGAGCAAATTGCACAGTACACTGGTTTGAACTATAGTGATTCTAAAGTACTAACTACGAGGGTCAACAAAATACAGAAATGTCTACTATGAAATGCAATACTCATTATAAACTACCTACACTGACATGTGTTTTTTTTTCTTTTATCACAGTGATTGAAAAATAATGTCTGCTCCAACTACCCATGTCATGAAAAAACTGCATACAACCACAAAAAGTGAAGTATATGATTGGACTCACAAACATCACAACATAATACACCCATTCAAGTAAACACCTGACCATAGACCACAATCCAAAATGTTTGCTTCCATGGGTATCTTATGCTGCAGTGCTTGTTGCCAAACACTACAGCATAACACACCCATTCAAGTAAACACCTGAGCATAGACCACAATCCAAAATGTTTGCTTCCATGGGTATCTTATGCTGCAGTGCGTGTTGCCAAACACTATAATCTTGACTGTATGGCCTTGCCACAGCTCAACATACAGCCTCAACAAAGGAAACAATAAGTATATAATAATTAGACTCACAAGCACTGCAACATAACACAGTCATGCAAACACCTCACCAATAAATACGACACAAAATGCCTACAGTCTTCAATGCCAACATTCTGAACACAATCCAACAAACAAAATAACACACATCATCTCACTATACTATAAACACGATTACACTACTGCCAATCAGTACTCACAGTTTTGAAAACATATCCCCTAAGCAGCTCACATACCACATTCAAAATGTTTGGTAGCATTGGTGTGTTATGCTGCAGTTGTTGTGGCCAGGGCCTAGAGTCTTAGGTGCATGGTGACAGTCTTCAGCCATGCACCCAAAACTCTAGGCCCTGGCTACAACCAATGCAGCATAATACACCCATAGAAACAAACATCTACCAAATGACCACAACCCAAAAACGTAACACATCCACCTCAAAACCTATCCACTTCAAATAACATTTTAAAATAAGAATTACAACAAACGCACAAACTCTTCAATACATACCCACTTCACCCAATGCTCTACTAATGACCCAAAACCAACATCATAGTAAAGTAAAATAACCAGTAGTGCGCCCAGTGTTTAATATGTCCGCGGAAAACTGTGGTGACCGCGGACTGCGCAAATACATCACAGACTTCTCTCACCTAAACAAATACATCATTTCACCCATCTCTTACTCTCCCAACCTCTCCAAGCACTCCTACACACCCACACACTCCCAAAAATTGGATTTATGCTCACTTCCATGCCGCGCTGTCCGCAGATGTCCGCGGATCCAATACAGCGGGTGCATCGAAAGAATGTGACGCCCCTCATGCTTCATCCAACCAATCAGCGAACAGGTCACGTGTGTGCGGACATGATGCAAGCCGATTATCCAATCGCTGTCCTGTCCGTGGAGCGAACAGGGAAGTGTGTCCGCAGAGCAGATATAGATATCACACATTTTTTTAGACCCACTTTTTGGTTGTTTTAAAAAAAAATACTGCATGGATTTTCACCAAATTTACAAAAGCACACTTTCGGGACCAAGCCGCTGCTACTGCTACAAATTTGGTGAAAATCTGTCCAGCGGTTTGGGCTGTAAGCATGCGCAAAATTCTTCTCCATTCAGTCTATGGGGAAAAAAATAATTTTGGGACCCCTCTCTAACTTTGCTCCCCCTTGACCAAACCGTACCAAACTTTGCAAATGGATACATTTGGTGTAAATCTGTCCAGTCATTTGTTTTTTTAAACAACCAAAATGTAAGGCAAAAAAATTAGTGATATCTATGTCTGGTCCGCAGACTCACTTCCCTGTTCAGTCCGCTGACTGGCCTCTGATTGATCCAGAAAAATGTGCAGACTTTTCTGTGGTCCGTGGACACTGGTACGCAGCGGCTGATTGGGTGCTGAGAAAACCTGGAAGGCGTAGGTTTCAGCGAAACGCCCACCATGTTGGATTTGCTGACATTTTTGGGGCCACAGACAGCGCAGCGAAAACATTTTTTTAAAAAGCTACATTGCACTTGCCGAACTCAACAAACAATCTCTGGGGAGTCGGGGGGGGGGGTGAGGATGGGATGGGTTATGGCCATAGGAAGACAAAAAACTGTGTGTTTCACCCCCAACAGTCTGCAACCACTCCAGATGTCCTGGGGCAGTCCTGTGGTCTCCACAGACACTTCAGATGTACTAGGACATCTATACATATTTCTGCATTACAGGGTTGGGGAAAAGCAGTTTTTGGATGGCTTATAACTTTAGCGCCACTCAATGAAACTGCCTGTTATTTTGCAATTCTATTCTAGACCTAATCCTGAATGGTTCTGCAAAGTTATGTGGGATTCTGCTAAGAGGGGGAAAAATTAGAGGGGGGTCGCAAAATATTGTAAAGGCATATAAATGTGGTGTCATTTGACAAATCTGCACAACCTTTGGCAAAATGATTTTGGATCTAGATATAAATGGTTTTCTAAAGTTTGGTGGGATTTTCTCAAGAGGGGGCGAAATTAGACATTTTTAGATAGCTTATAACTTTGTTGCTATTTGACGAATGTGGACACAAGTTTTTAGAAAGATTATAGACCCAACCTTCAATGTTTATGTAAAGAGTGAATGGATTTTGTCAAGTGGGGTCTAGGTTATATGACTATTGTATGTACATACATTTTGACTTTTAAAAACAATAAAACATGGGTGGATTTCGAGCAAACTCCTGAGGAGCATTGGAAAGGACATTAAAGTATGGTTTTGCAAATGTGCCTGTGTTTTATTTTCTGACAAGTGTCATAATGTAGGTACAAAAAATTGTCATATACCTTTGGTGACTGAGGTATAGCCTGTGGCCATGGGCAGTAGCCAGATTGTCTGGGTCATGGCGTAAGGTCATGATGCGGACAATCTGGCTACTGGCCATGACCGCGAGGGGTGTACAATTGTGTTAAAGTGGCCATGTCCATCTGTGACCGGCTGTGTGATAAAGTTATTCGAAAGTAGGATAGGTTTGAAAGGGAAAAATATTTGCTTGTAGTAATATGGTCATAGGGTTCTGCAGGCTGCCATAGAAAGGGAAGACGGGCTCTGTACGGAGCCCCACTTTCTCTTTCCATGGTGGCCATCTTGGAAAGGATTGTCCTTCCTTCTTACTGTAGTAAGAGAAATCTATTTTTTAGCACCCCGGCTTCCCGCTTTGGGAACCAGGGTTGCTAATGGCCTTTATCCTCCATTGCAGGGACTGCAGACATCAGGGCGCACACAGACACACTTCGCTTGGGCCAATAACTTGAGCTGCCGACTTGTTATCCCCTGTTGCGGATATAAAATGGTGTTAAAGTGGCCATGTTCACCTGGGACCCGATATGTGGTAAAGTTATTCGAAAGTAGGATAGGTTTGAAACGGAAAAAAATGGGCTTGTGGTAATATGGTCATAGGGTCCTGCAGGCTGCCATAGAAAGGGAAGAGGGAATCTGTACGGAGCACCGACTTCTCTTTGCATGGTGGCAATCTTGGAAATATGGCGTCCCACTGTAGGAAGATTTTTTTTAGCATCCTGGGTTCCCGCTTTGTGCATTTCACTTTAGTATCTTAAGCCTTCGGTACACTGCCAATTGGGGTAAAGAACTGCAACACCCATGATTCTCTCTGGGTGCTAGAGGTAGGCACGTCCTCTACCTTATCTTCTTGGTCATCTTCTTTCTCTTTGAAAGTACTGCGCTTTTTCTGTTGCGTAGGTCCTCCAGCTGGTGGTGGTAGCTCTTGGTGAGGAGTGAGGGCAATAGCTGATGCCATTTTTAGGAGAAATAACAGTTTTACTAATATTCTTCCAAGTATGTGTTTTGCACTAAATTGTTAATGGATAATGAGTAAGTATAGGTGTAGGAGCCGTGCAAGGGTACATTTTGAGCTTGAAAGTTCCTAGATCAGTCAGAAAAATGCAGTTTCAAACAGTCTTCCAAGCATGGACATGATTCCGAAGAGCGGACGCCTTCGCAGACATGTCATCATGCAGCATGCCTGTGCATGCTCACGTGGCACTGTCAGGAAGGTCTGTGATGATATCAGACATTATCGGACATCGACAGATGCAAAAACAGTGGAGAAAGTTGCAAAAAGTGTATAAAAGAGTTAAAAATGATGCTGGAAGGTGGGAAATGGCAGAGCTTTAGGGTGAAACATTGTACATTGGACAGAAGTGTTGCAATATTGGGGTAAGCATGATATTAGTAAGTTGTAGGAAAATAGCATGCACTGGTAAAAACCCATGAAATTCAGTGAAAGAACTTTGTTTAAGGGATGTTATGGTTAAGTTGCACTGGTAAAAACCCATGAAATTCAGTGAAAACACTTTGTTAAAGGGACATTATGGTTGCAGGTAAAACTGAAAAACCTCCGAAATTTGCGAGTTATGGTAAGCTAATGAAAGTGCTCACTCCCCGTAGTACCAATACAAACTTTTAACAAATGACACATCCCAGTAGCAAATGAGACTAAGAGAACAGGTTGCAAGGTTAGCAAGTCTTTATGTAAAAATTGGCATCCAGAGAACTATGCTGCCTCTCTGGCAAACAATACAAGTACATGGGTTTATAAAGTAAAATAGCGTCATCAATGAGGTCATTAGCATAGGGTATAACATTAGTACAGGATTGGTTGGGGAGCGATATTGCATATAGTCCTGTAGGCGCTGCTTCTTCCGGATAGGCTGCCCAGTTGGCGGGAGGGTGAGCGTCACGAGGTCCAGCTGCCTGTGTTTTGGAGGGGTGAGGGTTAGGTCACGGTGACATAGAGTTGACACTAACTAAGCTGGCATGAGAAACTACCACTAAACATATAATAAACAACAATCATTAATATACCTTTGGGTAAATCTTGCAAACCTATTAATTGCATGCACATGATTACATCGTCTTTCATTGGGACTTTTATGAGATACAGCGCTTGGGGGTCTTGTCCTCTGTGTTAACCTGGGTGACTGGGTGGTTCTTAGCACATCAAGGCGAGTGGGGAGTATAATGACATATGTTCGTTTTAGGACACAATATACTGTGACAGAGGTCTGGATTTAGTGGGGACACTCTGGGGTGGGCTGCACAGCAGGGTCACACTTCTGATACATCAAGAGATCACCTTAGGAGGGCACAGGGTTGCATTGGCAGTCATTTTCCAACAGCATAGGTAAGAGGGCAGAAGCAGGTTTGTGGAAATGGATGAACTACACGTCATGGCTCGAGCTGGTTCACACACAGGACAGTGATCTCAGAGGAGAGGATACATTTTGTTATATGTTTCAATTATCGCCGGCGCATCCATGAGAAAGGGATTTGTGAAGCTTCAGACAGTGGAAAAAAAGGTGGGGACCATGAGCGCGATGTATGAGGCGCAGTAGAGAAGAGAGAAGCTTTTTCGTAGTATCGGAGTGTGGCCTAGTCCAAAGATGGAGTTGAGGGAACACAAAATGGAAGCCAAATGTGTCCCCCAATAGCCCCACCTATGCTGATGTTAGCATAAGGACAATGGGGGCATCCCCCGCTAGTGCGTGAGCAAGTGGTCCATTTTGTATAGAATGTAGGGGGGTGCCCAAACGTCCCTTCACTCCCTCACACTAAGCAACCATAACTCGCGCCACCACTGTCCACTGCTAAGACTAACATCCAGGACATCAAAGATAACATCACACATGTTTTTGATCGCATCACTGATGACATCACATGTGAAATTAATTTCAATGAAATGTCCCTACAAGGGGTTGTGTTTATAATGTTGGTAACAAGATGTCAGGGGTGATCAGGACACCTATTGTGAACTACTTAATTGATTAAAGAATGTACTGATCTAAACAACATTGTATTTGAGTGTTAATACAGGAACCTAATCATATATAAACATAAGCAATGGCTGCAGCATGCATCATAGAAGTATGATTTACTATTGCAACTTAACCATAATGTTCCTTTAACTAAGTGTTTTCATTGAATATATATATGCAAATAAATAAATATATATATATATATATGTATATATTACATGGCCACGGTAGTGTCCATGTAGTTATGGTTAAGTTGCTGTTTCCATAGGAAGAGCACTTTTTGGGCGGCTTATAACTTCGCTCTCCCTGGTCGGATCCTCACCAAACAAGTATATGGGTCACTCTGAATTCTTTTGCAAAGTTTGGTGAGGATTCGTCCAGGGGGGGCAAAGTTATAGGGGGGGTCCCAAAACTTTTTTTTTTCCCATAGACTGAATGGGAAAAAACTTTGCGCACGGCCACAGGCCAAACCGCTGGACGGATTTACACCAAATTTGCGGCAGGAGCGGGGGCTTGGTCCCCGAAAGCGTGTTTTTGCAAATTTGGTGTAAATCCGTCCAGTAGTTTTTTATAAAATGACCAAAACATAAGGCAAAAAAATTAGTGATATCTGTGTTCGCTTCGCGGACGGACTTCCCTGTTCGCTCCGCGGACAGCACCCCAATCGGCCCATGGCCTTGCGTCATGTCGGCGGACATGCAACGTGTTCGCTGATTGGACGACGAGGGGCGTGGAGCGCGTCAGATTTTCTGTGGCAACCGCCATCTTGTATTCGCCGTCGACCGCGTACAGCGGGGTGAAACGTGGATATAAAATTGTATTTAGTGCCGTGTGTTGGTGTGTAAGAGTGTTTGGAGAGGGTGGGGGAGTATGAGATAGGTTCAATGTTTTGTTTTTTTATGTGCTAGACTTTTTTTTGCGTTAGATTTGTCCGCGGAGAACACGGCTGTTCTGACATTTTGTAAATAAACTAAATGGTGGGGTGTTTAGAGGACAGAGTATGTGTCATTTTTGTTCGCAAAGAAGGTAAAAATGAGCTATGAACACTAGAGGTGTACTTAATTGTTCGTAAATACACAAACTGGGGGTGTCCTCAGGACGCTGTCCGTATTGTAATCTGTCTAGTTGAATGTGTTCTAAGTACACTTGCGGTGTCCCGAATTGGTTGCAATTACACAAAATGGGGGTGTTCTGAGAAAGTTGTTTGTATTGTGAAAGTGTTTTAAGAGCACTCCTTTTGTCCGCTAATAGTACAATTTCCTATGGGCGTCAACCGACTTTTTGTCCACTAAAGAAACGATAAATCTGGCTGGTGTGCGCCGCATTATGTGATAATCCTATGACTGGCGCTATTGACCTGGCTGACTTGCTTTTGCAACACTAAATCATATCACCCGCCCCAAAGCCTGATATTATCAAAGCATTCATATTCCCCGCCTCTCTCCGTGACGTTACAGGGTGTGTCATCAAACGCGCCTAGTTCTCTGCAGTCCTAAGTGACTTAACACAGAACCCGGAAGACAACACATATTATGTCACAAAACAGCGCGCCACAATTCGGAATATGAAACAGTGATTTAAAAGCAAACAGCAAGATTGTAAATTTTGTAAAGTACATTTATTTGACATCAAATGTTTAGAGAATATTCAGCAATTTGCATTTGTCTTTGTTGTCGATCCGCAAAAGTTCATGTTGAGGCACGCGATGTTCCTTTGCGGTACAGAGGGTGTTAGATTATCTTACAACTCAGTGCGCCACAATTCGGAATATGAAACTGTGGTTTAAAAGTAAACAGCAGGATTGTACATTTGGTAAAGTACATTTATTTCACATGAAATGTTTAGTGAATATTCAGCGATTTGCTATTGCCTCTGCTGTCGATCAGCAAAAGTTTATTTTGAGCCACGCGTTGTTCCTTTGCGGTAGATAGGCTGTTGGTTTATGATAAACGCAGTAAATGGTCGCTCTGATAATCGGAAGGTTGCTCCAACAACGAGCCATTAGACCACCCTATTGGTTGGTATGTTGTTTGTAGCCGCTAGTACTGCGTAAGGGCATATTGGTCCTTGGCGATTGTCCCATAAAATGGTGAGGGTCATGAAGTTGCATATTTGGACCTGGACCTGGCAGATGAAGACCCCATCCGTTGGAGTCTGTAAATCGTGACTAGTAAATAGGCAAAATGGGGCCACATACCTGTTTTAAAAAACATAAATTAGTCTCACCAGCCGGTCTTCATTAAAAATCATCATTTTATTTATTAGGGCGTGAAACTATTTGCTATCGAAGATAGTGCAACGGAGTATGTTAATAATAAAATAATAATATTTTCCCATTCATATAGCGCTAAGAACCGTGAGGTATCTAAGCAGTGCTTATTATTAACCTTGCTGGGATTCAAAACTTGCGCTAGCAAGGTGTGCACAGATGTCAAAGAGAGCGTTGTACTCGCTGTGCCACTTGACAGGCTACAGTGAAGTGGCACAGCGAGTAGAGCGCTTGACCACCTATAGACCGGTTAAATTATTTCTATTAACCCACCCTGTGTCGTCTGCCTTTGTCAGAGCGTTCTAAACGACAGGGGATCAATTCGGCGGTGATAGTGCGCAGTAGAAAACATTATGCCACTTTCAACGAACAAGTTCAACTTGAGCGGTCTTTAATGCTATGCTATTGTAATTATATTTGGTATAAAATAATCTAAAGGGTTACTTACAGTACAATTGCAATTTCCATTGTCTACGAGTAGTGCAGTCCCAAAATACGACTCTGCATGTGCGAACAATCTTTCACATAGTGATATATTATATAAAAGTGGTTTCGTTTCAGAAATTTCATCCTTATCGTCTCTTACATTTTAGCAACACTCCTTCAAGAGTAGTCTTTCATCACAATCTCTGTCTGTCAAGGTCAAAACACAATACAACCTTATAGTCTGCTTCGTGAGCCTCTCCGGGGCCCGAGAAAAAAATTGAAGCAGCTGACCTTCACTGTGAACGAGCATAAATTCTTACTTTGCAACATTCTGTGTAAAGCCATCTGTGAGAAGTTGGTTTTTGCATGCCATGTTTGTATATTGTTTGCTTGATATTAAAATAAGTTTGTTTAAGGGACGTTATGGTTCTAAGTACAGCCGAAAGACCCCTGACTGAAAATCGCAAGTTATGGTGAGCTATGAAAAATAACTCGTGCCACCACCGTGCACTGCTAAGACTAACACCCAGGACATTAAAGATGACATCGACAATGTCATTGATGAAATCACTGATGACATCACATGTGTATGTACTTTTCATGGAATTTGTGTATTAGGGATTTTTATTATAATGTTGCGAAAAAAGTGTCAGGGATATTGCAATAAATATCATACCGTTATTAGTGCTTTGAACGATGCATTGATATAAATAGCATTGTATTATGGGATTCTATCTAGTATACTGAGCTACTAATGGAGAAACATAGCATTGGGTGCAGAGTACAAGATGAAAGTATAATATTTGTAATGTTAATATGTTGAATAATGAAATGATAATTGTCCTGAAATGTTCGAAAATTCACAAAATGGGGGTGTTCTGAGGACGTTATTCGTATTGTGTGATTGCTTAGCTGTATGCAATGAGGGAATGGCACAGAGAGTAAAGTGGACGCCGTCCGCGGACACCACGGCTGTTCGAGGACAGGGTGTGCTACATCCAGGTTTTTCCATGAAATCCAACATGGAAAGAAGACTGTACGGATCAGCCAATCAGATGTCAAGGTTGTGGATTTGTGTTGAAAGAGACTGTGTGTAGTGAAGATGGCAGAAGTGGAGAAAGTCAGGGTGTTGGTGCTCGGAGATATGTTTGTGCATGGTTTACAGCAGTACGCTGAATGCAGGCATGTTGCAAAGAACTTTGATGTGAAAGGAGTGGAGGTGGTGTGGAGCACTGTGCCTGATTGCAATGTACAGGGAATTGTACAGGTTTGTGAGGATATGGCCACGATGAACAGTCTGCATGTGGTAGTTTTGCACTATGGTGCTTTCCATTTGGGCAACGTCAGTGCCCCTACTTTGTTGGCTGATTTGGAACGCTTGGTTCAAGCCGTAGTGAAGATCCTTCCAAATGCGAAATTAATTTTTTCTGGATTACTACCTAGGGCAATATGGGACAGTAGTTCAGTTTTTTGTCCTCAGCAAAACATTGCTAGGTGTGTCATCAACCGAGGCATGTGTGCCTTTATGCTTAGAGCTGGTATGTTCTTCTGTAACAATGAGAATATTGATGCCAGTAATGCTGTTAATTTTAAAGAAGATGGCATTTCTTTATCTTTTACGGGAAATGCCTTTCTATTTTGGAATGTAAGGGTTGCTTTGGAGAAGGTTATGTGAAGATTTTAGGAGCAAAGTAAGAAAAAAAACAAGAAAAAAAATACAAAATAACAGGTGTCTGTCAAGCATCTGTAAAAAAACCCCCAAAAAATGGCTCTTTTCAGAGCCAACTTCAAAGGGGAAATGGGGCACACTCTTTAACTTTACATTCACCACGCTCAGATTTTCGATATGTCCGCGGACATGGCGGTAGTCCGTGGACATGAAAATCACTACGAGGGGGTTAGTATGTTCTATGTTACATGTATATGAAGTCAGGGATATTATGGTTAAGTTGTGCTACTAAAAACCTATGAAATTCAGTGAAAAAACTTTGTTAAAGGGATGTTATGGTTAAGTTGCGCTACTAAAAACCTATGAAATTCAGTAAAAAAACTTTGTTAAAGGGACGTTATGGTTAAGTTGCGCTACTAAAAACCTATGAAATTCAGTGAAAAAACTTTGTTAAAGGGACGTTATGGTTCAAAGTAAAACCGAAAAACCCCTGAAATTCGGCAGTTATGGTAACATAAGCAACCATAACTCGCGCCACCGTGCACTGCTAACATTAACACCCAGGACATCAAAGATGACATCACAAATGGCATTGATGACATCACTGATGACATCACATGGCTGGCTCTCCCTTTTTATCCTTTACTGACATATCGAAGCCACATAGTTTTCTTCAGTAACAGTCAGGAAGTAAAAATTGAAAAGGTACTATATTTGTAGACTTAGGGTCAAGTCACATCATATGAAACATATGCATAGCGGAAGACACAGGCTTGAAAGAGAGCAATCCTTTCTGTGCATGAAGATAATCATTAGGGTTATCACCACTTTCTCATAGTTTTATTTTTATTACTCTACCGTCCCTGTATATGCTCATATTTGTATACATTATACTCACTCTCCTTTCCTTTGGGTGCAGTCACATCATGTGATACACATACATATGGTAAGTAGCAGCTTTGAAACAGAGCAATAGTTTCTCTGCATAAAGACAATCAGTTAGGTTATGAACTCTTTCTGCTACTATTTCTGCTTTTTTGTTTACTTCACTGTCCCTGTATATACTCACATGTGTATGTGTTGTTGTCTCTTTGTGTTTTGTCTGTAATAATTATGTATTAAGTGGGTTTTCTTATCTACTTATTACATGTTTCACAGTACGCAAAACTCTAATAAGAAACCAGTTATCATTTCAGTATTCAACATGGCAAGATTATGAATATGGTACCTTCATCATGTATGCTGCACACACTGCCTATGTTTCTGCATGAGTAGCTTAGTATACTGGATAGAACTTCATAATAGAATGCTATTTATATCAATGCATTGCTTAATGCACTAATTAGCTCATGATGTTGATCCCAATGATCCTTGACAGTTTTTGGTCAACATTATAAAAATCCCTCCTACAGAGTTTTCATGAAAAGTAAATGCACATGTGATGTCATCAGTGATGTCATCAATGACATTTGTGATGTCATCTTTGATGTCCTGGGTGTTAGTGTTAGCAGTGCACGGTGGCGTGAGTTATGGTTGCTTATGTTACCATAACTGCCGGATTTCAGGGGGTTTTCGGTTTTACTTTGAACCATAACGTCCCTTTAACAAAGTTTTTTCACTGAATTTCATAGGTTTTTAGTAGCACAACTTAATCATAACGTCCCTTTAACAAAGTTTTTTTACTGAATATATACATCAGTAAAGAACTTTGTTAAAGGGACGTTATGGTTAAGTTGTGCTACTAAAAACCTATGAAATTCAGTAAAAAAACTTTGTTAAAGGGACGTTGTGGTTCCACGTAAAACCGAAAAACCCTTGAAATTCGCCAGTAATGGTAAGCTAAGCAACCATAACTCGCGCCACCACCGTGCACTGCTAAGACTAATACCCACGACATCAAAGATGTCCGCGGACATATGCGGACAACAGCACCACTACCCAAAAAGTCTGGGGGGTATCTTTAATTGTTATATCATAACATATACACATTTTACAAATTCACAAACCAGCACATGTACACATTGTATGTAGTAATAAATAAGAAGTGTAACCCTTATATACATAACACATTAACCATTCATTTAAATACAATGTTCTAAAATGGAATATACCAAAAGAAGAAAGATAGACTTTCAACATGATTACCTCACAGAAACTCCACAACTAAGAGCAACAGCAGATCTACAGACCAGTAAGAACACAACTTACCAGAAGCTAGTAAGTGTACTGCATTTTACTCATATATTTGTAAACTTTCTGTATTAGACACAAAAATGTGATATTATGTTGTTTTTTTTCTCACAGAAATGTCTAGTACTCTGGAGTGGCTAAGGAGCATTTCCCACATGAGGAAATGTCTGAAGATAGTGAACCTAATGGTAGACACTTTACTATATAAACCAATTAATAAATATTATTTTACATACATTTAACATATACATTTTTTTTTGTACAGACCATACAAAAATGGAAAATCCTAAAGAAAAAGAAGCATTGGATAAGACTCTTCAGCACATAGAAGAAAAAATGGACCTACTCATGGCAAATTTTAACAATTTAAAAAACTTTGTGGAGGATCACTTGAAACAAACAACTACATACCACTGTCCCACATGTACCTGTCCTCCCTCACCATATACCAGTCAATTATCCCCAAACCCTCTCCATGAACCAAAATGTTTTGATGAGACTTCCATCCCTTCTTCACCTCATATTAATCCTATTGAAACCCCCAATTCTCATGTTTTTGTTTCAGTTTCCGCCTCACCTTCTCTGTCATAAATTTAACATCTATATAAAATAAAGTAAAATTATTATATTGTATCCTAATTCATTTCTTGTCTTTTTTTAAAAAGCAGTTCAGGTGTCCGCGGACAGCGCGGGTGTCTGGAATGTCCATGAAGAAATGAAAATGGGAGCATCCTAAGGACACTATATCTGTCCGTAATGTTCACATGCAAGTTGAAACTGTTCTAAGAACAGAGCTGGTGTTCGGAATGTCCGCAATCAAACCTACCACACACGGTGTCCTGAAATGTTCGTCAATAAAGAAAATGGGGGTGTCCTGAGGACCCTAGACCTGTCCGTATTGTTCGCAAGCGAGTTGAAACTGTTATAGGAACACAAGCGTTGTCCTGAAATGTTCGTAAATAACCAAAATGGGTGTGTCCTGAGGACACTATGCCTGTCCGTATTGTTCAGAGGCAGACTGAAACTGTCCTAAGAACAAACGCTGTGACCTGAAAGGTTTGTAAATAAACAAAATGGGGGTGTCCTGAGGACACTAGATCTGTCCGTATTCTTAGCAGGCGAGTTGAAACTGTTCTAAGAACACAGGCAGTATCCTGAAATGTTCGTATATAAACAAAATGGGGGTGTCCTAAGGACGCTATACCTGTCTGTATTGTTCGGAGGCAAGCTGAAACTGTCCTAAGAACACAAACGGTGTCCTAAAATATTAATTAATAAACAAAATTGGGGTGTCCTGAGGACGCTAGACCTGTTTGTGCTGTTCATAAGCATGTTCAAACTGTTCTCAGAACACATCAAGTGTCCCGGGATGTTTGCAAATAAACAAAATGGGGTGTCCTGAGGATTCTATGCCTGTCCGTATTGTTCGCAAGTGAGTTAAAACTGTTCTAAGAACAAACGCCTGTCCGTAATTGTTCGTTTCACTTGTGATGCACTTTTAATTAGTTTCAGGACCCGAACAGTGTCCGTAGAACACCAACTCGCATGCGCAAAACAGTTTCAGTGTATTTGATGTCCTGCGGACACCCGCTCCCTTCGCGGACATGTTCGCAAAGCTATCATATGACCGCACCCACGCTGAGCGTGTGTTCTGACTGCGACCACTGTTCGTGTCCCTGAACAATTTAAAACTACCTTTGCAAGCAATCCACAATAGTTTTCAATAATAACTCACCATAGCACAAGTCCCACATAGTAATCCTGAGTTTCTACATACTTTTTGGGACTTTTTAAACCTTTTTTGGTGTTTGTCTGTTCGCGGACAGCGCACCTGTCCGCGAACCGCGCACAAGCACCCCTATAAAAGGCCACACCCTAGAGCTCATTCTCATTGTGTTTCTGGCTATCTTACAGAACACAGTGCATTTTCCAGCCAACTTTCCAGATTTGAATCGGAAACCTGATGGCATCCATGGCTGCAGTACTGCCACCTGGTGCTACATCTGCCTCAGCACTACCCCCACCCCTCCACCACCACCACCTCCCCAAGGGCCTGCAGAGGGGAACAGGAATGAGGACGCAGAGGAGGATGACGAGAATGAGGTAGAGGAACTCCCTACTACCAGCACTCGGCGTGAGTCTTGGTTGTGGAGGTTATTTACCATTCATGGTAATGTTCCTAAGGCGCGTGCGAACCGAGTCACCTGCAAAGAGTGCAAAATGGTACTCAGTCGCAGGAGGCCTGGTTCATACAACTTTAGGACAACTACCATGAAGCAACACCTAAAGTCATTCCACACTGGGGCCATTCGCAAGGTTGTACCTTGCAAGGAGCGTAGTAGGTTGCCTTCCTCTACTTCATCCTCCGTTTCCGATCCTGTCACCACAAGGAACACTCCTTTGGGACAGCGTATTCCTTAAACTGCCTCACAGGCCATACGCAATACTGATGACCCTTACCTTTCGAGGGTCACAGTTGCGTGTATGTATTGCAATTCAGCACTCTGCAGGGGGGAGAGACTTCGAAGTGCTTTTGAGGCTCTGGTCTCAGAGCACGAGAAGATCTGCTCACTACCCAAGTAAAACCCACTCTACATCTTCCTCTCTTCACCCGCCCTTTCCTCTCCTAGTGTGTCATGTATAAAAAAAACAAAAAAAATATAAAACAACAAAAATCAAAAATAAAAAAGGCTCTTTTCAGAGCCGCCTTTCACAGTTTAAAAATAGAAGTGAAAATAAATGTATCAGAGCCCTGAGTATTTTTTAGAAGTCCGCGGACAGTCCGCAAACATCTAAAATTTTGGGGTACTGCCCTATCATAACCATTACAGTTTTGTTTGAGAGGAAGTGGTGGCTCTGAAAAGAGCCTTTTGGTGGTGTTTGTTCGTGTTTGAAAAATGTGAAATGCTCAACACCTACTACAAAATGTATGCTGTAATTCCAAAAAAGGTTGCAATGCATTTTGTACATTTCTCAGAAAAATCTGATTGCCAGCATAAGTAAGATGGAATCCATCTCTGCGAAAAGCGTATGTGCTACGAAACATAATATTTACATTGTGAAAAGAGGACATGCAAAAATCTCTTAGAAAGGCACAAACAGCCTTATTGACATTGTGCCTTGCTTTCTCCATTTGTGGACCAAATGAAGAAGAACAAAGCCATATTTGTCACTGCGCAATCCGTGAAAAGATAACTTGAGAATTTGGAAACATGTCCATGACCTTCCCAAATCCTTCTTTCATTGCAAATTGCAAAGAAGTTCCAGACACATGTCCTAAACTGTTCCCTCCACAATGAATTACAATTATGTCTGGATGTTGCACAGAGATGTAGCAAGTCAAACCACTTCATTCCACGTACTCCATGCCAGTGCACTTCCACATGTGGGAATCCAAGATCTACAGCTACTCCAAAGCTTTCTGCATGCACCTTCAACCAATGTATACACGAGTCTCCCAAAATTCAAACAATCTGTTTTCTGAAACACACAGCCATAGCTATCTGTTCTTCTCTCAGCAAAAAGAGTATCTGAGAAACTCTCTCCTGGCACAAAACACCCACTAAACTTTACTGACCAATCCCTTGGTCTGCTCATTCTCATTTGAATGCCTCCGCACCCCAAAATACCCAGATGTAACACCTGATGTCCGCGGATTACCGCCAAGTCCTCGGACATATCGTAACATGGACAGTCCTTCCACCATTTTCATTTCACTTTCTGTGCTATTCCCTCATTGGATATAGCTAAGAAGTCACACGACCATCCACCAATCACATCCAAGACCTTTACATCTAACTGCATCATCATAGATCAGCACTTCAAATGTACTATTAATCTCTCTGAGTACAAGTGTCATATCATTGGAAAGCACCTTCTACAAGAAATACTGTACAAGTCTCCAAGATTTCTACTTGCAGCTGCATGCATATCCAAATGCATGAACACAAACTACAGGTATGCATATTTTCTGTATAGTACATGTACAATTCTTATAGATTCATATAAACAGATTAACTGACTTTTAGCTTGTATAATCTATAAAATGAATTTACTGTAATTTTTTCCATCTCCTATAATCAACTGTCACTTCCAAACCTGCTATTTAATTTCATTTTGCACACACATTTGCAAAACATGTTGAACTAACATATTTAAAGTACAATATAAAGAGTTAACATACTCTAACAAAATGCATGCACACAGTATGTTCAAATATCAAATATCAAACAACAATATTTGTACAAAAACATGAATATGTATTTATTTATTTATTTATATTTATATAGCGCGCAAGCAGCCCATGGGCATTGAGGCGCTGTTACTTGAAACAGCTTAGTTACAGGAATAGTGGCAGTCAGTGGTACATTATGAATTCCACAAGGCAAAGAACTGATATTTTGGTTGGTACAGTTAGTCATTACAATACAGCTTATGCAATAAGAACATGATATGTATTCAACTGGTGTAACGCATTTTATGTGAATAAAATAGTTTTCATGGTTTTGCAGAAGGCTTTGAGGGTCAATGACAATTTATAAAATCAATGTCTAAATTAAAAACAGTGCTATATGAAAACAAAAAAAAAAAATTGTATCCTTTACAATTGCAGTGAAGACCATTTTCCTAAAAAGAAGCAGCCAAATTTGAAGTACAAAGAACAACTAAGAAGAAACCTGCTCATTCCAGAAAAAAAGTAAATTGAATCCCACCATAACATTTGTACTATTACTCAAACACACTGTAAGGTTAATTCATGCTATTTCTGCCCCTAAAAATAGAGATTGTGCACCATTCTGTCCACAAATCCCCATTTCTTAAACAGAGATTTACAAGCAGGATGGCACACAAATTCCTATTTTTCTGTACACAAATGACCCAAATCAGCCCCTAGAATTTTGATGTTATAGAACAAACAACTGTTTTAATTGTATATCATTAGATTTACTATTTGTAATTCTCCACACCACTAGCTTACTTTCTACTGTCATCTGAACCCCAGTTTAGTAGCACATAAATTCAAGAATACACATCCCAACGAGTTGTAGTTACCCAATGCATAATCACACACCATCACATACATCTTTATGATATGACTCAGACACTCATGCACACAGCACACATACATTGCAGAACACCCCAACCCATACCTTCTTATTTTTTTCAACATACCCTAAAGAATGCCTACCAAAAATCAAGTCCGTAGAAAGCAACGCAGAAGCAGAGCAAATGAAAATAGAAGTGTCCAAAATAAGCATCCATCTCTAGCAGAATTTGTAAAAAAAAGTTCAAACAAAGCAGCTAATACAGTCATTTCGCGAAACAAAACAAGCTTCAAGTACAGACACTTTGCCTCCTCTATCAAAATGTAAAACGAACCAGAAAACAATTAACAAAAATTCAGCTACCACTAGATCTTGTTATAGTGCAAAGTAAGCATATCACAAAAAGTATTTAAGCAAAAATGTTCCGTCACAGAGTCCTTCAAAATCTTATAAAAACAGGAGAGAAATCAGGCACAACCCTTAAAACCTATCGTAGGAAATTAATCTTAGAAGCGTTGATAGACAGTGCAATCCTTCTCAAAAGAAAATTTTTATTTTAGTGTTAAACAAAATGAAACCACTAACAAAACTAATGACTAAATTACAAAAAAGACTTCTCAATGAACAAAATGTCAACAGAAATAACTTCTTAAGTATCTGTGGAGGTGAGTGGAGTCAGACTACAAGCACAGAACCATATTTTAATGAAGAAGCATACAAACAAAAGCAAACAAATACAATTGCCATACATAGTAGTGGACGAGGTTATGAAAAAGTTAATAATACCATAATGGGACAAGAAATACTGCTTACAAAAATATCCCCAGAAAACTTAGAATTACCTCTGCATTCAACTGAATCAGAACGTCTAGTATACAAATGGCCATGCACGTCAATGTGTAACATTCCCAAAAAAGTCTTTACGCCAATTCCGCAAACAATATGTGACAGTCAAAGACAAAATCAAAATTAAACTACTGCAAACTATGGATGCCTGTCCAGTGCGCAAGTACACAGGACTACAAGGACATTCATTGGCCTGCATTTCAGGACCTACTTGCAAAACCATCTTCCATTATATCAAAATGATATCAACACATCATTCAACTATAAGAAATCTCGTCTATAAACGGTATTATGCTAAAAGTCCTGCTTTAGCACTAGCCAATTTAAATAACATTCTTCTACATGGTACAGCAAAAGAACTACTTGAAGAAATCGACTATATCCTAAAAAAATATTTTGGAAGTGAAAGCCACTTACAGAATGAAATAGCTTTAAAGCAAATTAGCAACAATTCTATGCATGGCAACCTTCTACTACACACATACAAAAAAGAAATACTGAAATTTAAAAGTACATCTGCTGAAGTACCAAACCATGTGTGTGTAAATTGCTGTAGAGCTTTTTTTATAAAAATAACACAAAAACTGTAGAACTAACATACAAAATAGAAGACAATGGGCCTCATTACGACCCTGGCGGAAATCGTGGTGCAAAATGCACCATGGAGCACGGCGGAAAGCTGCCGATACTGCCATGGGGGTTGGCGGATTTACCGCCCCATTCCGACCTTGGCGGGGCGGTAAATCCCCATTCCCCATTTTACCCTTCCCCATTCCCATTTTTGCCCCATAGGGCATAATGGGAGTGGGGAAGGCGTTAATTACGCCACCGTAAAATACGGTGGCGTAATTAACAACAAGGTCCCGTAGCGCCATGGATTTCTCCGCCCGGAAAAACCAGGCGGAAAACGCTCCATGGCGCTACGGGAACTCGTAGTAGGGCGGACGGGTCCGCCGCGAATACCGCTGGCGTAAACCCACTCCGCCAGGGTCGTAATGAGGCCCAATGAAGATTCTTAGGGGTCGATTCATGGAGCAAACGTGCGCCGAAAATCCCAGCGCAAGCAGGCGCAAGGTGGCCCAAGCGTTAGAAACCCAGCGCATGCGCACACGTGCGATTCAAGGAAGACGATGCGCGTGTTTCCCGCTGTCCATGCGCCAAATCCTGTCATGGCGCATGCGGGCACACACGGCGTGCGCTACGCGCACAGCAAAAGCGCACATAGCGCGGCGCACACAACTAAAGTGGGCGGAACAGTGGGCATAACACACGGAATGGGGAATAACGCGTGAAAAAGAAGGCGTAACTGGGGAAGTACTGCAGGGAACTACACGGAACGCCCACACGCACGCGAACAACCCATATTCATGGATTTGAATACGGGAAACCCGCTCATGGCAAAAGATGCACACAGGCGTCAACACGTCCGCCACACGAAGGCAGGCGGAAGCATCCCCGCGCACAGTATAAAAGTGCGCGCAAACAACAAACACCTATATACAGCTACGATGAATGCCCCATTTGTCGCAGTACTGATCGTGGGACACCGCAGGAGGAGGAGAATAGCCAGGACAAGCATTTTCGGACCACGGACAAGCCTTTTTGGGATGCCTGACGCCCAGGTCTATGGGCAGGTCCACCCCATTTCATCCTAGACCTGGTCAGGGAGTGGGAAGATGACCTTACATCCCCCACCCTTTGCTCCCAAGCATTGAGCCCCTTGGAGAAGGTGCTCAATGTCCTGCATTTCTTGGCCACTGGGTCATTTCAGCGGACTACTGCCATAGTGGGGGGGTCTCACAGGCCACGCAGTCACGCTGCCTACACCAGGTACTGGCATTCATGACAGCGCGCCCCTCAGTCCGCAGGCACATATACATGCCCAGAACACCCGCAGAAAGGCAGGCCGTTGTCCTGGATTTTTTCAGGGTGGCACACTTCCCCAAAGTGCTTGGTGCCATAGATTGCACCCATGTGGCCCTACGTCCACCTAGGGCCACTGAGCACATCTACCGAAACCGCAAGCACTGGCATTCCATCAATGTACAGGTGGTATGCGATGCAAAGGGAGTCATCACCTCTGTCTATGCAAACTACCCTGGCTCCACCCATGACAGTTTCATATACAGAATGTCCGCCCTGAGCCAGGCCCTGGAAGCTGGGCAGCATGGCGACACCTGGCTCCAAGGTGAGTACAAATGCCCTTGCACATGCATGCATGTCACACACACACAAATACACAAACCCCAATAATCACAACCATTTACACCTCCCCAGGGGACAGTGCCTACCCTCTGAGCAACCACATGATGACGCCAATCCGGAACCCCACCACACCACCCCAGGTAAGATACAACGCCACCCATATTGCAACCAGGGCCATAGTGGAGCGCACATTCGGAGTGCTCAAGTCACGTTTCCGCTCCCTTGACCGCTCTGGCGGGCAGCTACTCTATGCACCCCCAGTAGTGTGCAGGATCATTGTGGCAGCATGTGTC
This sequence comes from Ambystoma mexicanum, assembly GCF_040938575.1. Classification (NCBI taxonomy): domain Eukaryota; kingdom Metazoa; phylum Chordata; class Amphibia; order Caudata; family Ambystomatidae; genus Ambystoma; species Ambystoma mexicanum. The sequence continues at coordinate 690,303,830 of NC_090935.1, read as the reverse complement.
CTGCACAATTTTGCAACACGGCGGGGCGTACCGGTGGACATGGTGGTGCCCCCACATCCCCAACCACAGGCACAGGCGCTGCCCATGGGAGGGGACAGGGCACGTTTCGAGGAAGCCCAGACCCAGCTTGTGGCCACATTTTTCACCTAAACTCCCACCCCTGCGGAGTGCACACAGGCCTGGCACATACCAGGTGCCAATCGATGAAGACAAAGAGATAGTCAACTGTCACAACCCTACCACCCTGAGATAGTTGCCATGGAAGTGCCACATTGTCTGCATCCCAAGCTACTTAAACACAAGAAATCCTGTTTGACCAAAAGGCACACATATGACATGACATGATATGGCATTTGTAACGTGCCTATACACAAGTGTTTCAAGGTGCGACGAGGCAGGGAGGGGGGAACAAGGGAAGACAGACAACGATACTACTAGGCCAGGTGTCATTTAGATTGCGCAAGTGCAGGGGTAGGGGGAAGGGAAAAGTGCAAGGGGAAGGGGAGGGGGGAGTGCAGTACAGGGTAAGTAGACTAAAAAACAAATAAATAGGCCAGCTGGTGGCAACTGCAAAGGTAAGTGCAGACAAGTGCTGGGAAGGGGGGGCTGTAGGGATAGAGAGACAGTCCCGCAGTGCAGGGGTTGCCAGGGACACAGTGCAAGTGGAGAGTGGCTGGGCCAGGGACCGAGGTTGGTGAGAGTGGCCCAGTTGCAGATCCAGTGCAGTTCCAGTGAAGAATTTTGCAAGGGAGAGGGCGAGAGAAAGCAGAAGCAAAGAGGAAGGTCTTGAGGTGCTTCCGGAACCGGAGATGGTTCTCCTCAAGTTCCAGTGAGGCAGGAAGGCTGTTCCAGAGGGAGGCCCCTGCCGCGGAGAGAGATCTACCCCCAGCTAGTTGCTTTGAGAAGCGGATGACCCTGACATGCAAGGTGTGAATCACACACACCTGCAAAACAGGCCATGACCATCACTGTTATGTCACTCAAACCCTCCCAAACCACAACATGACATGGCAAGCAATACCCATACACCAACACAGTACCAATAAGGTACACATTGCCATGTCAAAAATGTACAGTGGCATCAGACAATGATGCCTGACATGGAATCAGATGAAATGACTGACCAACAACCTCCCACCCAAAATAAGTCATTCCCAGATGAATTACAAAAGTTGTAGATGTAACATAACAATGAATGCCTGTCTATATGCACATTGTGCATTGCAAAATCAACACTGCAGCTTCTGTGTGCTGTGTCCAACTCCTGCAACACACTGCTCAGCGCACAGCACAGTGAACAGCTATTGTGTGTGATGCACACCCTGAGCATCACATCTAAGCGACAAACCACATCAAAAAGCAAATTAGGCATGTACAGGATCCATAATTGGTCACAGAACATGTGCTGCAGGGACACAGTGGGCACCAGAAGGCAAACAGAGTGTACACGTGGATATCCAAGGGTGGTTGTACATGTAGTGCATCATAGTGCAAGTGTGTGGGTCAGTAAGGACATGCACTCAACATATGCATGTGCAATCAAGTGACCATCAGTGTCCTCTACACATCACATGTGAACATTCACCATGTCTACACCCCAGCATGTCAAACCACAACTATCCCCTCACACCTGAAAGGTAAACACAACACATGAACAGGCATTGATCAGCAGAACACAATATGTACATAGGATACCACAATTACAATGTCAGGGTTCCCATCACACTGCAGGGCAAGGCAACTATCAACAACAACCCCCCCTCCCTCACAAATGACCATGACCCACTGAACAACTGCACCTGGGTCATGGAGCCTTCAACCCTCAATTTCACCTGGCCACAGGATCACCCTTCCCCTTCGTCACCATCTCACACCTTGTGTGTAAAAAGGTGCCTGCACCCTCAGAGTCCACCCTCATTTGCAAAATCACAAAATCAAAGCCAGAAAAATGAACCAGAACACCCTCCAGTAGATGACTTGACGTAGCAGTACCTCACAAAGGCCAAGTACTACCACAATGATGTAACAACCAAGGTAGCACAATAAAACAATGTCACAACAGGATGTGAACCATGTGTGGTACATAATATAGAATGATGCACCATGAACGGATGTGTACTGTCACAGGTCCCGTGTACAGGCGCAGGAGTGGCACGAAACAACCACCCCCACCGTGTCCCGGGTGCCTGCAAGGTCAAACTCACACAGGCCTCTGAGACCCTGGTGGGGAAGGAGGGTCAGGGATATGCAGTCGGGACAGGTGTTGGCACACTGGATAACTGGAATGAGTGGCAGGAGAGGGGAGGAGGAATGACACATGAAAGTAGGGAATGCACGAAAATGTACTACCTGCATTAACACATACACAATCCGAACAAACTTGGACATCATTGTCATGGCCTTCTGTAGTCCAGGCTTAGGAGTGGCACAAACCAACCACCCCCTCTAGGGTTTTGGCGCATGCAAGTTTGGGGCTTACACAGGCATCCGCAGCCCCAGGGGGGAAAGAGGGTTAGGGAACGTTGCTTGGATAGGTACGGGAAGCAGGAACACCGGGTAGAGGGTACAGGTTTTAAAATTAGATAGGACTCCGGGTGATTAGGGGAAAACAAACATACCAAATTGAATTACACATTCATCCATGCATTAGTGCACCCCCCAGCAAGCCTATGCAGAGAAGTTTGAAAGAAAAACAACAAGACACTTAGCTCTGGTTTTGAGTGCTGGCCTCCTCCCTGCGCACTCTCAGGTTCGGTTACAGGAGCACTGCAATGCTGCAAAGAGAGCCACAGTTAATAATCTGTCCGTGCCCATAACACAAAAAAACACCACCAAACATGCCCCATAGCAACAAACTACTCTAACTACACTGCAAATGATGATGGTACAGTAAGCAGGACACATGATGAAAACTCTGGAGGCAGCCCACGTGTGAAGAAGACACAACAACAGTTGGACAGAGTCATTGGCCATTGAACAGGCTGAGGCCTGTGAGCCACACAGATTGTCAGACCCTAACCATGTGTGCAACGCAGTACTGACCCACAGTTGACATGGGAAGGCTGATGAGATGCCATGCAATGTATGTCACCCAGGACTTGTATTACAGTGATCATTCAGTCAAGGACAAATAGAGGCATGCGTGCAATGCACATGGAGCATGAATGGGCACTCATCTGACCTATGCAAGTACAAGTGAGATACCCTGCATCAAGTACTAAGGCTGTACCACACGGCATATGTCTGGCAGATTGTACGCTGGAAGTTAGCAGCTACACAGGACGCATGAACAGGAAAGTACACATTAGCAAGATTGAAGCAGACCAGTGCAAAGGTGGAACTGGGGTGCAGAGTGGCGGAGGAGGGGCAAGGGAGCATGCCTACATGGAGTCCCCACATGCAGGCAGAGGAGACATGCACGTGAGTCATGCAATGACATTGTGCCTGGGCTGAGAGGAAGGTCACCCCACGCCAAAAGCAGAAGGGCCAGTGAGCTGGAACATGGACCGGAGGGGCATACTTGTAACCAGCATGTCAGTAGGGTGCAATAGTGGTGATGCGGAAAGTCCCCGTCTGCTCCACATGTCCACCATCCAGCAGAGCAGACATGCATCATGGAAGCATTGCATTACTTACACATCAGAACCATGTACACGTCACATGTAGTGGCAATCATGCACAACACATCCCACAAGTGAAACACACACGTCCTCAACAAACACGCATCAACACTTACTGGACTGGGCATCAAAGTCCACATCTCTCCCACTCCTTTGACCAATTCAGGTGGTATGAACTCCGCAACGAGTGCCTCATGCGGAGTGAGTTCTTCCTCCTCTGGTGCAGGCCCACCGCCAATCGCCAGAGTCAAGTTGTAATTAGAGGCACGCTTAGCCTTAGTGCTGCGTTTGATGTCATTCCAACGCTTTTTGCACTCTTGCGCCGTGCACACCTCATGGCCGAATGAACTGACATGTGGGTATCACGTTGGGCAGCCGTAGTCTGACTATTGGCACCCACTAGCATGTCACGGCTGTGGACCCGCACGTAGCCCATGAGGAAGTCCAGTTCCTGCTTGCAGAAAGGCTTCTTCCTCGACGTGCAGGAGGTTGTGGCTGTGTGTGGGGTCCCAGCCTGTGCTGCAGGTGCAACCTTCCTCCTCTTGGACTGTGGCGCAGACCATGGCTGGCTAATGCCGCCCTGACCAGTATGGCCAGTGGGTTCGGTGGATTGAGCCAAGGGAGTGGCAGGTGGAGGGACGACCAAAGGCCTGACTTGTTTCAGTGGCATCTGGGTGCCCTCTAATGGACCCTGTGCAGCAACATCAGCTGTGGGAGGGTCATTGACCGCAACGGTCCTGGTTGGCAGACTCACAACTGGGGTGTTGTTGGGTGCATCTGCCCCTGCACTTGCCAACACCCGGCTGTTCGGGGCAGCAGATGACATGACTGCCCCAGGGACACGTGTCTTGGTCTGAGCAGCCCTGCCTGCCCCTATGGTTTCCCTCCTGGCCTGTTGGAAATCTACCAAGGGCTCCTCAAGTGCCAACGCAGCCTGCGCTGGCAGACCCTGAGCCTGGGTGGCGGTGTCCACAGCTGCACCTGCAGCTACCACTACCCTTGGGCCCGTGGCAGTCGATGGAACGGACTGCCGGGTCACATGGGCGCCAGTGCCAGATGCAGAAGCTGCATCCCCCGGAACCACAGGGGTGGTGCATGACTGCACCGACACATGGCACAACATTGTGCTCAAGTGGCGCACCCCTGCCTCTTCCCCCTCTGTGGCCGCCCTGGACACCCTGGAGTCCCCCTACTCCCTGGTCACCACGGCCACGTCCACGACCACGCCGGCCACGAGGAGTACGGCCAGCTGAGGCGCCCCTCACCTTTGGTGTCCTCCCAACCATGGCACAGATGTAGTAGTGCCGGCACAGATGGAGTAGTGCTAATGGGAGGTGTACACCACAATTGACCTGGGCAATTGGGGTGAAGAGGGTGGGAAGGAAGATGTTAAGAGCCCCCCTGCACCTGCAAGGCTGTATGTGACCCTGGTGATGTAGTGACGGGTCACGCAACGCTCAGGCACCCCAAAACTGCAGTAAAACCGTGCACGCAACCCTGCAGCCTACGTGCGTGGAATCAACCTCCCGCAGTACGCGGTGGCACCCAGTAACACGAATAATGCATACGCGTGGGACACGCAGGCTACTATGACTTCGAAAATGGGTGCGATACACAGGGGCACCCACAGTGGGAAAAATAGCGTGTGCGACTCACCGTCTGACTAGCGCGATGCAGAAAAACACGCGTAGCCAATACCCCCGCTAAAAGAAGAGATACGTCCTTGATAGCTGTGAAGTTGTGATGGCGCGCGAAACAACAGGAATCATCAACACACGTCGGTTTCCACGAAAAGGCACGTACAGCGAACTGCTGGCCCCGCTCACCTTTAACCCGTGCTGAGGGAAACGCCCCCACGAGTGACGTCACTTACACGCATGGGCCCTTTCCTCGGATTACACGCGGACGTGCAGTTTTTCAAGCGCGCTGAAACGCCCATGCACGCCTGCGCGCGTCACGTCACAGAGGCGCTTGCGCTGGAAGGGCCTTCTGTCCAATGAAATTGCATATGCGTGCAGATGCGCTTACGCGCTAAGGGTCTTTCCTCGAATTACACGCTGACGTGCAGAATTTTCACGTGCCAAATCACTCCGTATCAAGCTGGCCACGCGTAAGCACACGGAAGACCACGCTCCTGCCCAAAAGGCCGAATTACTGCCCCCAGAGTCCCGAGCAGCCTCCCACGTGCCATCTGCTGCTGCCTGCCTGCCTGCCTGCTGCCACCGTGCCCTGCCATTTGGTGCCTGCACATCAGCCATCTGCAGGGGTCCAGTTGCTGTGTCCACCCCTGCTGGAACAGAAGACTCCCCACTGGGATACCATCGCTCCACAGCCCAGCCCCAGGACCCAGTTGCCCACCCACGCCTTCCTTCGGGGGTCGGCATGTCAGGGCAAACACCATCCGAGACCACTGGCGACCCCCAGCCAGAGGGGCAGAGGGCCACCAGCTTCAGTCAGAAGGAAGTTGGTGTCCTGGTGGAGCACGTCCTGGGGCATTATGATGCCCTCTTTGGATCATCACGCGCCGACAAGGATGGACGGGACAGGATCTGGACGGACATCGTGACTGCCATCAACACGGAGGGGATGGCAGTCCGCGACTTCCAACATGTCAAGAAGCGCTGGGAGGACTTCAGGTCCAGGACCCTCAACAAGGCCCGGCGCCTCTTGAAGGCAGCGGATGCTAAGGGGCGCCGGGGCCACTTGTTGGAAGATCAGATGAGGGTCCTGGAATGCATATCCCCAGCGCTCCACGTCCAGGTCCTTGAGAGGCAGACCCGTTTGGAGTCCAGCAGTAAGTGGCCAGGCATTGCTGTGTGAGACAGGGCATGTTGTAGTGTGCTGGTTGTCTGATACTTGCCTGTATGTGTGACATAGGCCATGTACGTGTGTGTGTGTGCAGGGACATCATGGTCATGCATGTGAGACCAGTAATGTGTGAAGCACACGGTTGGTGTATGTGTTTAAATGCTACATGGGGAGCCCTATGCGGAATGGACACATGAGAGCATGCCAGACTCTGTTCCTGGACATAGGTGGGGGTGAGGGATGGGTGATGATGCCATGTACATGTATGGTTTCCATGTCTGTGTGTCTGACCTGCATGTCTGTGACTTGTGAATGCCATGGATGCATGACACATGCCTGTGTCAATCTTCAGATCCACTGATGCAGCCTAGCGATCCTTGCATCCACGGTGTCTGGGGTGTACGAGTCCAGATGGATGAAAGTACGGTGAAGTGTGTGAATGTGATAGGCATGATGCATGATGCATGTGAGTTCAAAAACAACATTGTATGTTTCAAGAGTCCCTTGGACATGTTTGCTTATGTCCATAGCATGCGCCATGCCTGTTACTGCATGTGTTTTGCCTGCATTGACCCATGTGTTGTGGAGGGACATGATGGAAGTGATCTTTGACAGTGCCACTCATCTGCTATTGCTTCCTGTCTAGGGGACCATTGTACAGTACCCTGATGCTTGTGTTCTATGTCTCCCTCTACGCAGCGCAAAGTGAAGAAGAGGGCAGAGACGGCGCTGTGGAGCCAAGCGGCGGGGATGCCCCCACAGGGGCTTGCAATGGCGGAAGACGGTGTGGAGCCATCCAGGTTTGTGGTTTCCACAGAGGAGGAGGAGGCCGCTACTGAGCCGCACATGGGGCCTGGTGGGGGCATCCCTGCTGGTGCAAGTGGTGCAGCCCAGGGGCAGCGGCAGGAGGCAGCACAGGTCGCCGTGGAGGTGCCTGTGCATGTCACTGTCCCTGACACTGTGACTGCACCACTATGCACCAGCAGGGGTTCCCCATCCCAGGCCCATCCGCAGGTAGGGGCGATGTCCATGTCATCTGACTCCCCTCCACCTGCGGACGAGGGGACCCCTGGCCATATGGAGAAGGTCCTGATTGGTGTCACGTTGCGCACGGGTGTCATTCGTGATGAGGTGCGTGCTTCCCGGGAGGAGCACGCACGTCATCACGAAGAGCACCGTGCCAACGTGGCCCAGTTGGGAGCGGTCGTGGTCGGGGGTCTCATACATGTGTCGGACACTTTGGCGACCCTCTCCTCCTCTGTGGAGGCTATGCGCCAGTCGTTCTCCATGCCGTCTTCTGGCCCAGATGCCACCAGGGCCCCCTGTGGACCTGCCCCGACCAATGCAGCCAACTCGGTGGGGATCCCATCCCTGCCACAGTCGGGAGTCGGAGGTCCAGCAGGGGTGGACACACTAGCAACTGGACCCCAGCAGATGGAGGATGTGACGGCATCATCGGGCAGGGCACGTGCACGACGGCGTCGGTGGATTCCATCAGCCTGGATGCCGTCGTGCTGGCACAGGCAGTTGCGTCGGAGGCAGCGACAGGCTCAACGTGGGAGGCATCATGGCTCGGGGCCATCAACATCAGGGGTGCAGGCATCGGCCGGAGTGCAGGAGAACCCTGGAATGGGAGTGGCTTCCGTGTGGGAGCGGTTGGGCCAGCACATAGGTGCGGAGCGGCAGCGGGCAGAGGAGGAACGGCTCACAATGGTCAGGGTGGAGAACTCCATGCGGAGGGCGCTGAGGCGGGCTGAGTGCCTCGAGGGTCTTCGCAGGGAGTTGGAGCTGGACACTGCTTTATCCCTGCGAGACCTCGGGGCCAGGGAACATGCCCGCCTCCAAGCCATTGAACAGGAGTTCAATGATGCCCTGGCCCATGAAAACATCCAGTGAGCCGTTGGACTAGCCAGCTGCCCTTGTAAATAGTTATGTAGTTAGTGTTAGGTTTCCTTTGCTTTTTTCTTGATTTTGGACCTTTTGGACAATGACCAACATTTTTGCATATAGTTTTTTTATTACGTACTATTTTTAGATAGGTTTCATTTCTTCAGTTGGGATCATGGACCCTGGATTGTTTATCTGTATATAGTTGACTGTTGGATTATGGATTTTTTTTTTGATTTACCCATGGAGCAATGGTTTTTGGTTTTGTTTTTCCCTTGGATGTACTTTTTTGAACTGCGACTTTGGACACCTTTCCTTTGGATTATGATTTGTGGTTTTTCATTATTTTACGGACATGCTGCTTTTTTTATTTTAATTCCCATTGTCGTTTGTTTATTTTTAATCCCATTTATGTTGCTTTTAATACATTTTTTCCATCAAACTTCAATGTATAGTATCATATCATTGGTTTCATGCATGTCATGATATGGGTTTTGACATTCACTTACACCCATTGTGTGTATGTGAGGGACATGTGTTCATTTACATACTTGCCATTGGGGTTGTATCATGTAATTTGCAATTCTGAGTGGGTGGATGCAATACTTGGGTGGGTGTTTGGCATGTGGAGGCTGCCCATAAGGGCCAGGGATCTAGATTGTGATGACGTGTTGGCTGGGGGACATGGGTCAGGGCCTGCTGGCAGGTGCCTCGCAATGCTGGGTGTGGGGGTGCTGGGAGACAGGAGTGGGGGCCTGGTGGAGGGTGCCCCTGCACTGCTGGGGGGTGGGGGTGCTGGGAGAAAGGAGTGGGAGCCTGGTGGAGGGTGCCCCTGACTGGTGGGGGGTGGGGTGCAGGGAGACAGGAGTGGGGGCCTGGTGGAGGGTGCCCTGCACTGCTGGGGGGTGGGGGTGCAGGGAGACAGGAGTGGGGGCCTGGTGGAGGGTGCCCTGCACTGCTGGGGGGTGGGGGTGCTGGGGGACATGTGTGGGGGCCTGGTGGAGGGTGCCCTGCACTGCTGGGGGGTGGGGGTGCTGGGAGACATGCATTGTTGATCAGTAGTGCAAGGTGACATGTGGCTTGGCTGGGGGGCATGCCCATGGTGGATGGGTTGACTGCGGGACATGAGCAGGGGTGCAGGGTAGTCCCCCGTGGTGTGGGCTGCCTGCAGGGGCCGTGGAGGTTGTAGAGCAAACACCTGGGAGGACCCACACGGCCAATTCACGTGTAGTACTCCACGGAACCCCTGAAATACACGTACCCTGCTGAAATCACGTGTGAAACTCCCCGCGCACCCCCGAAATACACTTACCCAGGACATTTGCATGTGGAACTTCCCGCGTACCCCTGAAATACACGTACCCTGCTGAATTTGTGTGTGTAACTTCCCGCGCACCCCGAAATACACGTACCCAGGACATTTGCATGTGGAACTTCCCGCGCACCCCTGAAATACACGTACCCTGCTGAATTTGCGTGCGAAACTTCCCGCGCACCCCAAAATACACGTACACAGGACATTCGAGTGTGGAACTTCCCGCGCACCCCTGATATACACGTACCCTGATGGAATCGCATGTGGAACTTCCCGCGCACCCCTGAAATACACATACCCTGCTGAAATCGCATATGTAACTTCCCGCGCACCCCAAAATACACGTACCCAGGACATTTGCGTGTGGAACTTCCCGCGCACCCCTGAAATACACATACCCAGCAGAAATCACGTGTGAAACTTCCTGCGCACCCCTGATATACACGTACCATGATGGAATTGCGTGTGGAACTTCCCACGCACCCCTGAAATACACATACCCTGCTGAATTCGCGTGTGTAACTTCCCGCGCACCCCGAAATACACGTACCCAGGACATTCGCGTGTGGAACTTCCCGCACACCCCTGAAATACACGTACCCAGCTGAAATCGTGTGTGAAACTTCCCGCGCACCCCTGATATACACGTACCCAGATGGAATCGCATGTGGAACTTCCCGCGCACCCCTGAAATACACGTACCCTGATGGAATCGCGTGTGAAACTTCCCGCGCACCCCTGAAATACACGTACCCTGCTGAATTTGCGTGTGAAACTTCCCGCGCACCCCCGTAATACACGTACCCCGTTCGCACAGGACAAATCGCGTGTGAAACTTCCCGCGCACCCCAGTATTACACGTACCCAGCTGAAATCATGTGAGAAACTTCGCGCGCACCCCAGTGATACACGTACCCCGCTTGCCGTGCTGGTACAGGATTAGAACAGCCCTTTGCGCTGGATTGGGGATTTTGATGGATTTTCCCTGCGCAAGGGGCATTCTTGGGGGCGTAACTGGCGCTGCTGCAGGCTCGCTGCGCCACTGTGCGCCACGGCTGGTTTTGGTGGCTGGAATCCATGAATACGCTGTGCGCGGAAATGTATTTTAGCGCACACGGCTGGCGCAGGGATTCGCACGCGCACACTGTGCGCCAGCCGCATGCGCCACTTGTGCGCTGAATTCTATGAATTACCCCCTTAATGGTTTGAATTAGCTCTCTACCTTATAGCAGAAAACAAATATGAAATAACTGACCCCTTAATACTTTGCAGTTACTGCACTACAAAACTTAACAACAAACAAAGTCCTTCACGTGCTATCACAAATAATTTGGAATTATTTCCACTACCAAAACCCCTACAACAACTCAATTTATATGAGAGCACCATAAATCAAACAGTGTACCCGTTTCTAGCAATAATACGCCTTCAACCAAAAACAGCAAAATTACCTCCCTCTGAATTAGTGAAAGGCATTTGTGGAAAAGTAGTGTATTTACCATTAGATCTAAAACAAAATGTGCACACTCTAGGAGTGCAACGTCCCATGGAGCAATCTTTAATTATCTTAGTAAATGGAGTACCTACAAAAGACAAAAATAATTGGCAACAACTGGTAGATTTACATAAAGTTAGACAAGCCGTGCAATATCTAAAAGACAATAATGAATACTACAAAGAAATTAATATTGAAGAAAACTTAAAGGATACCACTGAAATAATTCAAGAGACACAAGAAGCTGGTCACTTTGAGCTCCTAGATCCTGCTACAATATCCAATACTTTAGACCATAATACAATTCATCCATTGCACTCTAATGACACCGTAGAAGATGCACTAGAAACGTACCAAATGCGTCAAACAAAAGGATCACCAATCAGCATATGGGAAAAAAGAATAGAAGCACATGCTTTTCCTCTACTCTTTCCCACTGGCAAAGGAGAAAGGTACGATGATAGCCCTATTCAAATAACAGCATCAGAATACCGCTCGTTACGGATGTATTCTGAAGATCCCAGATTTAGACAAAATGTGGAATACATATTCCACCTACTCTTTGAAAGTGAACTAGCAACTTTATGTTATGAAGTTGCACACACATTAAAATCAGGATCCCACTTTCAAAATATGTCAGCTACACAATTATTACAAAATGTGCAACAAAAAGATGAGGTTTTACAATCAAATATTACAAATCTATTAGCAAACATGCGTGGCACAAAAGTGTACTGGTTTTGACGTCATGGAGATGTACGTTGTATGATAAGAAACCTTGGCCCAACCACTTGGTTTGTTACATTAAGTTGTGCAGAATATGCATTGGAAGATTTACATGATTTCCTACGCATATCAAACAAAAACAAAACAAACATAGATATACTAACACCAGGAGAACTTTGTTCTCTAGATCCTGTTAATGTTTCAAGATATTTTCACCATCGCTTCATTGCTATGCTACACTTTATTTGTAATAAAACTGCTCCTCCCCTCAGAGAAGTGCAACACTTCTTTTGGGGAAAAGAATACCAAGCCAGAGGAGCACCACATATCCACATGCTTTTATGGATTAAAGATGCTCCTAAATTTGGTCAAGACAATGATGCCACTGTGTTACAGTTTATTGAAAAATATGTCACTTGTGAAATTGCATCAGAAGCAACAAATAGTGATATTCATGCACAAATTTTACAATTTCAAAGACACAAATGTGGTAAATATTGTCGTCACAAATACAAAAACAAAGGAAATACTACAGCAAATGCCGCTTTGGTTTCCCTAGACCAGTTACAAAAACAGGTCAAGTGAACAACTTCATGTCTTCAGTTAGACATAGTGTTAAAGGTAAATCACCTGAAAATACATATTACATAAAAAGAACAGAAGAAGAAAAATATATCAATTATTACAATGCAATCATTGCCAACTTATGGAATGCAAACATAGATGTGCAGTACATTGCCGACAATTCCACTGCAGTTGCACAATATGTTACAGCATACTTAACCAAAGCAGAAAAAACAGAGCTCCAAGACCTCTGGAATGACCTATCATCAGACAAAACACTGTCTCAGAAATTATACAGCTTGGGCATAAAAATGCTCTCCCATAGAGAATGTGGCTCCTATGAAGCAGATGATCATTTAACTGGTACTGCTTTGTATGGAAAATCTGAAACTTTAGTATGGCTAAGTCTTGGTCCTGCTAAATCTAGAAAAAGAGTTCTAAAATCATATGAAGATATTGAAACAATAGCCAAACATGATCCCAACAGCCAAGACATTTTAAAAAACAATTTACTGGACACAAACTACCCAAACAGAAGTCCCACTTTGGAAACGATGTGTCTATACCACATAGCCCAAAACTTCACATACAAAAATAATATAAAACCCAATGAAAAAAAAGGTAAATACAGAGTGACAAATTGTAAAGGCAGCTTAGTAAAACTCACCAAACCAAATTTAATCAATCATATCAAATTGTCATTAAAGACTGCTCAACATAAAGAACTATATTACATGTCCCTGCTACAACTCTTTAAACCATGGACAAAAGAAGAATACTAGATAACTATGACTCCTATGAAGATGCTTTAAGCACTATAACTGATGTAAACTTTACACAGTACAAAACAATGTTGCACAATTAACAGCAACACGAAGGAGAACTCCAGGCCCAACTAGATGAGGACACTCCTGACAGTAGTCAACCTTCTGTAACAGGAAGCCAAGAACCACTGGGAGAGCCACTAATAACAAATGAGGCAGAATTAGCTATGACAGAAGTAGAAAACACCATGTGTCAGTATGAAGATAAAGAAGACTTAACTATACTACAATCAAAACTAAACAATGAGCAACGTAGCATTTTTGAAGAAGTAACAAAAGAAATTGCACATGGTGTACAACATGAAAACAAAGAATGCACCTGCCAAAATTACAAACCTATACTACTGTACGTCAGTGGTGAAGCTGGTTCTGGCAAAACATTCTTAATCAAAATCATCAGTAAATTCCTTCAACAATTGACAAACAACAAACTGTCAGCTGTTGTCGCTGCCCCCACAAGTTTAGCTGCCTACAACATAGGTGGTGTCACTTTACACCAATTACTACTCCTGCCAGTAGAACATCAAAACAAATTGTAGTATTACAAACTTTCTACAGAAGCTGCAATGGAACTACCAAATGTTGGCCTTGATTCACCTCAGATTACAAGAAGTAATCAAAACAAACTACGAAGAGCTCTTTGGAGGAAAGCACATTATTGTTTTCGGAGATCTTCTTCAATTGACACCAGTGAAAGGTGAGCCTATTTTTAAAACCTTAGGACACAAACTATGCCGTAAAACTGTTGGCAGCATTGGAAATGTCAACCTTTGGCAACATTTCCAATACAGAGAATTAACAGAAAACATGTGGCAATCTGCAGATCTCACTTATGCCAACATCTTAGAAAGTATTAGAGTTGGTATATTATCTCAAGAAGCACAAGCAATATTGAAAACCCAGCACATTCATGCACGTTATGGCGATAATGCATGTGCTACGGATGTTATGGAACAATTAGCCCACAAAAATGTCAATTGTATGGCCTTAATGGCAACTTTTGCAAGCTGTTTCAAATTCAATGAAACAATGTCAAAAAAAGAAATGCAAGCAATAATTGAAATTAGCGCCACAGACAAACTAGACATACATGGTATGACACTACCTACCCATCTGTGAACAAGCCACAATGGGGCTAAATAGTTTAGAAAATTCAATCTCCAACACAGCTGGATTGGAAAAAATATTAAAATTATCCTTAAATTGCAGAGTAATGCTTAAACGTAACCTTGAAGTGGATCAAGGACTAGTTATTGGAGCAATGGGTCTGTTGTTGGCTTTCAAAAATACCCACGTGACAACAACATTCAGTTTGTCAATATTTTCTTTGACAAACTTTCAGAAGTGAAAAGGATAGGACGCTCAACAGCTCGATTCCTTCTCTTCAAAGACATGTATGTACGCAGAGAACAATTTTCTCTAACGCTGCTTCTGAATTTTGACATTTGGAGCTCTCTTCATGTTGTTACCTGTTGCCTTGAACCACGGCCTTGTTTTTGCCCTATGGATTAATATTGGACACCCCTGGCTCGTACTTGACACTTTGTATTCCTTGACTTCGGAACGAACGACCATTCCTCTTGCCTTACGTTTTTCTGTCTTGTCGCCTCAGAACTCACTTCCTGCACATCCTGTTACACGGAATAAATCATCTGTTTTTTCCCCGGACCTTTCGCGAGCACGAACTCTCCTCTTCATCCAGAAAGGAACTCTTTTCACTTTTGGGGACTTGTCATACGGAACGCATTCACTTTGGGAACTTGTCACAAGGAACACATTTACTTTGGGAACTTGTCACGGACTTCCATTTCCCTACAGGCGTACGCGTGCCGGCGGGTACAGGTTTAGGTTGGATTGTCTTTATTTTGGAACCACGCTCCTCGGACGGACTTCCTATTTCTTCTGGGTTTCCACTTCCACTGCTGGAACATTTTCACGGACAAGCACCAAGACTGGTTTCCTGGATATCTCTGGCCTTCCGCTCTGTCTGACTTGCTATCGTTGCCCAGAGGTATCCCACTACGTGAGTACTTTGGTGTGCTCAGTTATTGTTTGCTCTTGCTTGCTTCGTGAACCCAACTCCTGACACTGTGTTCTCTGTCTAGGCGGCTGTGTTCCGACTCACCATAATCTTCCGGGCAATTCCCCTTCCAAACAGTCCTTTGGTACTATTGGGAGTTGCATTGTCAGGAAGATTTCTACGGCTACACTACGCACTCAACTGAACCCCGGTCTCACCACCAGGTCTGCGTGGGTGATTCCTCACATATTCAGAATCCGTATAAATAACCATGATAGAAGCTGCCGATGACCCGTTGGCAGCTTTGGTTCAGTTGGTCGCTGGTTTACGCGCAGATATGACTGCGGCTCATGATGCCACCCAGCGTCGGATCGACGCCCTGCAAGTTAACTTACAGGCAGGTGGTGGTGCTAGTGCCCCTCCTTCTGGTTCTGCCCTTGGGGCAGGCATTCTTCGACAAGAGAACGCGCCTTTTTACATGACGGCACAGTTTCCCTTGGCCCCTCCGGAACGTTCCATGGGGGATCCGAAGACGTTCCGCACTTTCATCAACCAATGTAGGCTACATTTCGTATGTCGTCCTACGTCTTTCCCTGATGCCACTACCAAGGCAGCTTTTGTGTTACCCTACCTTGGGGGAACAGCAGCGGTCTGGGCTAATCCTTTATTGGAACAGGGTAGCCATCTTTTGTACGATTGCGATGCCCTCATCTCTGCTATGTCCCGTGTCTTTGACACTCGGTACAAGTCCCAAGCCTCAGATCTGGAGCTGCTCTCCTTACAACAGAAGGATATGCCCTTATTGTCCTACTTGGCCAATTTCAACCAACTGGTAGCAGAGACGGATTGGCCTGAGGCGAACAAAGGGGCTCTGTTTTAAAAAGGTCTTTCAGACTCACTCAAGGATGTTTTGTCCACTGTCCCCGTGGTTCCTGCCACTTTTTCTGAATTGGTGGACCTGGTTCTTCAAGTCGATGCACGAAGGGCAGAACGCAAAGGGGAAAAGAGTCTGGTTCCCTACCCAACATCAGTATCTAGTGATCAGAGCCATGCTACGCCTGAGCCTATGCAGATAGGTACCCTCAGGGCTCCTCTGTCATCTGAAGAAAGAGAGACCCACAGGAAGAACAATTAATGTTATTACTGTGGTTCCTCTGAACACTTCTTGAGACAGTGCCCCAAGAAACCACGTAAACAGGGAAACTCCAAAGCTCGGCAATAGAGAGAGCCCCTTTGTCCAGTCCCACTAATGCGGGCTCTGATACCATGGTTTTGTTTCCCATTACTGTTGACATTCTCGCCCTTCAATGGTTTCTTGTTCTGTTGATGCAGTATTGGATTCAGGGGCTACTGGGAATTATGCTGATAGTCAGTTTGTTCAGGACCATGGTATTTCTCTGATTCCCAAGACTTCCCCCGAACTGGTCAACGCCGTTGACGGCACGACTCTGTTATCGGGGTTGGTTACCGAATAAACGGTGGATCTCCTTATGACTACGTCCTCTGGTCATACTGAAACCATAGCCTTTGATGTTATTACAGCACCCCAATTCAAGCTCATCCTTGGGTTGCCTTGGTTAAGGAAGCATAATCCGTTAGTGGATTGGGCTAAAGGGATGGTATCCTTTCATTCAGAATTCTGTGCTACGTCTTGTGGGACATTAGGATCCTCATCTTCGGGACCCAGTACTCATCTATTGGATTCCGCTTTAGCCATTGGAGCAGTCATAACTACGGTATTGCCTCAGGAGTACAGAGACTTCAAGGACGTCTTTGACAAGAAAGGCGCTGAGATCCTACCACCACATAGACAGTATGACTGTCCCATCGATTTGGTTCCTAATGCCACTGTACCCTCTGGTCGTGTCTATTCCCTAACCCAGAAGGAGGATGTAGTGCTAAAGGAGTATCTGGACAGGTCCTTGGCTTCTGGCTTTATCAGGCCATCACGTTCTCCGGCTGCATCGCCTCTTTTATTTGTCCCGAAAAAAGAAGGCGATTTGCGCCATTGCATCGACTACCGCGCATTGAACGCTATCACCGTTCGTAACCAGTACACAATTCCGCTTATCTCAGTTCTTTTAGACCAATTGGGTTCTTCTACCATCTTCACTAAGTTGGATTTACGGGGCGCTTACAACCTGGTCAGAATGCGGAAGGGTGACGAATGGAAGACGGCTTTTAAAACTAAGTATGGCCTGTATGAATACTTGGTTATGCCGTTTGGCTTAAGCAATGCCCCAGCTACGTTTCAATATTTTATCAATGATGTTTTCAGTGATTTACTCGACCAATATGTCACTGTATACCTTGACGATATTCTGATCTACTCCCCTGATTATGATACTCATGTTCAGCATGTCTCCACAGTGCTTCAAAGGTTACGAGACCATCGTCTCTATGCGAAATTAGAGAAGTGCATCTTCCATGCCAAGCATGTTGAATTTCTGGGATATGATATCACGAACCAAGGAGTTGGTATGAGTGATTCCAAAGTAAGGGCTGTACTGGATTGGCCTGCTCCTACGTCTATCAAGTCCTTGCAGTCCTTTTTAGGATTTGCTAATTTTTATAGACGTTTTATACGCTCATTCTCTGCCATTGTTGCTCCCTTGACTACCCTTACCAGCCCTAAGAACGGGTTCAAATGGACGGAGGAAGCACAGACAGCCTTTGACAACCTCAAAACAGCGTTTACCTCTGCACCAGTCCTCCAGCATCCCAAGCCTATGCAACAGTTCTACGTGGAGGCTGATGCTTCGGATCAAGCAGTTGGTGCGGTGTTGTCTCAGTATTGCAAGGACACAGGTTTCCTTCATCCTGTGGCGTTTCATTCCAGGAAACTTACCAAATATGAAACAAACTAAACTGTCACCGAGCGTGAACTGTTGTCTGTGCGTGATGCTTTCAAAGTTTGGCGACAACACCTCCTGGGTACTGATACTCCGGTTCAGGTCTACACTGATCATCGTAACCTCTTGCTATGCAGTCAGTGAAATACACCACAGCCAGGTATGCCAGGTGGCACGAGTTCTTTTCACAGTTCAATTTTCAGATTATATATCGTCCCTGAGCTCTACATTGCAAAGCGGATGCACTCTCATGGAAGTATGGGGATAACTCCTCTCCCAAGGAGTTTGGTGGCTTGGTGTTACCTAATCAGGTCATATGCTCTTGTACCTTGAAGCCTTCATTAAAGGATTCCATTAGAAAATGGGTTTCGAGGAATCCTCCGGAGGTAGATCGCTTTAACATGATGATTGTTAACACATTGCCTTATGTCAACGGTCGTCTGTTTCTTCCAGATGTTGATTCCAGACGAACAGCGTTACATTGGGGTCATGACTCTTTGATTTCAGCCCATTCCGGTTTGCGTAAGAACTTGGAGCAACTTAAGAGATAGTGCTGGTGGCCTTCAATGCAGAAAGACATCTCGGATTACATCTCTACATGCGCCGTCTGTGCCCAGTTTAAATCCACAACCATGAAACCCATGGGATTGTTATGTCCCCTTCCGGTTCCACGCAAACCATGGACTATGATATCTATGGATTTTATCACAGAACTCCCATCCGTCCAGGGCTTTGATACCATATGAGTGGTGATCGATTCTTTCTCTAAACTGGCTGTGTTTGTCCCATGCCAAGGTCTACCTACGGCACCATTGATAGCAGATCTGTTTCTTCGCCACGTTTTCCGCTGTTTTGGTCTACCTGACATCATAATATCCGATAGAGGCTCGCAGTTCACCTTGCGTTTCTGGAAACACCTTACCACCTCCCTGGGGGTTGATGCGAGGTACTCTACTGCTTATCATCCGGAAACGGATGGTCAGACGGAACGATTCAATGCCACTCTTGAGCAGTACTTATGTTGCTTGACTATGCAACATCAAGAGTCCTGGTTGTCGGTGTTAGTGGCAGCCGAGTTTGCATATAACAACTCGGTTCACACTTCCACAGGTACTTCTCCTTTCTTCGACTTGTATGGTTACCATCCACGTTCTTTGCCATTGAATCTTCCAGTCTTGTCAGACAATCCCGCAGTCCAAGACAGTCTTAGGGACATTACTATTCTGCATCAACAGGTACATTCTCATCTAAAAGAAGCCCAGGAACGTTCTAAGGACAACGCCGACGACATAGGTCTCCCGCGCCCGATTATCACCCGGGTATGTTGGTTTGGCTTTCTACCAAGCACCTCCGTATTCCCATGAGAAGTTGTTTGAAACCCAGATACGTAGGTCCTTATCGGATCAAGGATATCATAAACCAGTCTGCAGATAGACTGGAACTACCGGACAAATGGAAGATCCATCCGGTTTTTCATGTATCTCTTTTGAAACCCTGTTCTGAGGGGACCGGACTCCCCGTTCGTCCACCTCCGGTCAGGGTACAGGGTGGGGAAGAGTATGAGGTGAAGGCTGTTCTTGCTTCTAAGATTTCCCGAGGTGTTCGGTATTTCCTTATTGACTGGAAGGGTTATGGTCCCGAGGATTGTACCTGGGATCCTGAATCTAATTTGCATGCTCCAGTTCTTTTGGCTCGGTTTCTGGCCTCTAGGGGGGGAGTGCATCTTTGGGGGAGGATAGTGTCAGGAAACCAGCTCCCCGTACCGCCAAACGTTATGCCAAACATGCAAGTCCCGAATCCCCGAGATCTTTGGAGCCGAAGCGTTTCATATACTCACGTTTCCAAACCCTCTGACAATGCTGGGGGTTGCCTTGGAAACGCTGGTTGCCTGAGCACGTACGTACACGAATACGGCGTGTGCAACATTCCCCTCGCGGTCACGTGACTCTGTATAAAAATCCGCCCTGACCATAGAACGCTGCTTCTGAATTTTGTCATTTGGAGCTCTCTTCTTGTTGTTACCTGTTGCCTTGAACCACAACCTTGTTTTTGTACTACGGATTGATATTGGACACCCCTGGCCTTCTACTTGATACTTTGTATTCCTTGACTTCAGAACGAACAACCATTCCTCTTGCCTTACGTTTTTCTGTCTTGTCGCCTCGGAACTCATTTCCTGCATGTCCTGTCACACGGAATCAATCATCTGTTTTTTCCCTGGACCTTTCGCGAGCACAAACTCTCCTCTTCATCCAGAAAGGAACTCTTTTCACTTTTGGGGACTTGTCACACGGAACGCATTCACTTTGGGAACTTGTCACAAGGAACACATTTACTTTGGGGACTTGTCACGGACTTCCATTTCCCTACAGGCGTCCGCGTGCCGGCGGGTACAGGTTTAGGTTGGATTGTCTTTATTTTGGAACCACGCTCCTCGGACGGACTTCCTATTTCTTCTGGGTTTCCACTTCCACTGCTGGAACATTTTCACGGACAAGCACCAAGAAAGGTTTCCTGGATATCTCTGGCCTTCCGCTCTGTCTGACTTGCTATCATTGCCCAGAGGTATCCCACTACGTGAGTACTTTTGTTTGCTCAGTTATTGTTTGCTCTTGTTTGCTTCGTGAACCCAACTCCTGACACTGTGTTCTCTGTCTATGCAGCTGTGTTCCGACTCACCATAATCTTCCGGGCAATTCCCCTTCCAAACAGTCCTTTGGTACTATTGGGAGTTGCATTGTCAGGAAGATTTCTACGGCTACACTACGCGCTCAACTGAACCCTGGTCTCACCTCCAGGTCTGCGTGGGTGATTCCTCACAACAGAGCCATTGTGTTTGCAAATGTTAGTACTTCATAGAAACACAACAAACAATCCAGAAAATACATATAGGCCCTCATTAGGACCTTGGCGGAGGACCATGGCGCTATTAGCACCATGGTCCATGGCGCTAAGCTGCCAACTCCGCCATGGGGGTTGGCGGACTTACCGCCCCATTCCGAGGTTGGCGGGCGGTAAGTCCCCAATCCCCATTTACCCTTCCCCATTCCCATTTCTGGCCCCATAGGGCATAATGGGAGTGGGGAAGCCGTTAATTACGCCACCGTAAATTACGGTGGCGTAATTAACAACAAGGTCCCGTAGCGCCATGGATTTTTCCGCCTGCAAAAAGCAGGCGTAGAAATCACCATGGCGCTACGGGAACTCGTACTCAGGCGGTAAGGGGCGCCATGGTTTACGCCGGCGTAAACCCCTTACCGCCTGGGTCCTAATGAGGCCCATAGTGTTTTTGG
The DNA here is from genome assembly GCF_040938575.1 of Ambystoma mexicanum. Lineage (NCBI taxonomy): Eukaryota > Metazoa > Chordata > Amphibia > Caudata > Ambystomatidae > Ambystoma > Ambystoma mexicanum. The sequence continues at coordinate 690,282,426 of NC_090935.1, read as the reverse complement.
AATAAGACAACAATTGGACTACTGTGCTGGAATGGTGAAATTCACTATAAACTCACAGGAAGATCCACAAGAATTTCTAATGTACTTACTACAAGTACTGAAAAACAAAAACATACCTATAAATGAAATCTTCCAGATTTCATACATGTGGAAACAAACATGCACTCTGTGCAACAATGTGACACAAGAACAAATCCCCAATGAGCGCTTTGTGTATGTATCAATACCTAATTGTGAATCTGTTCAATTTCAGCAACTTGTACAAAATGCAAACCATGGTAGATTATGTACTACCTGCAATTCGGATAATCGCTCCACCTTACTAATACAAACACATAGGGCCTCATTATGACCCAGGTGCTAAGTGTTTAATGGCGCCGTAAAAGGCTGCGGCGCCGTTAAACACCTAGCGCCTAATTACGAGGTCCCTTTGCGGGACCCGACCTTAACGGCTGGTTTTTCCAGCCGTTAAAGTAGGGACCCGCAAAGGGACCTTGCTGCTAATTACGGTACCGCAGTTTGCGGTATCGTAATTAGCGCCTTCCCCATTCCCATTGAGCCCTATGGGGCAAAAATGGGAATGGGGAAGGGCCATGGCGGCATGGGGAATTACCGCCCCACCAACCTCGGAATGGGGTGGTAATTCCCCATTCCACCATGGCAGACTCCGGCATGGACCATGGTGCTAGTAGCACCATGGTTTAGCGCTGAGTCCTAATGGGGCCCATAGTAAATACTTAATACTAATGCTTCTACGTTACAATGCAGATGGTACCAAAAACAACTACAAGCTGACTGGATTCACACATGCTCAAGTATCACTTGGGAAGAAAACCTTCACAACAATAGGTTTAATCTACCACACAGGAGCCACAACCAATGCAGGTCACTATACTGCATATATAAAAAAAATGTGGATGGTTCGAATGTAATGATAGTACCATTACTCTAAAGCAGAGATTACCTGCAAATCTTACAAACGCTTATTTAATGTTCTTAAAACCAAAACTGTTACAATATGCCAACAACTATATAACTGCCCCAAGATTCTACAACAACTAAACAGATAAATGAATACCACTAAATTATATCAAACAATAAACAGTTAGAATACGCCAATTGGTATCTAACTACCCCATGATTTTCAATAACTAAACAGATAAATCAATACCACTACATTACAACAACAAATAGACAGTTGGAATCCGCCAACTGGTATCTAACTGCCCCAAAATTTTACAATATCCAAACAGATAAATCAATACCACTTCATTATAACAAAAAATAGACTGTTAGAATATGTCAACAGGTATCTAACTGCTCCAAAAATCTGCAACAACCCAATATATAGAGCATTAGCCAGAAACAACAATTGAACACTGAAAACAAACAAATAGACTGTAGCATAACAAAAAAAGGTTTTTTTTAATCCAACATGGATTTTTCTTTCTCCCACAGACCCAATGATTTTAAAAACAAACACAGAAACTGAGCAAATTGCACAGTACACTGGTTTGTAATCTACTAAATATAAGGGTAAAAAAAAATGTTGATTATTCAATGTTATAAGTCGTTACAAAATACCAATATCAACATGATCTTTTCTTTTATCACAGAAATAAACAAGAAATACATGTACTCAGTTACTAAACCAAACAGTAAGTATATTATATTAAGTACAACCATCACAGCAAATTACACCCATAGTGACTTATAACTTTGGTGCTTATAAATTTGGTCTTGTCCATGCACCCAAGACTATAGGCCCTGCCACAACCACCACAGCATATCACACCCATAGTGGCTTATAACTTTGTTGCTTATACATTTGTTCTTGGATCCCAAAGTTATAAGCCACTATGGGTGTGATATGCTGCGGTGGTTGTGGCCAGGGCATAGAGTCTTGGGTGCATGGCCATATGGCCATATGGCCATGCTCCCAAGACTCTATGCCCTGGCTACAACCAACGCAGCATATCACACCCATAGAGTCAAACATTTTAACTATGCTATATTGGCACTTTTAATGTCCGCGGACATGCTGAATGTTCTTAGAACAGTTTCAACTTGCCTACGAACAGTACGGACAGGAATAGCATCCTCAGGACACCCCCATTTTGTTTATTTACGAACATCCCAGGACACATAATGTGTTCTAAGAACACTTTCATCTTTCCAGCTAACAATACGGACAGCGTCCTCAAGAAACCCCCATTTCGTCCTTTGACGAACATTTCAGGACACTACATGTGTTATTAGAACAGTTTCAACTTGCCTGCAAACATAACGGACAGGCACACTGTCCTCAGGACACACCCATTTCGTTTATTTTCAAACATTTCAGGACACCGCGAGTGTTCTTAGAACAGTTTCAACTTGCTTGCGAACAATACGGACAGGCATACCGTCCTCAGGACACCCCCATTTTGTTTATTTACGAACATCCCAGGACACATAATGTGTTGTAAGAACACTTTCATCTTTCCAGCGAACAATACGGACAGCGTCTCAAGAAACCCCCATTTCGTCCTTTGACGAACATTTCAGGACACTACATGTGTTAGTAGAACAGTTTCAACTTGCCTGCAAACATAACGGACAGGCACACCGTCCTCAGGACACACCCATTTCGTTTATTTTCAAACATTTCAGGACACCGCGAGTGTTCTTAGAACAGTTTCAACTTGCTTGCGAACAATACGTACAGGTGTAGTGTCCTCAGAACACCCCCATTTTGTTTATTTACAAACATCCCAGGACACTTCATGTGTTCTTAGAACAATTTGAACTTGCTTGCGAACAGTACGGACAGGCATATCGTCCTCAGGACACCCCCATTTTGTTTATTGACGAACATCCCAGGACACATGATCTGTTCTTAGAACAGATTCAACTTGCCTGCGAACAAAACGGACAGGCTTACCATCCTCAGAAAACACCCATTTTGTTTATTTTCGAACATTTCAGGACACCGCAAGTGTTCTTAGAACACTTTCAGCTTGCTTGCAAACAATACGTACAGGCGTAGTGTCTTCAGAACACCCCCATTTCATTTATTTACAAACATCCCAGGACACTTCATATGTTCTTAAATAAAATTTGAACTTGCTTGCAAACAGTACGGACAGGCATACCATCCTCAGGACACCCCCATTTTGTTTATTGACAAACATCCCAGGACACATGATGTGTTCTTAGAACAGATTCAACTTGCCTGCGAACAAAACGGACAGGCTTACCGTCCTCAGAACACACCCATTTTGTTTATTTTTGAACATTTTAGGACACCGCAAGTGTTCTTAGAACACTTTCAGCTTGCTTGCGAACAATACGTAAAGGCATAGTGTCCTCAGAACACCCCCATTTCGTTTATTTAGAACATTTCAGAACATCCGCGTTGTCCGCGGAAAAAGCGAACACAACAGGGGGGTCTACCACCTAAATAAATACAACATTTAACCCATATCTTACTCCTCCACCCTCCCCAAACACTTTTACCCACCAACACACTCTACTAAATAGTATTTTTTCCACCTAGTTTCACCACGCTGTCCACGGACATCCGCGAATCCAAGGTGGCGGGCGTTCCCGAAAATCTGATGCGCTTCACGCTCTTCACCGTCCATTTTTTTAAAAACTACTGTACAGAGTATATAATGTGCTATATACTTTTTGTGCAAAGTTTGGTGAGGATGGCACGAGTTATGGTTGTTTAGCTTACCATAGCTGGCGAATTTCTGGGGTTTTGCGGTTTTACTTGAAACCATAATGTCCCTTTAACAAAGTGTGTTCTTTGAATATATATATACACCGGGGTGACACATGCCCCTACTCAGGAGAGCCACACTGTTGGTTTTCCCCCCTCCCCCCAACTGGGGTTTTACACTTTGTAATTGGAGGTTGAGTTGTTTCCTGGCTACTTGAATGACTACAGCAACCAGAATCCCCTGAGGCCATCACTGGTAGTAACCATCAACACCTGAATAAACACCTGAACAGACTGCCTCCCTGATGATTGCAAGAGGCAAGAAAGCACGCTAGGAGGAGAACATCTACTGGACTGTGGAAAGGTACATTTAGCTGGGACCCAGAGTGCGCCCCTCGCACCCTTCTTTGTCATATATATGTATATATATATATATATATATATATATATATATATATATATATATATATATATATATATATATATATATATTTACATGGCCACGGTAGTGGCCATGCAGTTATGGTTAAGTTGCTGTTTCCATAGGAAGAGCACTTTTTGGGCGGCTTATAGCTCTCCCTGGACGGATCCTCACCAAACTTTGCAAAAAAAGGAGTTGGGTCACTCTGAATTTTTTTGCAAAGTTTGGTGAGGATTCGTCTAGGGGGAGAAAAGTTATAGGGGGGGTCCCAAAACTATTTTTTTTCCCATAGACTGAATGGGAAAAAATTTTGCGCACGGCTACAGCCCGAACCGCTGGACGGATTTACACCAAATTTGCGGCAGGAGCGGCGGCCTGGTCCCAAAAGCGTGCTTTTGTAAATTTGGTGTAAATCTGTCCAGTAGTTTTTTTAAAAATGACCAAAATGTAAGGCAAAAAAATTAGTGATATCTGCGTTCGCATCGCGGACGGACTTCCCTGTTAGCTCCGCGGACAGCACCCCGATTGGCCCATGGGCTTGCGTCATGTCCGCGGACATGCGACATGTTCGCTGATTGGACGGCGAGGGGCGTGGAGCGCGTCAGATTTTCTGTCGACCGCGTACAGCGCAGTGAAACGTGGATAGAAAATTGTATTTAGTGCCGTGTGTTGGTGTGTAAGAGTGTTTGGGGAGGGTGGGGGAGTATGAGATAGGTTCAATGCTTTGTTTTTTTATGTGCTAGACCTTTTTGTTGCGTTCGATTTGTTCGCGGAGAACACGGCTGTTCTGACATTTTGTAAATAAACTAAATGGTGGGGTGTTTAGAGGACAGAGTATGTGTCATTTTTGTTCGCAAGGAAGGTAAAAATGAGCTATGAACACTCGCGGTGTACTTAATTGTTCGTAAATACACAAACTGGGGGCGTCCTCTGGACGCTGTCCGTATTGTAATCTGTCTAGTTGAATGTGTTCTAAGAACACTCGCAGTGTCCCGAAATGGTTGCAATTACACAAAATGGGGGTGTTCTGAGAACGTTGTTTGAATTGTTCATTGTCAGGGTGAAAGTGTTTTAAGAGCACTCCTTTTGTTCGCTAATAGTACAATTTCCTAGGGGCGTCAACCGACTTTTTGTCCACTAAAGAAACGATAAATCCGGCTGGTGTGCGTCGACATTATGTGATAATCCTATGACTGGCGCTATTGACCTGGCTGACTTGCTTTTGCGACACTAAATCATATCTCCCGCCACTAAGCCTGATATTATCAAAGCATTCATATTCCCCGCCTTTCTCCGTGACGTTACAGGGTGCGTAATGAAACGCGACCAGTCGTCTCCAGTACTACGCGACTTTACACAGAACCTGGAAGACAACACACATTATGTCACAACACAGCGCGCCACAATTCGGAATATGAAACTGTGATTTAAAAGCAAAGAGCAAGATTGTAAATGTTGCAAAGTACATTTATTTGACATCAAATGTTTAGAGAATATTCAGCAATTTGCATTTGTCTTTGTTGTCGATCCGCAAAAGTTCATGTTGAGACACGCAATGTTCCTTTGCGGTACAGAGAGTGTTAGATCAGGTTACAACTCAGTGAGCCACAATTCGGAATATGAAACTGTGGTTTAAAAGTAAACAGCAGGATTGTACATTTGGTAAAGTACATTAATTTCACATGAAATGTTTAGTGAATATTCAGCGATTTGCTATTGTCTCTGCTGTCGATCCGCAAAAGTTTCTTTGGAGCCACGCGTTGTTCCTTTGCGGTAGATAGGCTGTTGGTTTATGATAAAAGCAGTAAATGGTCTCTCTGATAATCGGAAGGTTGCTCCAACAACGAGCCATTAGACCACCGTATTGGTTGGTATGTTGTTTGTAGCCGCTAGTACTGCCTAAGGGCATATTGGTCCTTGGCGATTGTCCCATAAAATGGTGAGGGTCATGAAGTTGCATATTTGGACTTGCACCTGGCAGTTGAAGACCCCATCCGCTGGAGTCTGTAAATCGTGACATAGACAAAACGGGGCCACGTACTTGTTTTAAAAAACATAATTTAGTCTCACCAGCCGATCTTCATTAAAAATCATCATTTTATTTATTAGGGAGTGAAACTATTTGCTATCGAAGATAGTGCAACAGAGTATGTTAATAATAAAATAATAATATTTTCCCATTCATATAGCGCTAAGAACTGTGAGGTATCTAAGCGGTGCTTATTATTAACCACGGTGTGTGGTGCTCATTTATCGACCACGGAAGGATGAAAGGCTGAGTTTGGCCTTGCCGGGATTCAAACTTGCGTTAGCAAGCTGTGCACGGATGTCAAAGCGAGCGCTGTACTCGCTGTGCCACTTGACAGGCTACAGTGAAGTGGCACAGCGAGTAGAGCGCTTGACCGCCTATAGACCGGTTAAATTATTTATATTAACCCACTCTGTGTCGACTGCCTTTTTCAGAGCCCTCTAAACGACAGGGGATCAATTCGGCGGTGATAGTGCGCGGTAGAAAACATTATGCCACTTTCAACGAACAAGTTCAACTTCAGCGGTCTTTAATGCTACGCTATTGTAATTATATTTAGTATAAAGTAATGTAAAGGGTTACTTACAGTACAATTGCAATTTCCACTGTCTACGAGTGGTGCAGTCCCAAAATACGACTCTGTGTGTGCCAACGATCTTTCGCATAGTGATATAATATGTAAAAGTGGTTTTGTTTCAGAAATGTCATCTTTATCTTCTCTTACGTTTTAGCAACACTCCTTCAAGAGAAGTCTTTCATCACAATCTCTGTCTGTCCAGGTCAAAACACAATACAACCTTATAGTCCGCTTTGTGAGCCTCTCCGGGGCCCCGAGAAAAAAATTGAAGCAGCTGACCTTCACTGTGAACGAGCATAAATTCTTACTTTGCAACATTCTGTGTAAAGCCATCTGTAGAAGTTGGTTTTTGCATGCCATGTTTGTATATTGTTTGCGTGATATTAAAAAAAGTTTGTTTAAAGGACATTATGCTTCTAAGTACAGCCGAAAGACCCCTGAAAATAGCAAGTAATGGTAAGCTATGAAAAATAACTCGCGCCAACACCATGCACTGCTAAGACTAACACCCAGGACATCAAAGATATCATCGCAAATGTCATTGATGAAATCACTGATGACATCACATGTGTATGTACTTTTCATGGAATTTGTGTACTAGGGATTTTCATTATAATGTTCCGAAAAAAGTGTCAAGGATATTGCAATAAATATCATACCGTTATTAGTGCTTTGAACGATGCATTTATATCAATAAATAGCATTGTATTATGGGATTCTATGTAGTATACTGAGCTGCTAATTGTGTGCAGAGTACAAGATAAAAGTATAATATTTGTAATGTTAATATGTAGAATAATGAAATGATAATTGTCCTGAAATGTTCGAAAATTCACAAAATGGGGTTGTTCTGAGGACGTTATTCGTATTGTGTGATTGCTTAGCTGTATTCAATGAGGAAATGGTACAGAGAGTAAATTGGATGCCGTCCTCGGACACATCGGTTGTTCGTGGACAGGGCGTGGTAAATCCCGATTTTTTCCAGGCAATCCAACACGGAAAGAAGACTGTACGGATCAGCCAATCAGATGTCTAGGTTGTGGATTTGTGTTGAAAGAGACTGTCTGTGGTGAAGATGGCAGAAGTGGAGAAAGTCAGGATGTTGGTGCTCGGAGATATGTTTGTGCATGGTTTACAGCAGTACGCTGAATGCAGGCATGTTGCAAAGAACTTTGATGTGAAAGGAGTGGAGGTGGTGTGGAGCACTGTGCCTGATTGCAATTTACAGGGAATTGTACAAGTTTGTGCGGATATGGCCACGATGAACAGTCCGCATGTGATAGTTTTGCAATATGGTGCTTTCCATTTGGGCAACGTCAGTGCCCCAACTTTGTTGGCTGATTTGGAACGCTTGGTTCAAGCTGTAGTGAAGATCCTTCCAAATGCGAAAGTCAATTTTTCTGGATTACTACCTAGGGCAATATGGGACAATAGTTCAGTTTTTTGTCCTCAGCAAAACATTGCTAGGTGTGTCATCAACCGAGGCATGTGTGCATTCATGATTAGAGCTGGTATGTTCTTCTGTAACAATGAGAATATTGATGCCAGTAATGCTGTTAATTTTAAAGAAGATGGCATTTGTTTATCTTTTACCGGAAATTACTTTTTATTTTGGAATGTAAGGGTTGCTTTGGAGAAGGTTATGTGAAGATTTTAGGAGTAAAGTAAGAAAAAAAAACAAGAAAAAAAATATAAAATAACAGGTGTCTGTCAAGCATCTGTAAAAAAAAAAAAAAAATGGCTCTTTTCAATGGGGCACACTATTTAAATTTACATTCACCACGCTCAGATTTTCGATGTGACATGGCGGTAGTCCGCAGACATGAAAATCACTACGAGGGGGTTAGTATGTTCTATGTTACATGTCAGGGATATTATGGTTAAGTTGTGCTACTAAAAACCTATGAAATTCAGTGAAAAAACTTAGTTAAAGGGACGTTATGGTTCCAAGTAAAACCGAAAAACCCTTGAAATTCGCCAGTTATGGTAACATAAGCAATCATAACTCGCGCCACCGTGCACTGCTAACACTAACACCCAGGACATCAAAGATGACATCACAAATGTCATTGATGACATAACTGATGACATCACATGGCTGGCTCTCCCTTTTTATCCTTTACTGACATATCGAAGCCACATAGTTTTCTACAGTAACAGTCAGGAAGTAAAAATTGAAAAGGTACTATATTTGTAGACTTGGGGTCCTGTCACATCATATATGAAACATGTACATAGCGGAAGATACAGGCTTGAAAGAGAGCAATCCTTTCTGTGCATGAAGATAATCATTATGGTTATCAGCACTTTGTCATAGTTTTATTTTTATTACTCTACCTTCCCTCTTTATGCTCATATTTGTATACATTATACTCACTCTTCGTAGAGTGAATGGGAAAAAAATTTTGCTCGCGTCTACAGCCCAAACCGCTGGACGGATTTCCACCAAATTTGGACCAGGAGCAGCGGCTTCGTCCCGAAAGCGTGCTTTTGCAAATTTGGTGAAAATTCGTCCAGTAGTTTTTTTTTAAAATGACCAAAAAATTAGGTAAAAAAAAATTAGTGATATCTGTGTTCAGTTTGCGGATACACTTCTCTGTTCGCTCCGCGGAAAGTGTCCTGATTGGCCAATCGTCTTGCGTGATGTTCGCGGACATGAAAAGTGTTCGCTGATTGGACGGCGTGGAGCGTGGAGCGTGAAGCGCGTCAGATTTTTCGGTAGTGCCCGCCATATTGGATTCGCAGACGTCCCCGGACAGCGCGGTGAAACTTTGTTCAAAATGTGTATTTCGTAGAGTGTGTTGGTGTGTAGGAGTGTTTGGGGAGGGTGGTAGTGTGTGACATAGGATGAAAGTTGTGTTTTTTATGTGTTAGACGTTCTTTTTGTGTTCGATTTGTTTGCGGACATCACAGGTGTTCTGAAATTTTCTAAATAAACTGACTAGGGGGTGTTCTAAGGAGTCAAAATGTGTCCGTTTTGTTCGCAAGCAAAGTGAAACTGTTCTAAGAACACTCGCGGTGTCCGGGGAGTGTTCGTAGGTGGTGTCCTGAGGAAGCTGTCCGTATTGTTCTCTGTCAAGTTGAATGTGTTCTAAGAACACGCGCGGTGTCCTGAAATGTTTGCAAATAAACAAAATGGGGGTGTTATGAAGACGCTTCTAAGAACACTTGCGGTGTCCGGGGAGTGTTCGTAGGGGGTGTTCTGAGGACGCTGTCCGTATTGTTCTCTGTCAAGTTGAGTCTGTCCTAAGAACACTCGCGGTGTCCTGAAATGTTCGCAAATAAACAAAATGGGGGTGTTCTGAAGACGCTTCTAAGAACACTCGCGGTGTCCGGGGAGTGTTCGTAGGGGGTGTCCTGAGGACGCTGTCCGTATTGTTCTTTGTCAAGTTGAATGTGTCCTAAGAACACTTGTGGTGTCCTGAAATGTTCGCAAATAAACAAGATGGTGGTGTTCTGAAGACGCTTCTAAGAACACTCCTGGTGTCCGGGGAGTGTTCGTAGGGGGTGTTCTGAGGACGCTGTCCGTATTGTTCTCTGTCAAGTTGAGTCTGTCCTAAGAACACTCGCGGTGTCCTGAAATGTTCGCAAATAAACAAAATGGGGGTGTTCTGAAGACGCTTCTAAGAACACTCGCGGTGTCCGGGGAGTGTTCGTAGGGGGTGTCCTGAGGACGCTGTCCGTATTGTTCTTTGTCAAGTTGAATGTGTCCTAAGAACACTCGCGGTGTCCTGAAATGTTCGCAAATAAAGAAGATGGGCGTGTTCTGAAGACGTTTTTGAGAACACTCCCGGTGTCCTGGAATGTTCGTAGGGGGTGTCCTGAGGACGCTGTCCGTATTGTTCTCTGTTAAGTTGAATGTGTCCTAAGAACACTCGCGGTGTCCTGAATTGTTCGCAAATAAACAAGATGGGGGTGTTCTAAAGACGTTTTTGAGAACACTCCCGGTGTCCTGGAATGTTCGTAGGGGGTGTCCTTAGGACGCTGTCCGTATTGTTCGTTGTTAAGTTGAAAGTGTTCTAAGAACTATCGCGTTGTTCTGAAATGTTCGTAGGAGGTGTCCTGAAAACGGTGTCCGTATTGTTCGCTGGCAAGTTCAAAGTGTTCTAAGAACACTCACATTGTTTGCGGACATTAAAAGTTTCCCATAGATCATAGTTGAAATGTTTGACTCTATGGATGTGATATGCTGCGGTGGTTGTTGCCAGGGCATAGAGTCTTGGGTGCATGGCCAAATGGCCATGCACCCAAGACTCTATGCCCTGGCAACAACCACCGCAGCATATCACATTCATATTTGTTTATAACTTTGGGTGAAAAACAAATGTTTAAGGAACAAAGGTATTAAATACTATGGATGTGATGTGGTGCTATGGTTGTCCTTATTATTGTATACTTACTGTTTGGTCTAGTAATGGGAGTCCATGTTTTTCTTCTTCATTTCTGTGATAAAAGAAAATAGCATGTTAGTATTAGTATTTTGTAATGACTTATTACATTGAATAAGCAATATACTTTTATTTTTTTTCGACCCTCATATTTAGTAGAGTACAAATCAGAGTACTGTGCAATTTGCCCAGTTTCTGCATTTGTTGCTAAAATCATTGGGTCTGTGGGAGAACAAAAAATCCATGTTGGATTTAAAAAAAAAACTTTTTCTGTTATGCTACAGTTTATTTGTTTGTTTGTTTTCAGTGTTCACTTGTTGGTTCTGGCTAATGCTTTATACTTTGCTTTGTTGTATTTTTTTTGGAACAGTAACAGATTCTTCATTTGTTTTGATATTATAAAATTTTGGAGCAGTTAGATACCAATTGGCGTATTCTAACTGTCTATTTTTTTAATATATTGTGGTGGTTTTCATTTACCTATTTGGATATTGTTACATTTTGGGACAGTTAGATACCAATTGGCGTATTCTAACTGTGTATTTTTTGGTCTAATTTAGTGGTATTCATTTATCTGATTAGTTGTTGTAGAATCTTGAAGCAGTTAGATAGCTTTTGGAGTATTCTAACAGTTTATATTTTTGTAACACAAATTTACTTAAAGGTTTAAATACAGTTTATTTATCAAATTTTGGTTTTAAGAACATCAAATAAGCGTTTGTAAGATTTGCTGGTAATCTCTGCTTTAGAGTAATGGTACTATCATTACATTCAAACCATCCACATTTCTTTTTTATGTATGCAGTGTAGTGCCCTGAATTGGTTGTGGCTCCTGCGTGGTAGATTATACCTATTGTTGTGAAGGTTTTCTTACCAAGTGATATTTGACCATATGTGAATCCAGTCAGCTTGCAGTTGTTTTTGGTACCATCTGCATTGTAACGTAGGAGCATTAGTATTACGTATGTACTATGTGTTTGTATTACTAACGTGGAGCGATTATCTGAATTGCAGGTAGAGCATAATCTACCATGGTTTGCATTTTGTACAAGTTGCTGAAATGGAATGGATTCACAATTTGGTATTGATATATATATGAAGCGTTCATTGGGGATTTCTTCTTGTTTCACATTGTTGCAGAGAGTGCATGTATGTTTCCACATGTATGAAATCTGAAAGATTTCATTTATAGGTATGTTTTTGTTTTCCAATACTTGTAGTAAGTACATTAGAAATTCTTGTGGATCTTCCTGTGAGTTTATAGTGAATTTCACCATTCCAGCACAGTAGTCCAATTGTCGTCTTATTCCAAAAACACTATGGCCCTCATTACGACCCTGGCGGAGGACCATGGTGCAATTTGCACCATGGTCCATGGCGCAGAGCTGCCAACTCCGCCATGGGGGTTGGCGGACTTACCGCCCCATTCCGACCTTGGCGGGGCGGTAAGTCCCCAATCCCCATTTACCCTTCCCCATTCCCATTTTTGCCCCATAGGGTATAATGGGAGTGGGGAAGGCGTTAATTACGCCACCGTAAATTACGGTGGCGTAATTAACAACAGGTCCCGTAGCGCCATGGATTTTTCCGCCCGGAAAAACCAGGCGAAAAAACCACCATGGCGCTACGGGAACTCGTAGTAAGGCGGAAAGGTACGCCATGCATTACGCTGGCGTAAAACCCTTTCCGCCAGGGTCGTAATGAGGGCCTATATGTGTTGTCAGGATTGTTTGCTGCATTTCTGTGAAGTACTAACATTTGCAAACACAGTGGGTTTGTACTGTGTGAGTAAATGTTGTCAACAATTGGTGGTAATTGAAATAGAATATTCATTGCTACATTTGCATAGCAATTTACACCAACAATATTTGAGAATTTAAATGGTCCAGGTAGTTCTGTATCTAACTGCTTTTTTTGGAGTTTGTCTTCCTTCTTTAAAGAAGTACCTGGTTTACTTTCTCTAATTGATTCTTTTTTGTTTGTGGTACTTGATGAAGTATTAGTTTCTTTTACTCTCTTGGGAGGATTTCCAGTGACGTCCTGTTGCATTTCAATTTGATTTAGTTTTCTTTTACAACATTTTAGTTTTGGTGGAACAGAATATGTGTTTAGATGGGGAGTGTATAGTGAGCGAAGTCTATTATATTCTAAAATGCAAGGAATATCAGCGTTTACTTTACTTGCATCAAAGTTGATTAGAAATAGACCGTCAAGTGTATCTAAGCGTGATAGTGCTACGTAGCTCATGCCTTCTTTAAAGACTGTGTTACCAATATCTATCATTGCTTTGTCGAGGGTAAGACCTTGTGATTTATGAATTGTGACTGCATATGCAAGAGTTAGAGAAAATTGTTCTCTGCGTACATACATATCTTTGAAGAGAAGGAATCTAGCTGTTGAGCGTCCTATCCGTTTTACTTCTGAAAGTTTGTCAAAGAGTATATTGACAAACTGAATTTTGTTGTCACGTGGGTATGTTTGAAAGCCAACAACTGTACCCAGTGCTCCATTAACTAGTCCTTGGTCCACGTCAAGGTTACGTTTAAGCATTACTCTGCAATTTAAGGATAATTTTAACATCTTTTCTAAGCCTGCTGTGTTTGAGATTGATTTTTCTAAATTATTTAGTCTTGTTGTGGCTTGGTCACACATAGGTAGTGTCATACCATGTACATCTAGTTTGTCTGTGGCGCTAATTTCCATTATTGGTTGCATTTCTTTACTTAGCATGATTTCATTGAATTTGAAACAGCTTGCAAGAGTTGGCATTAAGGCCATACAATTGACATTTTTGTGGGCTAATTGTTCCATAACATCTGTAGCACATGCATTATCGCCATAAAATGCATTAATGTACCGGGTTTTCAATGTTGCTTCTGCTTCTTTAGAAAGTATACCAACTCTCAAACTTTTTAAAATGTTGGCATAAGTTAGATCTGCAGATTGGCGCATGTTTTCTGTTAATTCTCTGTATTGGAAATGTTGCCAAAGGTTGACATTTCCAATGCTGCCAACAGTTTTACGGCAGGGTTTGTGCCCTAATGTTTTAAAAATAGGTTCACCTTTTACTGGTGTTAATTGAAGCAGATCTCCAAAAACAATAATGTGTTTTCCTGCAAAGAGCTCTTCATAGTCTGTTTTCAGTACTTCTTGTAATCTGAGGTGAATCAAAGCTAACATCAGGTTGGAGACCATGCTCACTTCATCTATTAGTAGCATTTTCATTTGTTTCAATACTCTGCGTAATTCCATTGCAGCTTCTGCAGAAAGTTTGTAATAGTCTAATTTGTTCTGGTGTTCTACTGGTAATAGTAGTAATCGGTGTAATGTAACACCACCTATGTTGTAGGCAGCTAAACCTGTGGGGGCAGTGACAACAGCTGACAGTTTGTTGTTTGTCAATTGTTGAAGGAACTTACTAATGATTTTGATTAGGAATGTTTTGCCAGAACCAGCTTCACAACTGACGTACAGTAGTATAGGTTTATAATTATGGCAGGAAGATTCTTTATTTTCATTGTTTACACCATGTGCAATTTGTTTTGTTACTTCTTGAAAAATGCTACTTTGCTCATTGTTTAGTTTTGATTGTAGTATAGTTAAGTCTTCCTTATCTTCATACTGACACATGGTGTTTTCTACTTCTATCATAGCTAATTCTGCCTCATTTGTTATTAGTGGTTCTCCCAGTGGTTCTTGGCTTCCTGTTACAGAAGGTTGACTACTGTCAGGAGTATTCTTATCTAGTTGAGCTTGGAGTTCTTCATTGTGCAACATTGTTTTTTACTGTGTAAAGTTTACATCAGTTATAGTGCTTTCATTTGCTTTGAAAGCATCCTCATATGAGTCATAGTTATCTAGTAATTGTTCTTCTTTTCTCCATGGTTTGAAGAGTTGTAGCAGGGACATGTAATATACTTCTTTATGTTGAGGAGTCTTCAATGACAATTTGATATGATTAATTAAATTTGGTTTAGTAAGTTTAACTAAGCTGCCTTCACAGTCTGTCACTCTATATTTACCTTTTTTTTCATTGGGTTTTATATTATTTTTGTATGTGTAGTTTTGGGCTATTTGGTATAGACACATGTTTTCCAATGTATTACTTCTGTTTGGGTAGTATGTGTCCAATACATTGTTTTTTAAAATGTCTTGGCTGTTGGGATCATGTTTGGCTATTGTTTCTATATCTTCAAATGATTTTAGAACTCTTTTTCTAGATTTAGCTGGACCAAGACTTAGCCATACTATATTTTCAGATTTACCATACAATGAAGTACCAGTTAAACGATCAGCTGCTTCATAAGATCCACATTCTCTATGGGTGAGCATTTTTATGCCCAAGCTGTATAATTTCTGAGATACTGTTTTATCTGATGACAGGTCATTCCAGAGGTCTTGGAGCTCTGTCTTTTCTGCTTTAGTTAAGTATGCTGTGACATATCGTGCAACTGCAGTAGAATTGTCTGCAATGTACTGCACATCTATGTTTGCATTCCATAAGTGGGCAATGATTGCATTATAATCATTGATATATTTTTCTTCTTCTTTTCTTTTTATGTAATATGTATTTTTAGGTGACTTTCCTTTAACAGTATGTCTAACTGAAAACATGAGGTTGTTTACTTGACCTGTATTTGTAACTGGTCTAGGGAAACCAAATCGGCATTAAGTGTAGTATTTGCCTTTGTTTTTGTATTTGCGACGACAATATTTTCCACATTTGTGTCTTTGAAATTGTAAAATTTGTGCACAAAGATCACTATTTGTGGCTTCTGATGGAATTTGACAAGTGACATATTTTTCAATAAACTGTAAAACAGTGGCATCACTGTCTTGACCAAATTTAGGAGCATCTTTAATCCATAAAAGCATGTGGATATGTGATGCTCCTCTGGCTTGGTATTCTTTTCTCCAAAAGAAGTGTTGCACTTCTCCAAGGGGAGGAACAGTTTTATTACAAATAAAATGTAGCATAGCAATGAAGCAATGGTGAAAATATCTTGAAACATTAACAGGATCCAAAGAACAAAGTTCTCCAGGTGTTAGAATATCTATGTTTGTTTGCTTTTATTTGATATGCATAGGAAATCATGTAAATCTTCCCATGCATATTCTGCAAAACTTAAGGTAACAAACCAAGTGGGTGGGCCAAGGTTTCTGATCATACAAAGTACATCTCCATGACGTCGAAACCAGTACTCTTTAGTACCACGCATATTTGCTAATAGATTTGTAATATTTGATTGTAAAATCTCATCCTTTTGTTGCACTTTCTCTAATAATTGTGCAGCTGTCATATTTTGAAAGTGTGATCCTGATTTTAATATGTGTGCAACTCCGTAACATAAAGTTGCTAGTTCACTTTCAAAGAGTAGGTGGAATATGTATTCCACATTTTGTCTAAATCTGGGATCTTCAGAATACATCCGTAATGAGCGGTATTGTGAAGCTGATATTTGAATAGGTCTATCATCATATCTTCCTCCTTTGCCAGTTGGAAAGAGTAGAGGAAAAGCACGTGCTTCTATACTTTTTTCCCATATACTGATTGGCGATCCTTTTGTTTGACGCATTTGGTAAGTTTCCAGTACATCGTGTATGGTGTCATTACAGTGCAAAGGATGAATTGTATACTGGTCTAAAGTATTTGATATTGTAGCAGGATCTAGTAGCTCAAATTGACCAGCTTCTTGTGTTTCTTGAATTATTTCAGTTATATCTTTCAAGTTTTCTTCAATATTAATTTCTTTGTAATATTCATTATTCTCTTTAAAATATTGGAATGCTTGTCTAACTTTATATAAATCTACCAGCTGTTGCCATATTTTTTTGTCTTTTGTAGGTACTCCATTTACTATTATAATTAAAGATTGGTGCATTGGACGTTGTACTCCTAGAGTATGCAGATTTTCTTTTAGATTTAATGGTAAATAAACTATTTTTCCACGAATGCCTTTTACCAATTCAGAGGGAGGTAATTTTGCTGTTTTTGGTTGAAGGCGTATTATTGCTTGAAATGGGTGTACTGTTTGAATTATGATGCTCTCATATAAATTAAGTTGTTGTAGAGGTTTTGGTACTGGGTATAATTCCAAATTATTTGTGATAGAACGTGAAGGAGTTTGGTTGTTGTCAAGTTTTGTAGTGCAATAACTGCAAAGTATTAAGGGCTCAGTTATTTCATATTTGTTTTCTGCTAGAAGGTAGAGAGCTAATTCAAACCATTTAGAATCTTCATTGTCTTCTAGTTTGTATGATAGGTCCACAGATTTTGTGTTACTTTTATAAGAAATTCTACGGCAACATACACATACATGGTTTGGTACTTCAGCTGATGTACTTTTAAATTTTAGTATTTCTTTTTTGTATGTGTTTAGCAAAAGGTTGCCATGTGTAGAATTGTTGCTTAATTGGTTTAAAGCTATTTCATTCTGTAAATGGCTTTCACTTCCAAAATATTTTTTCTGGATATAGTTAATTTCTTCAAGTAGGTCTTTTGCTGTCCATGTAGAAGGATGTTATTTAAAAAGCAGGACTTTTAGCATAGTACAGTTTATAGACTAGATTTCTTATAGTTGAATGATGTGTTGATATCCTTTTGATATCATGGAAAGTGGTTTTACAAGTAGGTCCTGTAATGCAGGCCAATGAATGTCCTTGTAGTCCTGTGATATTATAATCATTGATATATTTTTCTTCTTCTTTTCTTTTTATGTAATATGTATTTTTAGGTGACTTTCCTTTAACAGTATGTTTAACTGAAGACATGAGGTTGTTTACTTGACCTGTATTTGTAACTGGTCTAGGGAAACCAAATCGGCATTTGGTGTAGTATTTGCCTTTGTTTTTGTATTTGCGACGACAATATTTTCCACATTTGTGTCTTTGAAATTGTAAAATTTGTGCACAAAGATCACTATTTGTGGCTTCTGATGGAATTTGACAAGTGACATATTTTTCAATAAACTGTAAAACAGTGGCATCACTGTCTTGACCAAATTTAGGAGCATCTTTAATCCATAAAAGCATGTGGATATGTGATGCTCCTCTGGCTTGGTATTCTTTTCTCCAAAAGAAGTGTTGCACTTCTCCAAGGGGAGGAACAGTTTTATTACAAATAAAATGTAGCATAGCAATGAAGCGATGGTGAAAATATCTTGAAACATTAACAGGATCCGAAGAACAAAGTTCTCCAGGTGTTAGAATATCACTTGCGCACTGGACAGGTATCTATATTTTGCAGTAATTTAATTTTGATTTTGTCTTTGCTTTTTACATATTTATTGAGGAATTGGTGTAAAGATTTGAAACATTGTTTGGGAATGTTACACATTGACGTGCATGGCCATTTGTACACTAGACGTTCTGATTCAGTTGAATGGAGGGGTAATTCTAAGTTTTCAGGGCATATTTTTGTAAGGAGTATTTCTTGTTCCATTATGGTATTATTCACTTTTCATAACCTCGACCACTGCTATTTATGGCAATTGTATTTGTTTGCTTTTGTTTGTACGCTTCTTCATTAAAATATGGTCCTGTGCTCGTAGTGTGATTCCATTCACCTCCGCAGATACTTAAGAAGTTCTTTCTGTTGACATTTCGCTTATTGAGAAGTCTTTTTTGTAATTTAGTTATTAGTTTTGTTAGTGGTTTCATTTTGTTTAACAATAAAATAAATAAATTTCTTTTGAGAAGAATTGCACTGTCCATCAATGCTTCTAAGATTAATTTCCTACGATAGGTTTTAAGCTTTGAACCTGATTTCTCTCCTGTTTTTATACAATTTTGAAGGACTTTGTGACGGTATATTTTGGCTAAAATACTTTTCTTGGTATGCTTACTTTGCACTATATTAAAATTTGAAGAAGCAGTTTTATCTGTACTCATAGGTGATTTTCTGTTAATTGTTTTTTGGTTTGTTTTACATTTTGATAGAGGAAGCGAAGTTGTTACAAATTCTGCTAGAGATGGATGCTTATGTTGGACACCTTTATTTTCATTTGCTCTAATTTTGCGTTGCTTTCTACGGAGTTGTCTTTTGGTAGGCATTCTTTAGGGTCTGTTGAAAAAAATAAAGAAGATATGGGTTGGGGTGTTCTGCAATGTATGTGTGCTGTGTGCATGAGTGTTTGAGTAAGATGATAAAGATGTATGTAATGGTGTGTGATTGTGCATTGGGAACTAAAACTAGTTGGGGTAGGTATTCTTGAATTTATGTGTCACTAAACTGGGGTTCAGATGACAAAAAAAAAGTAATCTAGTGGTGTGGAAAAGTACAAATAGTACATGTAATGTATACAATTAAAACAGTTGTTTGTTCTATAATATGAAAATTGTAGTGGTTCAGTTGGCTAATTTGTGTGTCCAAAAATAGAAATTTGTGGGCCATTCTGGTTGTAAATCGCTGTTTACGACATGGACATTTTTGGACAAAATGGTACAAAATCTCTATTTTAAGAAACCAAAATAGCTGGTATTAATGTTATAGTATATGTGATTAATAATATAAATAATATGGTGATATTTTACTTACTTTTTCTTTAATTAACAGGTAACTTCTTAGTTTTTCTTTCTTCTTCGAATTCGGCTGCTTCTTTTCAGGAAACTGGGGTTCACTGCAACTGTGAAAGCTTCAAATTAGTAACTTTGTTTGTATATAGCACTGTTTTTAATTTAGATTTTGATTTTTTTAATTGAAATCCTCAGTGCCTTCTCTAAAACTATTAAACTAATTTTTTTACATAAGATATATTGCAACAGTTCAGTGTATATGATATGTTCTTAATGAACAAATTGTATTGAATGACTAACTGTAGCAAAAATAAAATATCTTTACTATGTCTTGTGAAATGTATAATATATTAGTGAATACCACTATTTCTGTAAGTAAACTGTTCTAGGTAATAGGGCCTCAATGTCATGTCTAATTTAAAGTAATTAAGTAAATAAATAAATAAATACAAAAAATATGAAATTGTATAAGTATTTTTATAAAGGTTTAAACATAGATTGTGTTTGCATGCAATTTTGTTTGAATATATGTAGTCTATATATTTCATTTAAAAAATGTTAGTTTAACATGATTTGAGTGTGTGTGTTTAAAGAAAGTAAAAAGTATAAAGGTGTATAAGTGGTAGTTGATTTTAGGAAATTGAAAAAAGTACAGTAAATTCATTTAACAGATTTTACAAGGTAAAAGTCTGTTTGAAAATGTGTTCATCTACCATAGCTCTGAAGTCACACGCTTTTGGCGGGTGTCACATGCCTTGTAAAGGGCAGACTCACCCGCCAAGCCTCCTGCACGCCCATTCATTCCAATGGGCGTCTCACCCGCTAAAAACAAAATCGGGTGATTTCACCCGCCTGTAAAACAAAAATGGTTGAGAGCTATGTCATGTACTATAAAGAAAATGTGCATACCTGAAGTTTGTGTTCATGCATATGGATATGCGTGGAGCTGCAAGTAGAAATCTTGAAGACTTGTACAGTATTTGTGATAGATGCTGCTTGCCAATGATATGACACTTGTACTCAGAGAGAATCAGAGTACATTTGCAGTGCTGATCTATGATGATGCAGTTAGATGTAGAGGTCTTGAATGTGATTGGTGCATGGTCATGTGATTTTTGAGGTACATCCAATGAGGGAATGGCAGAGAGAGTGTAGTGGAAATGGTAGAAGGGCTGTTCATGTTACGATATGTCCGCGGACATGGCGGTAGTTCCAGGACATCGGGAGTTACATCTGGGGATTTTTGGGTTCAGAAGTCATGCAAATGAGAATAAGCACTGAAAGGGATTGGTCAGGAAAGTTTGGTGGGTGTGTTGTGCCAGGAGAGATTTTTTGAGATACTCTTTTTGCTGAGAGAACAAAAGATAGCTATGGCTGTGTGTTTCAGAAAACAGATTGTTTGGATTTTAGGAGATTCGTGGATACATTGGTTGAAGGTGCATGCAGAAAGCTGTGGAGTAGCTGTAGATCTTGTATTCCCACATGTGGAAGTACACTGGCATGGAGTACGTGGAATGAAGTGGTTGGATTTGCTACCTCTCTGTGCTACTTTGGAGACAGAGCAACATCCAGACATAATTGTAATTCATTGTGGAGGGAACAGTTTAGGGCATGTGACTGGAATTTCTTTGCAATTTGCTATGAAAGAAGGACTGAGGAAGGTTATGGACATGTTTCCTAATTCGCAAAGTGATATTTTCACGGATTGCGCAGAGACAAATGTGGCTTCGTTCTTCTTCATTTGGTCCACAAATGGAAAAAACAAGGCACAATGTTAATAAGGCTGTTTGTGGCTTTCTAAGAGATTTTGGCATTTCTTCTTTTCACAATGAAAATATTATGTTTGGTAGTACATACATTTTTCGCAGAGATGGAGTCCATCTTACTTATGCTGGCAATCAGATTTTTCTGAGAAATGTACAAAATGCATTGCGACCTTTTTTGGAATTACAACAACGATTTTGAAGTAGATGTTAAGCATTTACAATTTTTGACTTACAAACACCAACCAAAGGCTCTTTTCAGAGCCACCACTTCTTTCCAGAGAAAATTAGAATGTTTGTGATGGAGTAGTAACCCAATTTTTTTAATGTTCGCGAACTGTTCGCGGACTTCTAAAAAATACAAAGAGCCCTGCTTCATTTATTTTCACTTCTATTTTTTAACTGGGAAAGGCGGCTCTGAAAAGAGCCTTATTTTTTTTTGATTTTTGTAATTTTGTATTTTTTTGGGTTTTTTCAGACACGACACACGAGGAGAGGAGGGTAAAGGAGGGTAAAGGGGGGGACACCAACCACAGGGATAAGAAAGGGCGAGCTGAGAGAGGAAGATGTAGAGTGCGTTTTATTTGGGTAGTGAGCAGGTCTTCTCGTGCTCTGAGACGATAGTCTCAAAAGCACTCCGAAGTTGCTCCCCCCTGCAGAGTACTGTGTCACAGTACATACATACACCTGTGACCCTCGAAAGGTAAGGGTCATCAGCATTCTGTATGGCCTGTGAGGCAGCTTGAGAAAGACGCTGTCCCACAGAGGTGGTCCTTGTGGTGACAGGATCAGAAACAGAGGATGAAGTAGAGGAAATCAACCTGCTACGTTCTTCGCAAGGTACAACCCTGCGAATAGCCCCAGAGTGAAATGACCTCAGGTGTCGCTTCATAGTAGTGGTCCCAAAGATGTAGTCACTGTGCTTCCCGCGACTGAGTATCATTTTGCACTCATTGCAGGTAACATGGTTCGCACGAGCCTTAGGACCATTCCCATGAATGGTAAATAACCGCCACACCCAAGACTCACGCCTAGTGCGGGTAGTAGGGATTTCCTCTACCTCATTCTCATCATCCTCTTCTTCCTCCTCCACATCCTCACTCCTGTTCCCCTCTTCAGGCCCTTGGGGAGGTGGTGGTGGTGGAGGGGGTGGTGGTGGTGCTGAAGCAGGTGCAGCACCAAGTGGCAGTTCAGCAGCCAAGGATGCCATGTCGATGATGGTGTAGTCTGCAGGTGGCAGCAAAAATCACTGTGTTCTGAAGAATAGCCAGAAACACAATAAGAATAAGCTCTTGGGCGTGGTCTTTTATAAGGGTGCTTGTGCGCGGTCCGCGGACATGCGCACTGTGCGCGGACAGATCGAACACAAAAAAGTGATCGGAAATTTTCAAAAGATATATAGAAAGTCAATATTGCTATGTGGGACTTGTGGCATGGTGAGATTTTATTGAAAAATATTATGGATTAACTGAAAATGTACTTTTAAATTGTTCGGGGACACGAACAGTGTCCGCATTTCAGGAAACACGAGCGTGGGCGCGGTCATATGATCTGTTTGCGAACTAGTCTGCGAAGGAAGCGCCTGTCCGCAGGACACCAAGTGCACGGAGATTGGTTAGCGCATGCGCATTGATGTCCTACGGACACTGTTCGGGTTCTGAAGTAATTAAAAGTGCGTCACACGTGAAACGAATATTTCAGGACACTGCGTGTGTTCTTAGAACATTTTAAACTTGGTAGCGAACAGTAAGGACAGATATAGTGTTCTTCAGGACACGTGTAATTTAGTTTATGTAGGAACATTTCAGGACACCAATTGTGTTCTTAGAACACTTTCAATTGGGTAGTGAACACTACGAACAGTTGTACTGTTGTTCAGGACACATCATTTTCGTGTATTTAGGAACATTTCAGGACAGCAATTGTGTTCTTAGGACAGTTTTAAGTTGATAGCGAATATTACGGACAGATATAGTGTTCTTTAGAACACTTTAATTTTTGTTTCTTCAAGAACATTTCAGGACACTACGAGTGTTCTTAGAACATTTTCAACTTGCATGAGAACATTACGGACAGATGTAGTGTCCTCAGGACAGTTACATTTTTGTTTCTTTACGAACATTTCTGAACAACCGCGGTGTCCGTGGACACCTAAATTGGTTTTATTACAAGGAACTGAAAGTAATTACAACACAATATAAGAAAAGTAACTTTATTTCATATATATATACAATTATGACTGGGAAGGTGGGGCAGAAACGGAAACAAAAACAGGAGAATTAGGGATTTCTAGATAACTGGGATCAGGTGAAGAAGGGAAGGAAATGTCATCGAAACGCTTTGGTCCATAGACAGGGTTTGGGGTTAACTGTGTGGGATAGGGTGAGGGGGGACAAGTGCAGGTTGGACAATGGTGTGCTGTTGGGGGTTTCACATAATTTTCCACAAAGTTTTTCAAATCCATAAGATTTTGCATAAGGTCGTCCATTTTTTGATGAATCTGCTGTAGAGTGATATCCTCTGATTGTTGTTGTGAGATGCTTGGAATTTTTGTATGGTCTGTAATAAAAAAAAATGTATATGTTAAATGTATACAAAATAATATTTATTAATTGGTTTATATAGTAAAGTGTGTACCATTAGGTGGACTATTTTCTAACATTTCCTCTTGTGGGAAATGCTCCTCTAGCCAGTCGAGAGTAGTACACATTTCTGTGAGAAAACAAAAAAGTGATATGTTTTTTTTTTCTAATATAGAAAATTTATAAATATATGAGTAAAAAGAAGTGCACTTACTATGTCTGGTGAGATATATAATCAGTAGTGTATACGTCTGGTCTTGCTATTGGTTGTGGAGCGTCTGTGAGGTAATTATGGTGGAAGCCACTTTATCTTCTTTTGGTATATTCCTTTTTAAAACATATTGTATTTACATGAATGGTTAGTGTGTTACATATATGGGTAACATTTTTTAAGTATTACTACATATACTTTGTATGTGTGCTGCTTTGTGAATTTGTTAAATGTTCCTATGTTATGATGTAACTATTACATATACCTCCCCAGAGTTTTTAGGTGGTGGTACTGTTCTCCGAACATGTCCGCGAACATTAAATACGTTCGCGGACATCAAGTTCATAAGAAGAGATCTAGTCAGTTCCATATGACATGTATATAAAGTCAAAGTCATTATTGTTAAGTTGTGCTACTAAAAAACTATGAAATTCAGTGAAAAAACTTTGTTAAAGGGACGTTATGGTTAAGTTGCGCTACTAAAAATCTATGAAATTCAGTGAAAAAACTTTGTTAAAGGGACGTTATGGTTAAGTTGCGCTACTAAAAACCTATGAAATTCAGTGAAAAAAACTTTGTTAAAGGGATGTTATGGTTAAGTTGCGCTACTAAAAACCTATGAAATTCAGTGAAAAAAACTTTGTTAAAGGGACGTTATGGTTAAGTTGCGCTACTAAAAACCTATGAAATTCAGTGAAAAAACTTTGTTAAAGGGACGTTATGGTTCCAAGTAAAACCGAAAAACCCTTGAAATTCGCCAGTTATGGTAAGCTAAGCAACCATAACTCGCGCCACCACCGTGCACTGCTAAGACTAACACCCAGGACATCAAAGATGACATCACAAATGTCATTGATGACATCACTGATGACATCACATGTGTATGTACTTTTCATCAAATATGAGTACTAGGGATTCTTATTATAATGTTGCGAAAAAAGTGTCAAGGATCATTGCAATAAATATCATACCCTAATTAGTGCATTGAACGCTGCATTGATATAAATAGCATTCTATTATGGGATTCTATCTAGTACTCTAAGCTACTCATGCAGAAACATAGCATTGTGTGCAGCGTAGAAGATGAAGGTATACTATTCGTAATGTTAATATGTTAAATAATGAAATGATAATTGTTTTCTTAATAGATTTTTGTGTACTGTGAAATATGTATAAGTAGCTAATAAAACCCATGTATTACATAATTGCATTACTATAGACAAAACACAAAGAGACAAGAAAACATACCAATATGGGTATATACAGGGAAAGTGAAGTTAGCAAAAAAGCACAAGTAGTAGCAGAAACAATTCATAACTTAACTGATTAGTTTCATGCAAATAAATGATTGCTCTGTTTCAAAGCTGCTATTTACCCTATGTATATGTATCACTTGATGTGATTGGACCCTAAGGAAAGTAGTGTGAGTACAATGTATACAAATATGACCATATACAGGGAAAGTACAGCCATAAAAAAACAACAGAACTATCAGAAGGTGCTCATAAGTCTAGTGATTATCTTTATGCACAAAAAGGATTAGTGTCTTTCAAGCTTGTGTTTTCCCATATGTATATCTTTCATATGATGTGACTGTACTCTAAGGGAATTACTGTAAGAACCTACTAGAAGGATACGTCTACAAATAAAATAAAATTCTTAGTTTCTGACTGTTTGAAGAAAACCATGTGGCCTAGATATGTCAGCAAAAGAGAAAATAGTGAGCCAGACATGTGATGTCATCAGTGATGTCATC
Organism: Ambystoma mexicanum; assembly: GCF_040938575.1. NCBI lineage: Eukaryota > Metazoa > Chordata > Amphibia > Caudata > Ambystomatidae > Ambystoma > Ambystoma mexicanum. The sequence continues at coordinate 690,256,479 of NC_090935.1, read as the reverse complement.
AATGACATTTGTGATGTCATCTTTGATGTCCTGGGTGTTAGTCTTAACAGTGCACGGTGGTGGCGCGAGTTATGGTTGCTTAGCTTACAATAACTGGCGAATTTCAAGGGTTTTTGGTTTTACTTGGAACCATAACGTCCCTTTAACAAAGTTTTTTCACTGAATTTCATAGGTTTTTAGTAGCGCAACTTAACCATAACGTCCCTTTAACAAAGTTTTTTTCACTGTATAGATATATATATATATATACATACATATATATATATACATGTGCTAAAATAGATGTGCTAGTGTGCCCAATGGGGAACAAGAATAATCTACCACAAAGTAACCGTTTGTCCTGAAGATGGCCCAATATTCATCTTAGTGATCACTGTTGACAGAGGTGGTACACTATAACGGGCCGAAACATATGTCGACTGCTCAAGGGAAAATCTAATGGTTTTTTCCCCTGTCACTAATGCATATCTTGATTTACCGTTATGCACAAAGCTGTTTAAGTTGTAGTATTCCCCTGTTAGAATAGATGAATGATGACTAAATGGTTTGATTGAAAATGTATTAAGTTTGTTACGTTTTGTCAAGTTTGTAATATTTTGTAGGTATTTTTATGATTATTAAAAAGATAGAATTTTTTGTACTTAGTTGCATTGTTGAGCAATTTTTCCCAAAAAGGCGATAACCTTACTAACAAAGTGTACAGGTCAACCTTTATCTTCACCCGTGACCCATACAGGACTTAAAGAGAGGGGTAGTCAATCTGTTTTTTCGTAAACTTTTCCGTTTTGTTCGTAAGCAAGCTAAAATTGAGCCAAGAACACTCGCAATGTCCTTAAATGTTGGTACATAAACAAAATGGGGGTGTCCTGAGGACGCTGTCCGTATTGTACTCTGGCAAGTTGAATGTGTTCTAAGAACACTTGCGGTGCTGAAATGTTTGCAATTAAACAAAATGGGGGTGTTCTGAGAACGCTGTTCATATTGTTCGTTGTCAGGTTGAAAGTGTTCTAAGAACCCACCTTATGTCCGCTGACATTACAATTTCCTATGGGCCTTACCCTTGTCCACTAAACAAACGATAAATCAGGCTGCTGTGCGCCGACATTTTGTGATAATCCTATCACTTGCCCCATCGACCTGGCTGACCTGTTTTTGCGACACTAATCATATCTCCCGCCCCTAAGCCTGACATTATCAAAGCATTCAAATTTCCCGCCCCTCTCCGTGACATTACAGGGTGCGTAGCCAAAGGCGCCCAGTCGTCTCCAGTCCTACGCGACTTTACACAGAACCCGGAAAACAACACACATCATCTCACAACACAGTGCGCCACAATTCGGAATATGAAACTGTGATTCAAAAGCAAACAGCAAGATTGTACATTTCGTAAAGTACATTTATTTGACATCAAATGTTTAGAGAATATTCAGCGATTTGCATTTGTCTTTGCTGTCGATCTGCAAAAGTTCATCTTGACTCACGCGCTGTTCCTTTGCGCTACACAGGGTGTTGGTTTATGATAAAAGAAGCACTATGTTCGCACTGATAATCGGAAGGCTGTTCCAACAACGAGGCATTATGGATTATAAAATACTAGCATATTAAAAATGGCAGTACATGTTTAAGAAGCGACAACAGAACAGCCTAATCATTGTGGGGTTTATTTAAATACTAGTGCATTTGCATGTGAATGTATGCATATGGATGTAATGAGTTTGCATCTGTGCATTCGCGACTTTCATTACAAAAAAGGGGTGAGCTCAATGAGAGGCTATAACAACCATGCCCTCGGAAATCACCCATCATGAACCTGGCGAATTATGCAAATTAGGTTATGACGTCATTTAGCTACTTCTAGCTACTTTTATGACGGCCAATAGCTACTTTTCTTACTAAGGAGTTGCCAACACTGCTCCTACGCGACTTCATACAGAATCCGGAAAACAACACAGATCATCTCACAACACAGCGCGCCACAATTCGGAATATGAAACTGTGATTTAAAAGAAAACAGCAAGATTCTACATTTCGTAAAGTACATTTATTTGACATCAAATGTTTAGAGAATATTCAGAGATTTACATTTGTCTTTGCTGTCGATCTGCAAAAGTTCATCTTGAGTCACGTGCTGTTATTTTGCGTTACACAGGGTGTTGGTTTATGATAAAAAAAGGACTGTGGTTGCACTGATAATCGGAAGGCTGTTCCAACAACGAGGCATTAGACCACCCTAACGGTTGGTATGTTGCTTCTAGCCGCTAGTACCGCGTAAGGGCATATTGGTCCTTGGCGATTGTCCCATGAAATGGTGAGGGTCATGAAGTTGTTTACTAGGAGCTGCACCTGGCAGTTAAAAAATGTGTCGGCCGGGGTCTGAAAATCGTGGCATTGACAGTAGGGAAGGATGTACCTGTTTTAAAAACATAAATTAGTCTCACAAGCCGATCTTCATTAAAAATATTAATTTTATTTATTAGGGCGTGAAACCATTTGCTAGCGAGGATAGTGCAACGGAGTATGTTAACTTATTCCCACTAACCCACCCTCTCTCCTGTGCCTTTTTCAGAGCCGTCTGAGCGCCAGCGGACCACTTCGGCAGTGATAGTGCGCGGTACAAAACAATATGCCACATTGAACGAACAAGTACAACTTAATCGGGCTTTAACACCACACTATTGTTATTATATTCCCGTATAAAATAATTTAAAGGGTTACTTACATTATATTGGCATTTTCCATTGTCTACGCGTAATGCAGTCCCTAAATACAACTCTGTCTGTGCCAACAATCTTTCTCATAGTGATATAATATATAAAAGCGGTTTCGTTTCAGAAATGTCATCCTTATCGTCTCTTACGTTTTTGCAACCCTCCTTCAAAAGAAGTCTTTTGGCTCTATCCCTGTCTGTCAAGGTCAAAAAACAATAGAATCTTATAGTGTGAGTCGTGGGCCACTCAAGCCCGCGAGCAAAAAATGGAAGCAGCTGACCTTCACTGTGAACGAGCATAAATTCTTACTTTGCAACATTCTGTGTGAAGCCATCCCTGAGAAATTGCTTTTTACACTCCATCTTTGTATATTGTCTGCGTGCTAATGAAAAAAGTTTGTTAAAGGGAGTTTATGGTTAACTTGCGCTACTAAAAACCTATGAAATTCAGTAAAAAAACGTTGTTAACGGGACGTTATGGTTAAGTTGCGCTAATAAAAACCTATGAAATTCAGTAAAAAACCTTTTTTAAAGGGACGTTATGGTTAAGTTGCGCTAATAAAAACCTATGTAATTCAATGAAAAAACGTTGTTAAAAGTGATGTTATGGTTAAGTTGCGCTACTAAAAACCTATCAAATTCAGTAAAAAAACTTTGTTAAAGGGACATTATGGTTCAAAGTAAAACCGAAAAACCCCTGAAATTCGGCAGTTATGGTAAGATAAGCAACCATAACTCGCGCCACCGTGCACTGCTAACACTAACACCCACGACATCAAAGATGACATCACAAATGTCATTGATGACATCACTGATGACATCACTGAAGTGGGAGAATGGAAGACCAGGCTCCCGTCCTTCACCTCTCGCGCTTGGCCTAAAGGGTCACGACCCAGACACTCGCCACGAGAAGAGTTTGTCCATTTACCAGACGACCAGATACCCTGGTACAGGAACATACGGATGTGTCCATCTGCCTGCCCAGCAGCCCGCACTGGCCATGCCGACACCTGCGGCACGGACCAACTAGACTAAAATCTACACGTCGTTAGAGATGCCATGACGACCTAGACAACGGTAAGCACACCTGTGCAAATATACACACTGGACATTCCCGCACCAATCTACACGAAGAATATACTCAGTGCTATGACGTAGGCGACAGGCATACTCACGGACGTGCATCTTTATTATTTTTTACATAGGCTTTCAGAATGCAGAAACGCAAGACGCGTCATGAACTCATCTACAAAGCTTGCTCACGCTTCTCTTAAAACCAGTTACCACCAGGAGAAATATAATGAAGACACGATACTAGTCATGGAACTATATGGTACTGTAACCTAAAGCACCTGTGCACCAGACGGACCCACTTATACACCAGGCCTAAGTAGGCCTCAAGCAAGAGCTCCCGTGGACATTAACAAAACAAGAGTCAGGTTGCTGATCCTGCAGAATGAGCCCGGCGAAGCAACCAGCCAAGGTCGCAATGTTGCAAACCCACATTCCAAGAACAAATCATCAAGGGCACGATGTTGCAACCTCGCACTGCGCGCACCAACGTTAAAGTCACACCTGCAAATTAAACCAGACACACAGTGGAAAAACAATATTAAATGTGCAGAATTCTGCCTCAAACACGGTCCCACCTCACGTGACCAAGCCGAACCTGACGAGATGCCAAGCCCAGGAGAAAAGAGGCGTCTGGATCCCTCGTTACGAGACACAGGCAGATACACTTGAAAGGCTCAATGGACATTTGCGACAGTGGGAGCGGTCAGCCTTCCAGCTATGAATAAATCCTCACATTGTCTACACGTACCCATAGTGAAACATTGTTGCAAATCGCAGGTACACGAGAGCTGGGAACAGCGGTGGTCCCAGGCTGGGAAGCTCACGGGCGCACCAATCAGAACATGGGGCTCTTATCACTGACGCCAGTAATATTAACCAATCCTTAGGAGTCTTCATGTAACAATTCTCATGTATCTAATTGTAGGGACAACCCAGATATATCACCTGACTAACCCTCGACCACTAACATTGTTCTCTATACGTGTGCTATACTAACCCTAACACTCGAGCAACCAATTAAGAGTGGCGATAGGTTTTTTGTTAACTTTCTAAAGTGACGCAAGTAATGCGTCATAATACAGTAAAAAGGGCCTGCGAGCCCCACGATTGTGTGTGTGTCAGGACGGACGCGTACGCTCCTTGACCCATCCCTGCCGTTTTTGTCTAATAAACAGCAGAGTCACCTTGCTTCTTGCGTGTGTCTCATACTCTATCTCATCTGGGATATACGGGAGGAGTTGGGGCCTCCCTGCCCAGAGGTCTGCGGACGGCCCGGCCGACCCCGGCAGAATTTCCCCCCCGACAAGTTGGAGGCACCGCTGAGATCTGTTTAAGATCCACCTTTTTATTTTTACTTTTTCCAGGCACTCCCGTTGCGAGGAGGCCCGGCGGCGCGGCCCCCTCTGCCGTTGCCCCCTTCTGAGGACTACAGGACCATCGCGGAGCTGCGAGAAGACCGGACAGCGCAATCCGGATATTGGCCCTCGGGAGCCGGTTGAGAAGTATCCCGCCCGCGGTCGGCGAGTGTCCAGACGTGGTCCAGACGAGGGGAGGTGGCGAGCCGCTTGGAGGGGTGCACGCAGTCGAGCGGCCCTGCATCGAGAGAACTTGGTGAGCATGACACGCACAACAAGCAATGCGAAATTGTGAGGGAGGGGGGAGGAAGTAAATAAGGGAGGAGGGAGGTGTTGTACAGGTGCGCGGCGACGGTTTGACAACTTAGTGTTGGCAATGGAATGAATGGTAGTAAAACGAGTGCGAGAGCAGTCGGCTACGTCACGCGAAAGAGGGGGGCGGAGCACGAAAAGATCACGTGCGGCCGCTCGTAGACACTGATTGGCCTAGGTCGCGACCACGTGTAAGGGTGGGTGTGTGTGTGGTTTCCTACGATTTGGCATTTATTGATCAATGAGTAGATGAGGATCCCTATTGTTCAAGCAAGAAACTCGATAGGTAGATGACGTTTCCCTGTAGGCGGTAGCTAAGCTAGTTGCCCAATACGGAAGATAATTGGCTGGTTAAGCCCTCCTGTTGAGGGGCGTATCACACGCGAGGCGACGCAGTGTGCGCAGTCCGATTATATTATTGATTTGATTACCTTGTTCCAGGAGTGACAGGAAGACAGCTGTAGGGTTAGCGGGGGTAGATTGCAAGTGTATTTTGAACTTAAAGAACATATGAAGAACTTACCAGTAGCTCGAAGAGATCGGTGACGTCACCAGTAGGGCTTTAATAGGATATCACGAGCACAAGGCACATTGGTTTTGAGAGTGGTGGGAAAGAGATATATGGTAAGGGAGCGGACACAGAGACAAACGGTAAATGAGTTGACCGGGGAAAGGAGAAAGGGGGAGGGGCGTGGCTGCGCACGGAGAACGCCGGCCACGGCGAGTGTAAAAGGGGGAGGAGAACGTGGAAACAGGACGATTGTATAAGAGCGTCATAAGGGGTACGCAGCCACAGGGGGCTGCGTGCGCTTCGGCTGCAGGGGGCCGTAAGGGTGTTGTATGAAGAAAGAAAGATAGAAGGAAACATACAAATGTAAAACCCTATATATATATATTTTGTCAAAGGATTGTCGTAAGTCCCAAAACTCACCGGGCCAGGTAAACAATATAAGGTTGTATATTGTAAACTGCTAGTGAGATAAACTGCTACCAGATAGGAGAAGGGTAAGAAGTGGAGCGCTACTATGTCATACGGGACAGGGTCGGGAGGGTTGTTTGAACACCCTCACTACCCCACTACAACACATATGCACCACACTGCCACCCCATAGGGAGAAACTAATTAAGTACAGCATAGAATGGACCCAGGGGACGGATAACAAAATGTTAACACCATGGCCGCCTAATGGTAGCTTCGATCCATATGCCCAACATTCACTGCTAAACCATCTGCACAATACATACAAGGGGAAGAAGTTGGCAAGCCATGTGGAGGTGTTTAACTTATGGAGGATGTTCCAGGGGTCCCGACCAGGACCAAATGGAATGTTCACTATGGGGGAAACACCGGAAGAAAAAGAGATTAAGAAGGAAGGAGAGGATGGGAAAAAGGGGAGTGAAAGCACAAAGAACACGGGGTACGGAGGAGAGGGAGGAGAAAAGGTTGATAAATCAGATGACATAAAAAAGGAACCAAGCAACGAGATACCCATAACACCGGGAGTGAAAACAGAGGGAGGGGGGTTGTACCCTTTTAGAGAATTAGGAGAAATAGAAGAAGGACAGTTAAGGGCGGCTGAAGGATACTCGAACCCGGCATACAGCCCTCTACCATATGTGGCTCATAGGAAGATGCCAGTGGGGGAGGGGAGGATTGGAGAAGAGCAGACTGTAGAGATAGGAAATGATGAGTGGGTAGCTGCACAGATATTATTAAAATTACGAGGTTCACTAACTGGGGAAGAGAGGGAGGTAGTAAAGAGAACAGACGAGGATAGTGCCAGAGAGAGTGAAATGAGGGGGGAGGAGCTATTACGGCAAAAGGAAGAGATTTTGGAGGAAAGATTAGCAAAGCTAAGGGATGAGCAGAATGAATTGATCAAACAGCTCGAGAGGGAGGAAAGAGAGAGAGCGAGGAAAAGAAAAGAAGGCAAGAACGAATTGGAAAAATTAAGGGAACGAAATGAGGAGCAAAGGAGAGAAGCTGAAAGGGTAAAAGCAGCAGCAGACAGGGTATCAAGAGTAGTGCTGAGAGAGAAGAAGAGGGAAGAAGAAGAAAAAGAAAAGGAAATGGCAATATGGAAGAGGAGGTTACTATCAGAGACAGCTAAGAAATATGAAGAGGGGAAGGTAATAGAGAGTATAGTAGAAAGAGAAAGGGTGAAATGGGAAAGGAAGAAAGAGGATGAAAGAATATTGGAACAGATGAGCAATGAAGTGATGGAGGAATTGAAAAGGAAAAGGGAGGAAAATAGTAGGGAGATGGAGGAGAGACGTGAAGGAGGAAGAGAAGAGAGGAGTAGGGAGAGTGAAAGATGGGGGGATGTATACAGAATCAGAGAAGTAGAGACAACATCAGCACTAGGGGGAAAAGTTGGTAACAGAGAAAAAGGAGAAATAGACCTAATAGACTTACAAACAGTAACAATAAAGGGGAAAAAGACGGAGTGGGGGATGCCATTTATGAATGATTTTTGTAGTGAGGAGGAAGAAGGAGTGGAGAGGGAAGGAAGAAAAAGTGAAAGGGAAAGCTTAGATAAGCTATACCTCACTCGAACCAACATAGACTCACCATGGATCAGTAGGAGAAAGGAGGAGCTGGAGAGAAGTGAGGAGGGAGAGCAAGGACTAGTGGAAAGACAAACCCATGAAACCCCACCATCCCCATCCCCATCACGCCCTCCCCCATCGTGCCCTACATGCTCAACCACCTCACGCTCGCTGCGCAGAATAAAGCTTGCGCCCTTCATGGACGAACTGACACCCTATGCATGTCGGCTTAGAGACCTCCCTAGTCTCAGGCAGGACAGACGAATAAACATGCCCACATTAAATACAGGAAATGACGAAAGGAGGGGAAAGGATGGAGAAGAAGGAGTTAAGGGCAGGGGTAATGAGGACGAAATTGAAGAGGTAAAAGAAACGGAAGAAGAGGAGGGGTGTGAGGACTCGATATTATGGAACGTAAAGGGTGACACAAGACACAACTTAATGCCACTGTTGGAGAGAGGAGGGGTTAGACCACAGTATGTCCCTTGGAAGCATACGGATAAAGAAAATATAAAATGTAGGCTTCCATCACTAAGTGGAGGTGCGGGTAAGTGGATATATGAAATGGAAAAACACACCGCAGGACAGAAACTAGCAGTAGGAGATGTAAAGGGCCTGTTAATATCAATATTAGGGGATAGAGCGGATGACATTTGGAAGAGAGCGGGATTCCATGGGGTAACAATAACAAACACATCGCATGATGGGGCACCATTTGCAAACTGCAGACATGCACTATGGCAGGCATTAAGAGTACAGTACCCAGACACATCAGACATAGGAGCAATTACCTCCCGTAAGATGCGTGAGAATGAGGATCCTGTTGATTATATCCAGGATATCCAAGAGAAGTGGCGCATGGAAACTAGAGAACAATGGGATAAAACACCAGCAATATTCTATCATATACTGGTACAAGGGCTCCCAGAAGGAGTTCAGAAACAACTAAAGAAAGTAGTGGGAATGGAAGCAAAACCATGGCCAGAAATACAACTGACCATAGTACATCACTGCAGGACATGGCAAGGAAAAATGAAACAAAAGGAAGAGGACAGGAGAACAGAAGAGGCTAAACTAGTGCAGAAAAAACTTACTAAATACACAATGAAAGGGGCACTAATAACTACGCCCACACCAATGGCCCAAAGCCCCACACAAGTAGTGGCTGCACAAGATCCCGCTCAAATAGCACCTTCACAGACTACAACACAACAAGTGCCGCCACTGCAATTACACACACCAAACATGGGAGGAGGGTACCCAATGCAAGGAGCTGGGTATTATAATTATAACAGGGGGAGAGGAGGATTTATGAGAGGCAGAGGATACGGATATAACACCCAACAGCAGGTGGGAGGACTTAGAAATTCCTACCCCACAGGGCAACCAGTATACCAGGACAACACAGGGAGTTTCCCATGGCAAAGCAGGGAACCACCCGTGTGTTGGAGTTGTGGATTATTAGGACACATGTCACGCACGTGTAGGGTCAGGCCAGGAACACCAGCATGGAATGAACAGGTACAACCTAGGACCTCACAAGAACAGCAGGGCATACAACAACAGCAGACGTTGCAACAAGGAAGTGAACCACAACAACAAATAACACAACAACAGCCACAAACATATTAACTGCCACAACAACAAGTAGCGATAACACAACAACCCCAAACGCAACAAACACAATTGGGTAGGGTGACGGTCTTGGGACACAACCCTTACACAGGGAATGGCCAATCATTGTACCCTCAATAGGACAGCCCACAGACGGCCTTGGTGTGTCCCATCCTGTCAGTAACACCTAATAGTGCGGAGGAGCCACGCATAGAGGTAACGATAGGTGACAAAAAATTATCATTCCTTGTTGACACCGGGGCAACCCGGTCTAGCATAAGGGAAGGTAAATTTAAGATGTCAGGCGAAGCCATGAACACCCAAGGATTCTCTGGGGCTAAAGGGTTGGTTCCCTTTACTGATAACGTTCCCTTATCTATTGGAGATTATGATCTGTCAGTTCCACTTTTATATTATAGTGCCTCACCAGTAAATATACTGGGGAGGGACATAATGAACAGGTTGAATATGACGATCTCCTTTACAAAGGATGGCATAATTTGCTCTACTCCAGGGATTAACATGCTCGCAGCACGACAGATTATGCAAGCATACTGTGGACAGACAGCGATTAGGGCGGAGCCAGTAGATGGCGAGCTATTCCAGTATGGAACAGACATGGCATTTGCATGGATGCCAGGGATAGAAGGGAAAATATGGAGGAGGCCAGCAGCCTATCTGTTCCGACCAGAAACACCTGTTAATGAACCAGAAGGAAAGGTGGTTGTAATGGACATTGAGAGCATTATTGCAACAGCTGATTATATTGCTGTGCACGCCCAAGATAAAGAAGGGAGAGCATGGAGGGCAGTGATAGCACTAGCAGAAGGATGTAGGCTGACCCAGGTGTCAGATGAGGAGCTGTTCTCAGAAGAAAAGGAGGAAGGTGAAATGGTGTTCATTATGAGTGTAGAAATATGGCTAAGAGTGGCTCACAAACAAGTAGCACAGAAAATTGCGATGGCACTTGAGGCACCCGCATGCACCCCAGTCCCCTTCTTTAAGGAGGATATGTCAAAGGTGCCCAAATCATTGTGGACTATTAGCCCTTATGACGTGGGATGCATAAAAAGCATATGGGGAGTAAGGATAAAATTGAAAAAAGGTGCCATACTACCCAGAGTGAAACAGTACCCACTGCCAAAAGAGGCAGATGAGGCCATATATGAAACCATAATGGCCCTTATAAACAATGGCATATTGGTCCCCTCAGAATCACCATGTAACACGGCTGTGTACCCAGTGCGCAAGGCTAAAGGGGGGTCTTGGCGCTTCATACAGGACCTCAGGCCCTTGAACAACATAGTAGAAGCAGAATATCCAGTAACGGCAAACCCGGCCACAATATTGTGTGGCATTCCAGCGGAAGCATCACGATTTACAGTGATCGACCTTAAAAATGCTTTTTTCTCAATACCATTACACCCAGACTCACAAGATTTGACAAGCTTCACTTATCGAAATACAAAATGGAAACATACCAGATTGCCACAGGGGTATTGCCAATCACCCTCAATTTTCAATAGAGTAATACAGATGGATTTGGGTAACGTTGAAGTGGAAAGCACAGTGTTACAGTATGTGGATGACATAATAATTTGCAGTACAAACGAAAGTAAATGCAGAGAGGACTCCTTAAAGATGTTGACAATATTGGCTGAAAAAGGGTACAAGGTAGACATGGAAAAGATACAATACTGTCAGGAACAGGTACTTTACATTGGCCAACTGATATCCCAACATGGAAGAAAGATTGCACCACAAAGAGCACAGGCCATTTCAAGCACTCCAATGCCACAGACTGTGAGAGAACTGCAGCAATTCCTGGGGCTGTGCAACTACTGTAGAGCATGGGTATTTGATTACAGTTCATACATAGGACCCCTGCTTGAGGGTTTGAGGGAAGCTAATAAAGGGGAGAAAAAGTTGGGGTGGACTATGGAAATGAGGGAGGCCTTTGATGAATTGAAAGATGCGATATCAACTGCTCCAGTACTGGCATCCCCAGACTATGAGCGACGATTTTTTATATTTTCACATTGCGACTCAGCAGTGATGAAAGCAGTATTGGCCCAAAAAACGAGCATGGGCTATAAACCAGTAGCATTTTACAGCGGTCACTTAGACCCTGTGATGTTAGGTCACTTCCCTTGCGAACAAGGTCTTGCTGCAGCTGCTTTTGCAGTGGAAAAAGCATCAGCAATAACCATGGGGTGTCCAACTACACTGTTTGTGGAACATGCACTATTTGCAATATTGAATAAACCTAAGTCCACCCTAACCACGCAGAGGGCATCAGGTTATGAGATCATTTTGTCTAGAGCTGAACTAGCAATTGTTAGTTGTAGCACGGTTAACCCTGCAAGGTTCCTAGCAGAAGTAATTGAGGAGGGAGATTATGCCCATGACTGTACCCAAACAACTGAAATGTACTCATGTACTAGGAAAGTTGAAGAAAACGCACTAGAGGGAGGTGAGAGTTTGTTTATTGATGGGTCATCAACTATTGATCAAGGAGATGGGATACGAAGGACTGGGGCAGCAGTGGTAAAAATGATGGAGGCGCCGGTGTGTGTGGCTATGAAATGTGTACAATTACCACAGCATTACTCCGCTCAAGCCGCGGAACTGGTTGCACTAATATTGGCATTGAAGGAAGGTTTTGATAAACGAGTAACCATATACTCTGACAGTGCATATGTTACATCCACTGTCCACTCAGGGCTATCAAAATGGAGAAGAAGAGGGTTTAGGAGAGCTGATGGCACTCCAGTGCAACATGCCCTCTTATTGGCTGAACTAATTGAAGTAATAAATGACCCCCAAGAATTAGCCCTAGTAAAATGCACCGCACACACCAATGGTGAAGACCACGTCTCAAAAGGGAATGCAGCAGCAGACGCACATGCGAAATATGCTGCATATTATGGTGAGATATGGAACCCCCCAGAATCACAGAGAGGGAGAGGGAGGGGAATGGCTAAGGAGATGTTGATAAGAGAAGGGTACACCCATCTCCCAGCCACGCAGATTATGGAGCTACAAGCGGCTGCACCAATGGCCGAAAAAGAAATATGGGTAAAAAGAGGATGTACAATGTCACCAACCAACGCACTATGGCGCCAGGGTGGCACTGGAAAAGTTGTAATACCATTGGCACTTTTGAACACCGCCCTGAGCCAATTACATCACCCAGCCCATACAGGCAAGGAAGTAATTGCAGCACGAATTAGAGAAGATTGGTTCTGCCCCGAGTTAAATTCTCATGTGTCGAATTTTATCAGCAATTGTCTCACATGTCAACAGTTTACGGCCGGTCATACCCTAAAAGTGATAAGAGGTACTATACCCCGGCCAGAGGGACCTTTTCGGCATCTTCACATTGACTATGTTGATATGATCAACATATGTCAAGGTAATAGGTATATGATTGTAGTAGTATGCCCATTTTCTAGGTGGATTGAAGCAGGGCCCTGTTCAAACCCAGATGCATTTAGAGCAGCCAAATTCCTAGTAAGGGAGGTCTTCCCCAGGTGGGGAGTGTGCGAGGTGTTAAGGTCAGACAATGGCCCGCATTTCGCAAACGAAATGTTCCAGCATATCACATCCTTGCTGAGCATAAAACACAAATTCGCATGTGCATACCACCCACAGGCTAACGGTATATGTGAACGCCTGAATGGCCTATTAAAGGAGGCAATTGCAAAAATACAACAAACAACAAAGAAAAGCTGGTTGTATTGCCTTCCATTAGCCCTATTTGAATTGAGGAATAGGCCAGGGTCCGACCACCACCTCACCCCTCACGAGGTGGTTACCGGACGTCAAATGCGCCTTCCCCTAACGCCAACGTCAAGGGCATTCACTGATCACGAAAGCACAGCGAGTGTGTTAGGTGATGAAATGTACCAATATGTGTCTTCTTTGATTACTAGTGTTGTGTTTGTGTCTCAACAGCTCGAGCGCACACGGGGCGGGTCTACCAGCAATCAACAAGAAGGCGCCAATACAGAATTGGAAAAGGAGAACTTGTGCAAACTTGCTAAAGGTGACCACGTGCTACTTCGCAATTTCAACAGGAAATGGAACGATAAAAGATTTACTGGCGCCCATCTGGTAGAGGAAGTATCAACAAGAGCAGTAAAGTTAAAGGACAAGCGTGCCTGGAACCACCTACATGATGTAAAGATCTACAAACTACAGACCCGCCCCAGCGCCAACGACAGGTCCATCGGGAGAACAGCAACAACATCCCCAACAGCGGAAGGAAGTTCTACTACAGCCAACGACCCAATTGTTCCCATACCCTGTCACTACCCAGCTTCCCCGGAGACAATAACTGATGAAGAAAGGGGTGATCCCCATACTGCCCACCCCATGGTCACACGCTCAAAGAGTAAAAATACTCCCGCCAACTGAGCCCTCGCCATCCCCCCCTGCCCATTGACCCCCAAATATAGTAATAACTGAACTGAAGGACATTGCCTGCACAAGTGCACATGTAAACACGTGAATGTTCTCTTTTTCTCTTCTCTCGCACATACAGGGACTGCGTATTATTGTATTGTTGAGAAAATAGCTAACTAACAAGTTCACTGCCCAGGCGTAGATGGTACTCCCAGACGATAACTACCCAGAAGAATTGTCACACCAATTTGTATACGAAATAAAAAGGCCAACGTACCTAAAAAGGAGAAGGGTACGTGTCTACTACACAGCATTCCTCTTGGCCATAGAATATTCAATGCCCCACCTCCGCCCATACTTGCCGGTCCTAAGAGATAGATCACTTAGAGTAGCGTGGGAACAGCTCTTCGCCTGGGCACTGAATGACTATTTGATAGGGAGAGCTTAAAGGAAACCAACAACTAACATTTAATAACAAGCATTTTGAGAATTTTTAGGCGGGCAACTTTAACGTCGCAAGAATACGCTGCCAGGACTGCAGCAAGGTAAGAGCAAAATGCCGGTGAGATTAGCATATGTAATAAAAATAATAGGGATTTTGATGATCACCGGGTTCTTGGCTGCCTCTGTATGGCAGTACAGCTATGCTTTTAATTTTATTGCTGCACCCAAACCTAATACACCCCCGTCCCCTGCTGCAACAGGTGTTACGTCAGGTGATAGTAGTAACATTGCACCCAAGCAAAATAGAGTTAAACGCAGCACATACTCAGACAATAAAGGTATTGATAATTATATACAAGATTCAGCACACGTCTCAAACAACATATGGTACCAACACATGACCCGCATTGGTAAGCAGACAACAGAGGACAGCTGCTACGTTTGCTCATTAATACCATACGCCATGAGTGCTTCATGAACATTTGTTGCCACAGAAATAGATGAAAAGACAGCACAGTGCATAATATACTTGGCACTGTTCCAAACGAAAGGAAGATTTCAAGGGACAGTGGTGCATATGACGTGGAAAACACGAGACTCATACCCATATGAAAACAACTTCCTCAAGACCTATTTGAGTTACCACAAGAGCAGTTTACATGCTGAAGCATTCAGATACATAACAAGTGGTCCTGCAAAAGGAGAAACAAAGAAAGTAACACTGCAGTATCTACCATGTGATTGGTACGCCACTGAAGTTCCGGGTAAACAAGGATGTTGGGAGAGGCCGCTGGTGACGATAACCGGGAAGGTGTACCTGGACAACAGCTGGGAGATAGGAGTGATTGGCAGCAACATGGTAACAAAAGAAACTATCTCAACTATCGAGGCACACAACCACCGATGTTGGACGACGTGGATCAAGTATGTACCAATGCTCACGTGGGTAGAAACGGATGAAGACCCAATAACCATACTACAGCTGACTGCGCCCAAGGTATGCTACCAGCATAAAGGAGAGGTGGACGTAGGATATAACACCAACTGTGCAAGTGTGATGGAGTTACCTGAGGGGGGAGCAGGAACAGCAGTAATAATGGACCATTATTGGGCCTATGCAGAAAAGGCATACCATACACTGCCTCCCCTGTGGAATGGTGTGTGCACAATGGTGCACGTCAATGTACCATCACTAGTGGTACCCAAGAAGCATGTCACTGTGGCGAACTTTCCCAAAATGGATGAAGGGGACAAGAGAAAAAAGAGATCTGCACCACTTCAGGAGGAGCAAGGGAACAGGACCAACAGCAATGATACTGTCCTAAATAGAAGGAAAAGACAAGGAGAACCACTGACAGGAAATTACCTGTGGGGAAGGTCGGAAACGGCACTCACTTCAATACCGCCAGAACACAGACTATTCAGCAGAGCAGCAATGTTCTTCTCCTCAATAATACATCCGGGACTGCAGGCTTACGCAAACGCAAAATGGCTCCAGATAACTAGATGGGAACTAATGATGACCTTCAATTCTATAGTAAATGGATTCAACACAATAAAAGAGGAGGTGCGAGCTATAAGGATGGTAGCACTCCAGAACAGATATGTATTGGACCTTCTCACAGCAATGGAAGGAGGAGTTTGTGCAAAGATAGGACAATCATGCTGCACGTTCATACCTGCCAACGATGCTGACAATGGTACACTGACAGAAGCAGTTTCACAATTGGCCCAGATGCACTCCAAAATGATGGATGAAAGTAACGGTGTAAACAAGGATAAGAGCTGGTTTTCACTATTATGGTCATGGATGCCATCGTGGCTGTCAGATGGACTGAAAATTATAGTGGGTTGTTCTATTTTGGCTGGAGCTACGCTGATCATAATTAGATTTTGGAAGGCCCGGAAGGCACTACCACTGACGAGTTGCTCGAAATGGTGGGAATGCACCCCTTGATGCCAGCAGATGACGGCCAACATACAGGTGTGATAATACAGGAGAGGGAGAAGTTGCGCAACCAAATCATCACCAACCATCTAGACCCACCATCGGTGAAGATCGAGAACCCAAGAAACCCCAGGAGCTACATAGGGAAATGGGTATACTGTACTCCTGGAGGAACCTGTGAATATATGTATTGGTCATTTGAAGATCATGTAAACCCCTATGGACATCTAGGAGGAATAACTAAGATATGGCGAGTAAGAGGAGATAACGAAAAGGATATGTTTGTGGTCGACAAGTCGACCAGAGGGGGGACTGAAGTGGGAAGACCAGGCTCCTGTCCTTTACCTCTCGCGCTTGGCCTAAAGGGTCACGACCCAGACACCCGCCACGAGAAGAGTTTGTCCATTTACCAGACGACCAGATACCCTGGTACAGGAACATACGGATGTGTCCATCTGCCTGCCCAGCAGCCCGCACTGGCCATGCTGACACCTGCGGCACGGACCAACTAGACTAAAATCTACACGTCGTTAGAGATGCCATGACGACCTAGACAACGGTAAGCACACCTGTGCAAATATACACACTGGACATTCCTGCACCAATCTACACGAAGAATATACTCAGTGCTATGACGTAGGCGACAGGCATACTCACGGACGTGCATCTTTATTATTTTTTACATAGGCTTTCAGAATGCAGAAACGCAAGACGCGTCATGAACTCATCTACAAAGCTTGCTCACGCTTCTCTTAAAACCAGTTACCACCAGGAGAAATATAATGAAGACACGATACTGGTCATGGAACTATATGGTACTGTAACCTAAAGCACCTGTGCACCAGACGGACCCACTTATACACCAGGCCTAAGTAGGCCTCAAGCAAGAGCTCCCGTGGACATTAACAAAACAAGAGTCAGGTTGCTGATCCTGCAGAATGAGCCCGGCGAAGCAACCAGCCAAGGTCGCAATGTTGCAAACCCACATTCCAAGAACAAATCATCAAGGGCACGATGTTGCAACCTCGCACTCCGCGCACCAACGTTAAAGTCACACCTGCAAATTAAACCAGACACACAGTGGAAAAACAATATTAATTGTGCATAATTCTGCCTCAAACACGGTCCCACCTCACGTGACAAAGCCGAACCTGATGAGATGCCAAGCCCAGGAGAAAAGAGGCGTCTGGATCCCTCGTTACGAGACACAGGCAGATACACTTGAAAGGCTCAATGGACATTTGCGACAGTGGGAGCGGTCAGCCTTCCAGCTATGAATAAATCCTCACATTGTCTGCACGTACCCATAGTGAAACATTGTTGCAAATCGCAGGTACACCGAGAGCTGGGAACAGCGGTGGTCCCAGGCTGGGAAGCTCACGGGCGCACCAATCAGAACATGGGGCTCTTATCACTGACGCCAGTAATATTAACCAATCCTTAGGAGTCTTCATGTAACAATTCTCATGTATCTAATTGTAGGGACAACCCAGATATATCACCTGACTAACCCTCGACCACTAACATTGTTCTCTATACGTGTGCTATACTAACCCTACCACTCGAGCAACCAATTAAGAGAGGCGATAGGTTTTTTGTTAACTTTCTAAAGTGACGCAAGTAACGCGTCATAATACAGTAAAAAGGGCCTGCGAGCCCCACGATTGTGTGTGTGTCAGGACGGACGGGTACGCTCCTTGACCCATCCCTGCCGTTTTTGTCTAATAAACAGCAGAGTCACCTTGCTTCTTGCATGTGTCTCATACTCTATCTCATCTGGTATATACGGGAGGAGTTGGGGCCTCCCTGCCCGGAGGTCTGCGGACGGTCCGGCCGACCCCGGCAGAATTTCCCCCCCGACATCACATGGCTGGCTCGCCCTTTTTTTCCTTTACTGCCATATCTAAGCCACATAGTTTTCTTCAGTAACAGTCAGGAAGTAAAAATTGAAAAGGTACTATATTTGTAGACTTAGGGTCAAGTCATATCATATGAAACATATATATAGCAGAAGACACAGGCTTGAAAGAGAGCAATCCTTTCTGTGCATGAAGATAATCATTAGAGTTATCAGCACGTTCTCATAGTTTTATTTTTATAACTATACGTTCCCTATATATGCTCATATTTGTATACATTGTACTCACACTCCTTTCCTTAGGGTTCACTGACATCATTTGATACACATACATACAGTAAGTAGCAGCTTTCAAACAGAGCAATCATTTCTCTGCATAAAGATAATCAGTTAGGTTATGAACTCTTTCTGCTACCACTTCTGCTTTTTTGCTTACTTCTCTGTCCCTGTATATACTCATATGTGTATGTGTTGTTGTCTCTTTGTGTTTTGTCTATAATAATGCAATTATGTATTAAGTGGGTTTTATTAGCTACTTATTAGATGTTTCACAGTATGCAAAACTCTAATAAGAAAGCAGTTATTTCATTATTCTACATGGCAAGATTATGAATATTGCACCTTCATCATGAATACTGCACACACTGCCGAAGTTTCTGCATGAGTTGCTTAGTATACTTAGAACTTCATAATAGAATGCTATTTATATCAATGCATTGCTTAATGCACTAATTAGCTCATGATATTTATTCAAATGATCCTTGACACTTTTTGGTCACATTATAAGAATCCCTCCTACAGAGTTTTCATGAAAAGTAATGCACATTTGATGTCATCAGTGATGTCATCAATGACATTTGTGATGTCATCTTTGATATCCTGGGTGTTAGTGTTAGCAGTGCACGGTGGTGCGAGTTATGGTTGCTTATCTTACCTTAACTGCCGAATTTCAGGGGTTTTTCGGTTTTACTTTGAACCATAACGTCCCTTTAACAAAGTTCTTTTACTGAATTTGATAGGTTTTTAGTAGCGCAACTTAACCATAACGTCCCTTTTAACAAATTTTTTTCATTGAATATATATACATATATATATATATATATTACATGGCCACGGTAGTGGCCATGTAGTTATGGTTAAGTTGGTGTTTCCATAGGAAGAGCACTTTTTGGGTGGATTATAACTTCGCTCCCCCTGGACGAAAAAAAGTATATGGCCCACTCTGAATTTTTTTGCAAAGTTTGGTGAGGATTCGTCCAGGGGGGAAAAGTTTTAGGGGGGGTCCCAAAACTTTTTTTTTCCCATAGACTGAATGGGAAAAAACTTTGCGCATGGCTACAGCCCGAACCGCTGGACGGATTTACACCAAATTTGCGGCAGGAACGGCGGCCTGGTCCCGAAAGCAAATTTGGTGTAAATCCGTCCAGTAGTTTTTTTAAAAATGACCAAAATGTAAGGCAAAAAAATTAGTGATATCTGTGTTCGCTTCGCGGACAGACTTCCCTGTTCGCTCCGCGGACAGCACCCCGATTGGCCCATGGCCTTGCATCATGTCCGCGGACATGTGACGTGTTCGCTGATTGGACGGCGAGGGGCGTGGAGCGCGTCAGATTTTCTGTGGCGCCCTCCATCTTGTATTCGTCGTCGACCGCGTACAGCGCGGTGAAATGTGGATAAAAAACTGTATTTAGTGCCCTGTGTTGCTGTGTAAGAGTGTTTGGGGAGGGTGGGGGAGTATGAGATAGGTTCAATGTTTTTTTTTTTTTATGTGCTAGACGTTTTTGTTGCGTTCGATTTGTCCGTGGAGAACACGGCTATTCTGACATTTTGTAAATAAACTAAACTAAAAAATTAACAGCATTACTGGCATCAATATTCTCATTGTTACAGAAGAACATACCAGCTCTAAGCATGAAGGCACATATGCCTCGGTTGATGACACACCTAGCAATGTTTTGCTGAGGACAAAAAACTGAACTATTGTCCCATATTGCCCTAGGTAGTAATCCAGAAAAAATTACTTTCACATTTGGAAGGATCATCATTACGGCTTGAACCAAGCGTTCCAAATCAGCCAACAAAGTAGGGGCACTGACGTTGCCCAAATTGAAAGCACAATAGTGCAAAACTACCACATGCGGACTGTTCATTGTGGCCATATCCTCACAAACTTGTACAATTCCCTGTACATTGCAATCAGGCACAGTGCTCTACACCACCTCCACTCCTTTCACATCAAAGTTCTTTGCAACATGCCTGCATTCAGCGTACTGCTGTAAACCATGCACAAACATATCTCCGAGCACCAACACCCTGACTTTCTCCACTTCTGCCATCTTCACCACACACAGTCTCTTTCAACACAATCCACAACCTCGACATCTGATTGGCTGATCCGTACAGTCTTCTTTCCTGTCCACGAACAGCTGCGGTGTCCGCGGATGGCGTACACTTTACTCTCTGTGCCATTCCCTCAGTGCATACAGCTAAGCAATCACACAATACGAATAACGTCCTCAGAACACCCCCATTTTGTGAATTTTTGAACATTTCAGGACATTTATCATTTCATTATTCAACATATTAACATTACAAATATTATACTTTCATCTTGTACTCTGCACACAATGGTATGTTTCTCCATTAGTAGCTCAGTATACTAGATAGAATCCCATAAAACAATGCTATTTATATCAATGCATCGTTCAAAGCACTAATAACGGTATGATATTTATTGCAATATCCTTGACACTTTTTTCGCAACATTATAATAAAAATCCCTAGTACACAAATTCCATGAAAAGTACATACACATGTGATGTCATCAGTGATTTCATCAATGACATTTGCGATGTCTTCTTTGATGTCCTGGGTGTTAGTCTTAGCAGTGCACTGTGGTGGCGCGAGTTATTTTTCATAGCTTATCATAACTTACGATTTTCAGGGGTCTTTCGGCTGTACTTAGAACCATAACGTCCCTTACACAAACTTTTTTTAATATCACGCAAACAATATACAAACATGGCGTGCAAAAACCAACCTCTCACAGATGGCTTTACACAGAATGTTGCAAAGTAAGAATTTATGCTTGTTCACAGTGAAGGTCAGCTGCTTCCATTTTTTTCTCGGGCCCCGGAGAGGCTCACGAAGCGGACTATAAGGTTGTATTGTGTTTTGACCTTGACAGACAGAGATTGTGATGAAAGACTTCTCTTGAAGGAGTGTTGCTAAAACGTAAGAGAAGATAAGGATGACATTTATGAAACAAAACCACTTTTATATATTATATCACTATGCGAAAGATTGTTGGCACACGCGGAGTCGTATTTTGGGACTGCACCACTCGTAAACAATGGAAATTGCAATTGTACTGTAAGTAACCCTTTAGATTATTTTATACCAAATATAATTACAATAGCGTAGCATTAAAGACCGCTCAAGTTGAACTTGTTCGTTGAAAGTGGCATAATGTTTTCTACCGCGCACTATCACCGCCAAATTGATCCCCTGTTGTTTAGAGGGCTCTGAAAAAGGCAGACGACAAAGGGTGGGTTAATATAAATAATTTAACCGGTCTATAGGTGGTCAAGCGCTCTACTCGCTGTGCCACTTCAATGTAGCCTGTCAAGTGGCACAGCGAGTACAACGCTCGCTTTGACATCTGTGCACAGCTTGCTAACGCAAGTTCGAATCCCGGCAAGGCCAAACTCAGTCTTTCATCCTTCCGTGGTCGATAAATGAGCACCACACACCGTGGTTAATAATAAGCACCGCTTAGATACCTCACGGTTCTTAGGGCTATATGAATGGGAAAATATTATTATTTTTATTATTAACATACTCTGTTGCAGTATCTTCGATAGCAAATAGTTTCACGCCCTAATAAATAAAATGATGATTTTTAATAAAGATCAGCTGGTGAGACTAATTTATGTTTTTTAAAACAGGTATGTGGCCCCATTTTGCCTATGTCACGATTTACAGACTCCAGCGGATGGGGTCTTCAACTGCCAGGTGCAGGTCCAAATATGCAACTTCATGACCCTCACCATTTTATGGGACAATCGCCAAGGACCAATATGCCCTTACGCAGTACTAGCGGCTACAAACAACATACCAACCAATAGGGTGGTCTAATGGCTCGTTTTTGGAGCAACCTTCGATTATCAGAGCGACCATTTACTGCTTTTATCATAAACCAACAGCCTATCTACCGCAAAGGAACAATGCGTGGCTCCAAATAAACTTTTTCTGATCGACAGCAGAGACAATAGCAAATCGCTGAATATTCACTAAATATTTCATGTGAAATTAATCTACTTTACCAAATGTACAATCCTGCTGTTTACTTTTAAACCACAGTTTTATATTGCGAATTGTGGCGCACTGAGTTGTAAGCTGATCTAACACCCTCTGTACCGAAAAGGAACATCGCGTACCTCAACATGAACTTTTGCGGATGGACAACAAAGACAAATGCAAATTGCTGAATATTCTCTAAACATTTGATGTCAAATAAATGTACTTTACAAAATGTACAATCTTGTGTTTGCTTTTAAATCATTGTTTCATATTCCGAATTGTGGCGCGCTGTGTTGTGACATAATATGTGTTGTCTTCCGGGTTCTGTGTAAAGTCACTTAGGACTGGAGAGGACTGGGCGCGTTTGATGACGCACCCTGTAACGTCACGGAGAGAGGCGGGGAATATGAATGCTTTGATAATATCAGGCTTAGGGGTGCGAGATATGATTTAGTGTCGCAAAAGCAAATCAGCCAGGTCAATAGCGCCAGTCATAGGATTATCACATAATGTCGGCGCACACCAGCTGGATTTATCGTTTCTTTAGTGGACAAAAAGTCGATTGACGCCCATAGGAAATTGTACTATTAGCGGACAAAAGGAGTGGTCTTAAAACACTTTCACCCTGACAACGAACAATACAAACAACGTTCTCAGAACACCCCCATTTTGTGTAATTGCAACCATTTCGGGACACCGCGAGTGTTCTTAGAACACATTCAACTAGACAGATTAGAATACGGACAGCGTCCTGAGGACACCCCCAGTTTGTGTATTTACGAACAATTAAGTACACCGCGAGTGTTCATAGCTCATTTTTACCTTCCTTGCGAACAGAAATGACACATACTCCGTCCTCTAAACACCCCACCATTTACGGTTTTACTTTGAACCGTAACGTCCCTTTAACAAACTTTTTTTCACTGAATTTCATAGGTTTTTAGTAGCGCAACTTAACCATAATGTCCCTTTAACAAAGTTTTTTCACTGACTTTCATAGGTTTTTAGTAGCAAAACTAAACAATAATGACTTTGACTTTATATACATGTCATATGGAACTGACTAGATCTCTTCTTATGAACTTGATGTCCGCAAACTTATTTAATGTTCGCGGACATGTTCGGAGAACAGTACCACTTCCTAAAAACTGTGGGGGAGGTTGGGGGGGTATGTTTGATTGTTATATCATAATATAAGAACAATTAACAAATTCAAAAAGCAGCACACAAACACATTATATATAGTAATACATAAGAAATGTAACCCATATATGTAACACACTAACCATTCATTTAAATACAATATGTTCTGAAATGGAATATACCAGAAGAACATAAATTGGCTTCCAACATAATTACCTCACAGACACAACAGAACTGAGAACAAGACCAGACCCACTGAATACATAGGACTTATTTTACCAGAAATAGTAAGTGTACTTCATTGTACTCATATATTTATAAACTTTCTGTATTAGATTAAAAAATATATTATCTTTTCTTTTTTTTTCTCACAGAAATGTCTAGTACTCTGGAATGGCTAGAGGACAATTTCCCACATGAAGAAAAATTGATTTACTGTTGACCAATTTTAATAATTTGAAAACTTTTGTTGAAGATCCTTTTAAAACAAAAACGTCATACCATTGCCCCACATGTACTTGTCCCTCTCACCATATCCCAGTCAATTATCCCCAAACCCTCTCCATAATCCAAAACGTTTTGATGAGATTTCCATCCCTTCCTCACCTAATACCAATCATGTTGAAACCCCAAATTCTCCTGTTTTTGTTTCTGTTTCTGCCTCACCTTCTCTGTCATAAATTATTAATATATGTTAAATAAAGTTACATTTTTATATTGTATTGTGAATAGTTTCCGTTTTTTTTTTTTTAAAACAATAAAAGTGTCCGCGGACAGTGCGAGTGTTCTGAAATGTTCATACATAAACGAAAATGGAGGTGTCCTGAAGAACACCACACCTGTTCGTACTGTTCACTAGCAAGTTGAAACTGTTCTAAGAACACACGTGCTGTCCTGAAATGTTCGTAAAGAAACAAAAATTAAAGTGTTCTAAAGAACACTATATCTGTCCGTAATGTTCGCTATCAACTTAAAACTGTCCTAAGAACACAATTGGTGTCCTGAAATGTTCGTAAATAAACAAAAATGATGTGTCCTGAACAACAGTACAACTGTTCGTAGTGTTCGCTACCCAATTGAAAGTGTTCTAAGAACACAATTGGTGTCCTGAAATGTTCGTACATAAACTAAATTACACGTGTCCTGAAGAACACTATATCTGTCCTTACTGTTCGCTACCAAGTTTAAACTGTTCTAAGAACACACACGGTGTCCTGAAATGTTCGTTTCACGTGTGACGCACTTTTAATTACTTCAGAAGCCGAACAGTGTCCGTAGGACATCAATGCGCATTCGCTAACCAATCTCTGTGCACTTGGTGTCCTGCGGACAGGCGCTTCCTTCGCAGACTAGTTCGCAAACAGATCATATGACCGCGCCCACGCTCGTGTTTCCTGAAATGCGGACACTGTTCGTGTCCCCGAACAATTTAAAAGTACATTTTCAGTTAATCCATAATATTTTTCAATAAAATCTCACCATGCCACAAGTCCCACATAGCAATCTTGAGTTTCTATATACCTTTTGAAACTTTCCGATCCTTTTTTTGTGTTCGATCTGTCCGCGCACAGTGCGCATGTCCGTGGACCGCGCACAAGCACCCCTATAAAAGACCACGCCCAAGAGCTTATTCCCATTGTGTTTCTGGCTATTCTTCATAACACAGTGATTTTTGCTGCCACCTGCAGACTACACCATCATCGACATGGCATCCTTGGCTGCTGAACTGCCACTTGGTGCTGCACCTGCTTCAGCACCACCACCACCCCCTCCACCACCACCACCTCCCCAAGGGCCTGAAGAGGGGAACAGGAGTGAGGAAGCGGAGGAGGAAGAAGAGGATGATGAGAATGAGCTAGAGGAAATCCCTACTACCCGCACTAGGCGTGAGTCTTGGGTGTGGCGGTTATTTACCATTCATGGGAATGGTCCTAAGGCTCGTGCGAACCATGTTACCTGCAATGAGTGCAAAATGATACTCAGTCGTGGGAAGCACGGTAACTACAGCTTTGGGACCACTACTATGAAGCAACACCTGAGGTCATTTCACTCTGGGGCTATTCGCAGGGTTGTACCTTGCGAAGAACGTAGCAGGTTGATTTCCTCTACTTCATCCTCTCTTTCTGATCCTGTCACCACAAGGACCACCTCTGTGGGACAGCGTCTTTCTCAAGCTGCCTCACAGGCCATACAGAATGCTGATGACCCTTACCTTTCGAGGGTCACAGTTGTATGTATGTACTGTGACACAGTACTCTGCAGGGGGGAGCGACTTCGGAGTGCTTTTGAGACTATCCTATCAGAGCACGAGAAGACCTGCTCACTACCCAAATAAAACCCACTCTACATCTTCCTCTCTCAGCTCGCCCTTTCTTATCCCTGTGGTTGGTGTCCCCCCCTTTACCCTCCTTTACCCTCCTCTCCTAGTGTGTCGTGTCTGAAAAACCAAAAAAAATACAAAATTACAAAAATCAAAAAAAAATAAGGCTCTTTTCAGAGCCGCCTTTCCCAGTTAAAAAATAGAAGTGAAAATAAATGAAGCAGGGCTCTTTGTATTTTTTAGAAGTCCGCGAACAGTTCGCGAACATTAAAAAAATTGGGTTACTACTCCATCACAAACATTGTAATTTTCTCTGGAAAGAAGTGGTGGCTCTGAAAAGTGCCTTTGGTTGGTGTTTGTAAGTCAAAAATTGTAAATGATTAACATCTACTTCAAAATCGTTGTTGTAATTCCAAAAAAGGTCGCAATGCATTTTGTACATTTCTCAGAAAAATCTGATTGCCAGCATAAGTAAGATGGACTCCATCTCTGCGAAAAATGTATGTACTACAAAACATAATATTTTCATTGTGAAAATAAGACATGCCAAAATCTCTTAGAAAGCCACAAACAGGCTTATTAACATTGCGCCTTGCTTTTTCCATTTGTGGACCAAATGAAGAAGAACGAAGCCACATTTGTCTCTGCGCAATCCGTGAAAATATCACTTGAGAATTAGGAAACATGTCCATAACCTTCCTTAGTCCTTCTTCCATAGCAAATTGCAAAAAAATTCCAGTCACATGCCCTAAACTGTTCCCTCCACAATGAATTACAATTATGTCTGGATGTTGCTCTGTCTCCAAAGTAGCACAGAGAGGTAGCAAATCCAACCACTTCATTCCACGTATTCCATGCCAGTGTACTTCCACATGTGGGAATCCAAGATCTACAGCTACTCCACAGCTTTCTGCATGCACCTTCAACCAATGTATCCACGAATCTCCTAAAATCCAAACAATCTGTTTTCTGAAACACACAGCCATAGCTATCTTTTGTTCTCTCAGCAAAAAGAGAATCTCAGAAAATCTCTCCTGGCACAACACACCCACCAAACTTTCCTGACCAATCCCTTTCAGTGCTTATTCTCATTTTCATGACTTCTGAACCCAAAAATCCCTGGATGTAACTCCCGATGTCCGGGAACTACCGCCATGTCCGCGGACATATCGTAACATGAACAGCCCTTCTACCATTTCCACTACACTCTCTCTGCCATTCCCTCATTGGATGTACCTCAAAAATCACATGACCATGCACCAATCACATTCAAGACCTCTACATCTAACTGCATCATCATAGATCAGCACTGCAAATGTACTTTGAATCTCTCTGAGTACAAGTGTCATATCATTGGCAAGCAGCATCTACCACAAATACTGTACAAGTCTTCAAGATTTCTACTTGCAGCTTCATGCATATCCATATGCATGAACACAAACTTCAGGTATGCATATTTTCTGTATAGTAGATGACATAGCTCTCAACCATTTTTGTTTTACAGGCGGGTGAAATCACCCGATTTTGTTTTTAGCGGGTGAGACGCCCATTGGAATGAATGGGCGTGCAGGAGGCTTGGCGGGTGAGTCTGCCCTTTACAAGGCGTGTGACACCCGCCAAAAGCGTGTGAGTTGAGAGCTATGGTAGATGAACACATTTTCAAACAGACTTTTACCTTGTAAAATCTGTAAAATGAATTTACTGTACTTTTTTCAATTTCCTAAAATCAACTACCACTTATACACCTTTATACTTTTTACTTTCTTTATACACACACACTCAAATCATGTTAAACTAACATTTTTTAAATGAAATATATAGACTACATATATTCAAACAAAATTGCATGCAAACACAATCTATGTTTAAACCTTTATAAAAATACTTATACAGTTTCATATTTTTTGTTTTTATTTATTTACTTAATTACTTTAAATTAGACATGACATTGAGGTGCTATTACCTAGAACAGTTTACTTACAGAAATAGTGGTATTCACTAATATATTCATTTGTTCATTAAGAACATATCATATGTACTGAACTGATGCAATGTATCTTATGTAAATAAATTAGTTTAATGGTTTTACAGAAGGCACTGAGGATTTCAATTTAAAAAATCAATATCTAAATTAAAAACAGTGCTATTTACAAACAAAGTTACTAATTTGAAGCCTTTACAGTTGCAGTGAAGACCAGTTTCGTGAAAAGAAGCAGCCGAATTTGGAGAAGAAAGAAAAACTAAGAAGTTACCTGTTAATTTAAAAAAAAAAGTAAGTAAAATATCACCATATTATTTATATTATTAATCAAATATACTATAACATTAATACCAGCTATTTTGGTTTCTTAAAATAGAGATTTTGTACCATTTTGTCCAAAAATGTCCATGTCGTAAACAGCGATTTACAACCAGAATGGCCCACAAATTTCTATTTTTGGACACACAAATTAGCCAACTGAACCACTACAATTTTCATATTATAGAACAAACAACTGTTTTAATTGTATACATTACATTTATTATTTGTACTTTTCCACACCACTAGCTTACTTTTTTTTTGTCATCTGAACCCCAGTTTAGTGACACATAAATTCAAGAATACCTATCCCTACTAGTTTTAGTTCCCAATGCACAATCACACACCATTACATACATCTTTATCATCTTACTCAAACACTCATGCACACAGCACACATACATTCCAGAACACCCCAACCCATATCTTCTTTATTTTTTTCAACAGACCCTAAAGAATGCCTACCAAAAGACAACTCCGTAGAAAGCAACGCAAAATTAGAGCAAATGAAAATAAAGGTGTCCAACATAAGCATCCATCTCTAGCAGAATTTATGAAAAAAAGTTGAAACAAAACAGCTAATACAATCATTTAGTGAAACACAAGAAGTTTCAAGTACAACAACTTCGCTTCCTCTATCAAAATGTAAGACAAACCAAAAAACAATTAACAGAAAATCAGCTATCAGTACAGATAAAACTATTTCTTCAAATTTTAATATAGTGCAAAGTAAGCATACCAAGAAAAGTATTTTAGCCAAAATATATCGTCACAAAGTCCTTCAAAATCTTATAAAAACAGGAGAGAAATCAGGTTCAAAGCTTAAAACCTATCGTAGGAAATTAATCTTAGAAGCATTGATGGACAGTGCAATTCTTCTCAAAAGAAATTTATTTATTTTACTGTTAAACAAAATGAAACCACTAACAAAACTAATAACTAAATTATAAAAAAGACTTCTCAATAAGCAAAATGTCAACAGAAAGAGCTTCTTAAGTATCTGCGGAGGTGAATTAAATCACACTACGAACACAGAACCATATTTTAATGAAGAAGCGTACAAACAAAAGCAAACGAATACAATTGCCATAAATAGCAGTGGTCGAGGTTATGAAAAAGTGAATAATACCATAATGGAACAAGAAGTACTCCTTACAAAAATATGCCCTGAAAACTTAGAATTACCCCTCCATTCAACTGAATCAGAACGTCTAGTGTACAAATGGCCATGCACGTCAATGTGTAACATTCCCAAACAATGTTTCAAATCTTTACACCAATTCCTCAATAAATATGTAAAAAGCAAAGACAAAATCAAAATTAAATTACTGCAAAATATAGATACCTGTCCAGTGCGCAAGTACACAGGACTACAAGGACATTCATTGGCCTGCATTACTGGACCTACTTGTAAAACCACTTTCCATGATATCAAAAGGATATCAACACATCATTCAACTATAAGAAATCTAGTCTATAAACTGTACTATGCTAAAAGTCCTGCTTTAGCACTAGCAAAGTTAAATAACATCCTTCTACATGGTACAGCAAAACACCTACTTGAAGAAATTCACTATATCCAGAAAAAATATTTTGGAAGTGAAAGCCATTTACAGAATGAAATAGCTTTAAACCAATTAAGCAATTCTACACATGGCAACCTTTTGCTAAACACATACAAAAAAGAAATACAAAAATTTAAAAGTACATCAGCTGAAGTACCAAACCATGTATGTGTATGTTGCCGTGGAATTTTTTATAAAAGTAACACAAAAACTGTGGACCTATCATACAAAATAGAAGACAATGAAGATTCTAAATGGTTTGAATTAGCTCTCTACCTTCTAGCAGAAAACAAATATGAAATAACTGAGCCCTTAATACTTTGCAGTTATTGCACTACAAAACTTGACAACAACCAAACTCCTTCACGTTCTATCACAAATAATTTGGAATTATACCCAGTACCAAACCCTCTACAACAATTTAATTTATATGAGAGCATCATAATTCAAACAGTACACCCATTTCAAGCAATAATACGCCTTCAACCAAAAACAGCAAAATTACCTCCCTCTGAATTGGTAAAAGGCATTCCTGGAAAAGTAGTTTATTTACCATTAAATCTAAAAGAAAATGTGCATACTCTAGGAGTGCAACGTCCAATGCAGCAATCTTTAATTATATTAGTAAATGGAGTACCTACAAAAGACAAAAAAATATGGCAACAGCTGGTAGATTTATATAAAGTTAGACAAGCCTTCCAATATTTTAAAGAGAATAATGAATATTACAAAGAAATTAATATTGAAGAAAACTTGAAAGATACAACTGAAATAATTCAAGAAACACAAGAATCTGGTCAATTTGAGCTACTAGGTCCTGCTACAATATCAAATACTTTAGACCAGTATACAATTCATCCTTTGCACTGTAATGACACCGTACAAGATGTACTGGAAACTTACCAAATGCGTCAAACAAAAGGATAGCCAATCAGTATATGGGAAAAAAGTATAGAAGCACGTGCTTTTCCTCTACTCTTTCCAACTGGCAAAGGAGGAAGGTATGATGATAGACCTATTCAAATCTCAGCTTCAGAATACCTCTCATTACGGATGTATTCTGAAGATCCCAGATTTAGACAAAATGTGGAATACATATTCCACCTACTCTTTGAAAGTGAACTAGCAACTTTATATTACGGAGTTGCACACATATTAAAATCAGGATCACACTTTCAAAATATGACAGCTACACACTTATTAGAGAAAGTGCAACAAAAGGATGAGGTTTTACAATCAAATATTACAAATCTATTAGCAAATATGCGTGGTACTAAAGAGTACTGGTTTCGACGTCATGGAGATGTACGTTGTATGATCAGAAACCTTGGCCCACCCACTTGGTTTGTTACATTAAGTTGTGCAGAATATGCATGGGAAGATTTACATGATTTCCTACGCATATCAAATAAAAACAAAACAAACATAGATATTCTAACACCTGGAGAACTTTGTACTTTGGATCCTGTTAATGTTTCAAGATATTTTCACCATCGCTTCATTGCTATGCTACATTTTATTTGTAATAAAACTGTTCCTCCCCTTGGAGAAGTGCAACACTTCTTTTGGAGAGAAGAATACCAAGCCAGAGGAGCAAAGATGCTCCTAAATTTGGTCAAGACAGTGATGCCACTGTTTTACAGTTTATTGAAAAATATGTCACTTGTGAAATTCCATCAGAAGCCACAAATAGTGATCTTTGTGCACAAATTTTACAATTTCAAAGACACAAATGTGGAAAATATTGTCGTCGCAAATACAAAAACAAAGGCAAATACTACACCAAATGCCGATTTGGTTTCCCTAGACCAGTTACAAATACAGGTCAAGTAAACAACCTCATGTCTTCAGTTAGACATACTTTTAAAGGAAAGTCACCTAGAAATACATATTACATAAAAAGAAAAGAAGAAGAAAAATATATCAATGATTATAATGCAAACATTGCCCACTTATGGAATGCAAACATAGATGTGCAGTACATTGCAGACAATTCTACTGCAGTTGCACGATATGTCACAGCATACTTAACTAAAGCAGAAAAGACAGAGCTCCAAGACCTCTGGAATGACCTGTCAACAGTATCTCAGAAATTATACAGCTTGGGCATAAAAATGCTCACCCATAGAGAATGTGGATCTTATGAAGCAGCTGATCGTTTAACTGGTACTTCATTGTATGGTAAATCTGAAAATATAGTATGGCTAAGTCTTGGTCCAGCTAAATCTAGAAAAAGAGTTCTAAAATCATATGAAGATATAGAAACAATAACCAAACATGATCCCAACAGCCAAGACATTTTAAAAACAATTTATTGGACACATACTACCCAAACAGAAGTAATACTTTGGAAAACATGTGTCTATACCAAATAGCCCAAAACTACACATACAAAAATAATATGAAACCCGATGAAAAAAAAGGTAAATATGGAGTGACAGACTGTGAAGGCAGCTTAGTTAAACTCACTAAACCAAATTTAATTAATCATATCAAATTGTCATTGAAGACTCCTCAACATAAAGAAGTATATTACATGTCCCTGCTACAACTCTTCAAACCATGGAGAAAAGAAGAACAATTACTAGATAACTATGACTCATATGAGGATGCTTTCAAAGCAAATGAAAGCACTATAACTGATGTAAACTTTACACAGTACAAAACAATGTTACACAATGAACAGCAACATGAAGAAGAACTCCAAGCTCAACTAGATAAGGATACTCCTGACAGTAGTCAACCTTCTGTAACAGGAAGCCAAGAACCACTGGGAGAACCACTAATAACAAATGAGGCAGAATTAGCTATGGTAGAAGTAGAAAACACCATGTGTCAGTATGAAGATAAGGAAGACTTAACTATACTACTATCAAAACTAAACAATGAGCAAAGTAGCATTTTTCAAGGAGTAACAAAACAAATTGCACATGGTGTAAAACATGAAAATAAAGAATGTTCCTGCCATAATTATAAACCTATACTACTGTACGTCAGTGGTGAAGCTGGTTCTGGCAAAACATTCCTAATCAAAATCATTAGTAAGTTCCTTCAACAATTGACAAACAACAAACTGTCAGCTGTTGTCACTGCCCCCACAGGTTTAGCTGCCAACAACATAGGTGGTGTTACATTACACCGATTACTACTATTACCAGTAGAACACCAGAACAAATTAGACTATTACAAACTTTCTGCAGAAGCTGCAATGGAATTACGCAGAGTATTGAAACAAATGAAAATGCTACTAATAGATGAAGTGAGCATGGTCTCCAACCTGATGTTAGCTTTGATTCACCTCAGATTACAAGAAGTACTCAAAACAGACTATGAAGAGCTCTTTGCAGGAAAACACATTATTGTTT
This sequence comes from Ambystoma mexicanum, assembly GCF_040938575.1. Classification (NCBI taxonomy): domain Eukaryota; kingdom Metazoa; phylum Chordata; class Amphibia; order Caudata; family Ambystomatidae; genus Ambystoma; species Ambystoma mexicanum. Next base: position 690,223,216 of record NC_090935.1, on the reverse strand, counting down.
TTGGAGATCTGCTTCAATTAACACCAGTAAAAGGTGAACCTATTTTTAAAACATTAGGGCACAAACCCTGCCGTAAAACTGTTGGCAGCATTGGAAATGTCAACCTTTGGCAACATTTCCAATACAGAGAATTAACAGAAAACATGCGCCAATCTGCAGATCTAACTTATGCCAACATTTTAAAAAGTTTGAGAGTTGGTATACTTTCTAAAGAAGCAGAAGCAACATTGAAAACCCAGCACATTAATGCACTTTATGGCGATAATGTATGTGCTACAGATGTTATGGAACAATTAGCCCACAAAAATGTCAATTGTATGGCCTTAATGTCAACTCTTGCAAGCTGTTTCAAATTCAATGAAATCATGCTAAGTTAAGAAATGCAACCAATAATGGAAATTAGCGCCACAGACAAACTAGATGTACATGGTATGACACTACCCATGTGTGACCAAGCCACAACAAGACTAAATAATTTAGAAAAATCAATCTCAAACACAGCAGGCTTAGAAAAGATGTTAAAATTATCCTTAAATTGCAGAGTAATGCTTAAACGTAACCTTGACGTGGACCAAGGACTAGTTAATGGAGCACTGGGTACAGTTGTTGGCTTTCAAACATACCCACGTGACAACAAAATTCAGTTTGTCAATATACTCTTTGACAAACTTTCAGAAGTAAAACGGATAGGACGCTCAACAGCTAGATTCCTTCTCTTCAAAGATATGTATGTACGCAGAGAACAATTTTCTCTAACTCTTGCATACGCAGTCACAATTCATAAATCACAAGGTCTTACCCAAGACAAAGCAATGATAGATATTGGTAACACAGTCTTTAAACAAGGGATGAGCTACATAGCACTATCACGCTTACGTACAATTGACGGTCTATTTCTAATCAACTTTGATGCAAGTAAAGTAAACGCTGATATTCCTTGCATTTTAGAATATAATAGACTTCGCTCACTATACACTCCCCATCTAAACACATGTTCTGTTCCGCAAAAACTAAAACGTTGTAAAAGAAAACTAAATCAAACAGAAATGCAACAGGACGTCACTGCAAATCCTCCAAAGAGAGTAAAAGAAACTAATACTTCATCAAGTACCACAAACAAAAAAGAATCAATTAGAGAAAGTAAACCAGGTACTTCTTTAAAGAAGGAAGACAAACTCCAAAAAAGGCAGTTAGATACAGAACTACCTGGACCATTTAAATTCTCAAATATAGTTGGTGTAAATTGCTATGCAAATGTAGCAATGAATATTCTATTTCAATTACCACCAATTGTTGACAACATTTACTCACACAGTACAGACCCATTGTGTTTGCAAATGTTAGTACTTCACAGAAATGCAGCAAACAATCCTGACAACACATATAGTGTTTTTGGAATAAGACGACAATCGGACTACTGTGCTGGAATGGTGAAATTCACTATAAACTCACAGGAAGATCCACTAGAATTTCTAATGTACTTACCACAAGTACTGGAAAACAAAAACATACCTATAAATGAAATCCTTCAGATTTCATACATGTGGAAACATACATGCACTCTCTGCAACAATGTGACACAAGAAGAAATCCCCAATGAACGCTTCATATATATATCAATACCAAATTGTGAATCCATTCCATTTCAGCAACTTGTACAAAATGCAAACCATGGTAGATTATGCTCTACCTGCAATTCAGATAATCACTCCACGTTAGTAATACAAACACATAGTAAATACGTAATACTAATGCTTCTACGTTACAATGCAGATGGTACCAAAAACAACTGCAAGCTGACTGGATTCACACATGGTCAAATATCACTTGGTAAGAAAACCTTCACAACAATAGGTATAATCTACCACGCAGGAGCCACAACCAATTCAGGGCACTACACTGCATACATAAAAAAGAAATGTGGATGGTTTGAATGTAATGATAGTACCAAATGGCCATGCACCCAAGACTCTATGCCCTGGCAACAACCACCGCAGCATATCACATCCATAGAGTCAAACATTTCAACTATGATCTATGGGAAACTTTTAATGTCCGCGAACAATGTGAGTGTTCTTAGAACACTTTGAACTTGCCAGCGAACAATAAAGACACCGTTTTCAGGACACACCCTACGAACATTTCAGAACAACGCGATAGTTCTTACAACACTTTCAACTTAACAACTAACAATACGGACAGCGTCCTAAGGACACCCCCTACGAACATTCCAGGACACCGGGAGTGTTCTTAGAAGCGTCTTCAGAACACCACCATCTTGTTTATTTGCGAACATTTCAGGACACCGCAAGTGTTCTTAGGACACATTCAACTTGACAAAGAACAATACGGACAGCGTCCTCAGGACACCCCCTACGAACACTCCCCGGACACCGGGAGTGTTCTTAGAAGCGTCTTCAGAACACCACCATCTTGTTTATTTGCGAACATTTCAGGACACCGCAAGTGTTCTTAGGACACATTCAACTTGACAAAGAACAATACGGACAGCTCCCTCAGGACACCCCCTACGAACACTCCCCAGACACCGCAAGTGTTCTTAGAAGCGTCTTCAGAACACCCCCATTTTGTTTATTTGCGAACATTTCAGGACACCGCGAGTGTTCTTAGGACACATTCAACTTGACAGAGAACAATACGAACAGCGTCCTCAGGACACCCCCTACGAACACTCCCCGGACACCGCGAGTGTTCTTAGAAGCCTCTTCAGAACACCACCATCTTGTTTATTTGCGAACATTTCAGTACACCGCGAGTGTTCTTAGGACACATTCAACTTGACAGAGAACAATACGGACAGCATCCTCAGGACACCCCCTACGAACACTCCCCGGACACCGCGAGTGTTCTTAGAAGCGTCTTCAGAACACCCCCATTTTCTTTATTTGCGAACATTTCAGGACACCGCGAGTGTTTTTAGGACAGACTCAACTTCACAGAGAACAATACGGACAGCGTCCTCAGGACACCCCCTACGAACACTCCCCAGACACCGCGAGTGTTCTTAGAAGCGTCTTCAGAACACCCCCATTTTGTTTATTTGCGAACATTTCAGGACACCGCACGTGTTCTTAGAACACATTCAACTTGACAGAGAACAATACGGAGAGCGTCCTCAGTACACCACCTACGAACACTCCGCGGACACCGCAAGTGTTCTTAGAACAGTTTCACTTTGCTTGCGAACAAAACGGACACATATTGGGCCTCATTAGGACCCAGGCGGTAAGGGGTTTACGGCGGCGTAAACAGCGCCGACCCTTACCGCCTGATTCCGAGGTCCCTTAGCGCCATGGAGGTTTTAACACCTGCTTTTAGCAGGTGTCAAAATCCATGGCGCTAAGGGACCTTGTTGTTAATTACGCCACCGTAATTTACGGTGGCGTAATTAACGCCTTCCCCACTCCCATTATGCCCTATGGGGCAAAAATGGGAATGGGGAAGGGTAAATGGGTTAATGGGGACTTACCGCCCCACTCACCTCGGAATGGGGCGGTAAGTCCGCCAACCACCATGGGGTAAACATAGTTTACGCCATGGTGGTAAAGGTACGACCCAGGCGGTAACTTACCGCCTGGGTCGTAATGAGGCCCATTGACTCCTTAGAACACAGTTTATTTAGAACATTTCAGAACACCCGTGATGTCTGCAAACAAATCGAACACAAAAAGAACGTCTAACACATAAAAAACACAACTTTCATCCTATCTCACACACTCCCACCCTCCCCAAACACTCCTACACACCAACACACTCTACAAAATACACATTTTGAACAAAGTTTCACCGCGCTGTCCGGGGATGTCCACGAATCCAATATGGCGGGCGCTACCGAAAAATCTGACGCGCTTCACGCTCCACGCCGTCCAATCAGCGAACACTTTGCATGTCCGCGAACATCACGCAAGATGATTGGCCAATCAGGACACTTTCCGCGGAGCGAACAGGGAAGTGTATCCGCAAACCGAACACAGATATCACTAATTTTTTTTTACCTACTTTTTGGTCATTTTAAAAAAAACTACTGGACTGGACGAATTTTCACCAAATTTGCAAAAGCACGCTTTCGGGACCAAGCCGCTGCTCCTGGTCCAAATTTGGTGGAAATCGTTCCAGCGGTTTGGGATGTATGCGCGAGCAAACTTTTTTTCCCATTCACTCTATGGAGAGTGAGTATAATGTATGCAAATATGAGCATATAGAGGGAAGGTAGAGTAATAAAAATAAAACTATGACAAAGTGCTGATAACCATAATGATTATCTTCATGCACAGAAAGGATTGCTCTCTTTCAAGCCTGTATCTTCCGCTATGTACATGTTTCATATGATGTGACAGGACCCCAAGTCTACAAATATAGTACCTTTTCAATTTTTACTTCCTGACTGTTACTGAAGAAAACTATGTGGCTTCGATATGTCAGTAAAGGATAAAAAGGGAGAGCCAGCCATGTGATGTCATCAGTTATGTCATCAATGACATTTGTGATGTCATCTTTGATGTCCTGGGTGTTAGTGTTAGCAGTGCATGGTGGCGCGAGTTATGGTTGCTTATGTTACCATAACTGGCGAATTTCAAGGGTTTTTCGGTTTTACTTGGAACCATAACATCCCTTTAACAAAGTTTATTCACTGAATTTCATAGGTTTTTAGTAGCACAACTTAACCATAATATCCCTGACATGTAACATAGAACATACTAACCCCCTCGTAGTGATTTTCATGTCCGCGGACTACCGCCATGTCCGCGGACACATCGAAAATCTGAGCATGGTGAATGTAAATTTAAATAGTGTGCACCATTTCCCCTTTGAAGTTGGCTCTGAAAAGAGACGTTTTTTTTTTTTACAGATGCTTGACAGACACCTGTTATTTTATATTTTTTTCTTGTTTTTTTTCTTACTTTACTCCTAAAATCTTCACATAACCTTCTTCAAAGCAACCCTTACATTCCAAAATAGAAAGGCATTTCCGGTAAAAGATAAAGAAATGCCATCTTCTTTAAAATTAACAGCATTACTGGCATCAATATTCTCATTGTTACAGAAGAACATACCAGCTCTAAGCATGAAGGCACACATGCCTCGGTTGATGACACACCTAGCAATGTTTTGCTGAGGACAAAAAACTGAACTATTGTCCCATATTGCCCTAGGTAGTAATCCAGAAAAAATTACTTTGGCATTTGGAAGGATCTTCATTACGGCTTGAACCAAGCGTTCCAAATCAGCCAACAAAGTAGGGGCACTGACGTTGCCCAAATGGAAAGCACCATAGTGCAAAACTACCACATGCAGACTGTTCATCGTGGCCATATCCGCACAAACTTGTACAATTCCCTGTACATTGCAATCAGGCACAGTGCTCCACACCACCTCCACTCCTTTCACATCAAAGTTCTTTGCAACATGCCTGCATTCAGCGTACTGCTGTAAACCATGCACAAACATATCTCCGAGCACCAACACCCTGACTTTCTCCACTTCTGCCATCTTCACCACACACAGTCTCTTTCAACACAAATCCACAACCTCGACATCTGATTGGCTGATCCGTACAGTCTTCTTTCCATGTTGGATTTCCTGGAAAAACCCGGATTTACCACGCCCTGTCCACGAACTGCCGCGGTGTCCGCGGACGGTGTCCACTTTACTCTCTGTACCATTCCCTCATTGCATACAGCTAAGCAATCACACAATACGAATAACGTCCTCAGAACACCCCCATTTTGTGAATTTTCGAACATTTCAGGACAATTATCATTTCATTATTCAACATATTAACATTACAAATATTATACTTTTATCTTGTACTCTGCACACAATGCTATCCATTAGTAGCTCAGTATACTACATAGAATCCCATAATACAATGCTATTTATTGATATAAATGCATCGTTCAAAGCACTAATAACGGTATGATATTTATTGCAATATCCTTGACACTTTTTTCGGAACATTATAATAAAAATCCCTAGTACACAAATTCCATGAAAAGTACATACACATGTGATGTCATCAGTGATTTCATCAATGACATTTGCGATGTCATCTTTGATGTCCTGGGTGTTAGTCTTAGCAGTGCATGGTGTTGGCGCGAGTTATTTTTCATAGCTTACCATAACTTGCTATTTTCAGGGGTCTTTCGGCTGTACTGAACCATAACGTCCCTTAAACAAACTTTTTTTAATATCACGCAAACAATATACAAACATGGCGTGCAAAAACCAACCTCTCACAGATGGCTTTACACAGAATGTTGCAAAGTAAGAATTTATGCTTGTTCACAGTGAAGGTCAGCTGCTTCCATTTTTTTCTCGGGCCCCGGAGAGGCTCACGAAGCGGACTATAAGGTTGTATTGTGTTTTGACCTTGACAGACAGAGATTGTGATGAAAGACTTCTCTTGAAGGAGTGTTGCTAAAACGTAAGAGAAGATAAGGATGAAATTTCTGAAACGAAACCACTTTTACATATTATATCACTATGCGAAAGATCGTTGGCACACGCGGAGTCGTATTTTGGGACTGCACCACTCGTAGACAATGGAAATTGCAATTGTACTGTAAGTAACCCTTTAGATTACTTTATACCAAATATAATTACAATAGCGTAGCATTAAAGACCGCTAAAGTTGAACTTGTTCGTTGAAAGTGGCATAATGTTTTCTACCGCGCACTATCACCGCCGAATTGATCCCCTGTCGTTTAGAGGCCTCTGAAAAAGGCAGACGACACAGAGTGGGTTAATAGAAATAATTTAACCGGTCTATAGGCGGTCAAGCGCTCTACTCGCTGTGCCACTTCACTGTAGCCTGTCAAGTGGCACAGCGAGTACAGCGCTCGCTTTGACATCCGTGCACAGCTTGCTAACGCAAGTTCGAATCCCGGCAAGGCGAAACTCAGCCTTTCATCCTTCCGTGGTCGATAAATGAGCACCACACACCGTGGTTAATAATAAGCACCGCTTACATACCTCACAGTTCTTAGCGCTATATGAATGGGAAAATATTATTATTTTATTATTAACATACTCTGTTGCACTATCTTCAATAGCAAATAGTCTCATGCCCTAATAAATAAAATGATGATTTTTAATGAAGATCTGCTGGTGAGACTAATTTATGTTTTTTAAAACAGGTACGTGGCCCCATTTTGTCTATGTCACAATTTACAGACTCCAGTGGATGGGGTCTTCAACTGCCAGGTGCAAGTCTAATTATGCAACTTCATGACCCTCACCATTTTATGGGACAATCGCCAAGGACCAATATGCCCTTACGCAGTACTAGCGGCTACAAACAACATACCAACCAATAGGGTGGTCTAATGGCTCGTTGTTGGAGCAACCTTCCGATTATCAGAGCGACCATTTACTGCTTTTATCATAAACCAAAAGCCTATCTACCACAAAGGAACAACGCGTGGCTCCAAATAAACTTTTGCTGATCGACAGCAGAGACAATAGCAAATCGTTGAATATTCACTAAACATTTCATGTGAAATAAATGTACTTTACCAAATGTACAATCCTGCTGTTTACTTTTAAACCACAGTTTCATATTCCGAATTGTGGCGCACTGAGTTGTAAGCTGATCTAACACTCTCTGTACCGCAAAGGAACATCGCGTGTCTCAACATGAACATTTGCGGATCGACAACAAAGACAAATGCAAATTGTTGAATATTCTCTAAACATTTGATGTCAAATAAATGTACTTTACAACATTTACAATCTTGCTCTTTGCTTTTAAATCACAGTTTCATATTCCGAATTGTGGCGCGCTGTGTTGTGACATAATGTGTGTTGTCTTCCGGGTTCTGTGTAAAGTCGCGTAGTACTGGAGACGACTGGGCGCGTTTCATTACGCACCCTGTAACGTCACGGAGAAAGGCGGGGAATATGAGTGCTTTGATAATATCAGGCTTAGGGGCGGGAGATATGATTTAGTGTCGCAAAAGCAAGTCAGCCAGGTCAATAGCGCCAGTCATAGGATTATCACATAATGTCGACGCACACCAGCCGAATTTATCGTTTCTTTAGTGGACAAAAAGTCGGTTGACGCCGCTAGGAAATTGTACTATTAGCGAACAAAAGGAGTGCTCTTAAAACACTTTCACCCTGACAACGAACAATACAAACAACGTTCTCAGAACACCCCCATTTTGTGTAATTGCAACCATTTCGGGACACTGCGAGTGTTCTTAGAACACATTCAACTAGACAGATTACAATACGGACAGCGTCCTGAGGACACCCCCAGTTTGTGTATTTAAGAACAATTAAGTACACCGTGAGTGTTCATAGCTCATTTTTACCTTCCTTGCGAACAAAAATGACACATACTCCGTCCTCTAAACCATAGCTCTCAACTCACAAGCTTTTGGCGGGTGTCACATGCCTTGTAAAGGGCAGACTCACACGCCAAGCCTCCTGCACGCCCATTCATTCCAATGGGCGTCTCACCCGCTAAAAACAAAATCGGGTGATTTCACCCGCCTGTAAAACAAAAATGGTTGAGAGCTATGTCTAAACACCCCACCATTTAGTTTATTTACAAAATGTCAGAACAGCCGTGTTCTCCACGGACAAATTGACCGCAACAAAAAGGTCTAGCACATAAAAAAACAAAGCATTGAACTTATCGCATACTCCCCCATCCTCCCCAAACACTCTTACACACCAACACACGGCACTAAATACAATTTTTATCCACGTTTCACTGCGCTGTACGCGGTCGACTGCGAATACAAGATGGCGGGCGCCACAGAAAATCTGACGCGCTCCACGCCCCTCGCCGTCCAATCAGCGAACACGTCGCATGTCCGCGGACATGACGCAAGCCCATGGGCCAATCGGGGTGCTGTCCGCGGAGCGAACAGGGAAGTCCGTCCGCGAAGCGAACGCAGATATCACTAATTGTTTTGCCTTACATTTTGGTCATTTTTAAAAACACTACTGGACAGATTTACACCAAATTTACAAAAGCACGCTTTTGGGACCAGGCCGCCGCTCCTGCCGCAAATTTGGTGTAAATCCGTCCAGCGGTTCGGGCTGTAGCCGTGCGAAAAGTTTTTTCCCATTCAGTCTATGGGAAAAAAAAAGTTTTGGGACCTCCCCTATAACTTTTACCCCCTGGACGAATCCTCACCAAACTTTGCCAAAAAATTCAGAGTGACCCAACTACTTTTTTTGCAAAGTTTGGTGAGGATCCGTCCAGGGAGAGCGAAGTTATAAGCCGCCCAAAAAGTGCTCGTCCTATGGAAACAGCAACTTAACCATAACTACATGGCCACTACCGTGGCCATGTAATGACACAACCACGGTAGTGGAGTGGCTGTGTAGTTATGGTTAAATTGCTAATCCGATAGGAAGAGCACTTTTTGGGCGGCTTATAACTTCGCTCTCCCTGGACGAATCCTCACCAAACTTTGCAAAAAAAAGTATATGGCTGACTCGGAATTTTTTTTGTAAAGGTTGGTGAGGTTTGGTCCAGGAGGGGCAAAGTTTATTTTTTTCCCATAGACTGAAAGGGGAAAAAACTTTGTGCATGCCTACAGCACAAACTGCTGGATGGATTTTCACCAAATTTGTGGCAGGAACAGCGGCTTGGTCCCAAAAGCAAGCTTTTTTTAAATTTGGTGAAAATCCGTCCAGTAGTTGTTTTTTAAAACGATCAAAAAGTAGGTCTCAAAAAATTAGTGATATCTATGTCTGCTCCGCGGACACACTTCCCTGTTCACTCCGCGGACAGGACACCGATTGGCTAATTGGCTCGCGTCATGTCCACGGAAATGTGGCGTGTTCGCTGATTGGATGGTGAAGAGCAAGAAGTGCGTCAGATTGTTTCGATGCACCCGCCATCTTGGATCCGTGTTTGGTGTCCGCGAACATCACAGTAAAAACATATTAAAAAACACAACATTGCACTTGTCAAACTTATCAAATAATCTGTGGGGAGGTGAGGGGTGATGAGGATGGGATGGGATATGGCTGCAAGAAGCAAAAAACAGGTGGTTTTTTTGTCAATAAAGTCCCACGGTTCCACAATATGTGCCTAAAGTACAGGTGAAAGAGATTGCATTTGGCATTCAAGGGATGGAGATGTATAATCATGGAATTGTGGACTTGTAAACATAGATTGTTGCTTCTGCAGTCTGCAACCCCAACCTTACCTTGTGGTATTACAGAGTAATACTACATTCCGAATGCCCGTTCCTCTATATTGTTTATATTGGTTGACCAATATTTATTCATATTAAATAGAAGCAATTTCAGGTTATTTTACACTCTTAATTAAAACGGTTGATGTTTATAAATTGATGTGCTGGTGCTACACCCAGAGCGTGGCAAATAAAGGGTTAATGTGTCTGTGTTAATATGTAATTAAAATAATGACGGAGTCAGACTGGTGCCCCCTACAGCCTGGCACCTCAGGCAGCCACCTGCAGTGCCTGATGGACGTGGAACAGTTCTCATGGATGCGGTGAGGCAAGTTGTTGCAAAGTAAGAATGTATTTTGATTGTGAGTGAAGGTCAGCAGCTTTGAATTTTTGCTTGCGAGCTAAGGAAGCCCACGCATCGGACAGACAGTATAAAGTTCAATTGTTTTTTTACCTTGAGAGAAAGGGACCATTCCGAAAGGAATTGAATGAAAGGGGGTTTGGAATAATGAAGATATGATAAGGTTATGCATTCCAAAAGTGGGTCAGGAACATGTAAATTCAGTTTATGAAGAATAGTTGGCGCGAACGCAGTGAACGTTACGGTCTGAGTTACGCCAAGATAATGGAAAATGTGAATATAATGTAAGTTTGATTTTTGACAATTGTATACCGGAACAAGCATTAACTTATTATTATCTGAATATTATTTCTGGGTTACATTCATTTTGTTTGTTCTGTGTGGCTTATTGCAATGAAACACAAGTACAACCTTTGTGTGTGGTGGTCTTTTTAACATGCTTATGGGGAGTCCTGCATCTAGGAACATGTAGACCACCACTCGGTTCACCCAGGTTCAACGCTAATATTTCATTAAAATGTCATGTATGACCATCTCGAATTGTGTACCACTTTCCACTTTGTTTTCTCTCTGTTAAGATTGTGTCATGTCTGTGCTAATCATTGGTTTAAACTCTATGCCAAATTAATAAGTCAATAGATAAATTGTAATAAAGTTCGGGTAGTGAGACACATTTCTGTTATGTTTTCGAAACAGGTACATCCTGCCATTCTGCGATTGTCATAGATTCCAGATGCCAACTGACAGGTTTTTCAACCGGCAGCTGAACATAGTTGTGAACAACTGGATCACAGTGACTCTTTTTTGGGACGATTGCCAAGGGCCCATATGCCCTTACGCTGTCCTAGCGATTAGGAGCAACATAACTTCCTTTACGGTGGTCTAGCCCCAAGTTGATGCAGAAGCACTGGAATTCACTGTGCGACCCAAGTGCTTCTTTTACCGAAAACGAACCCCTTGTATATGCAAAAAGAACAACGCATGCCTCACGATAAACATGTTGGATCGCGAACGAAGAAACAAATTTGCAATTTGATAGAATATGGCATTTGTCGGATGTTCTCGGATCGTTTATTGTGAAATAAAAGTACTTTACTCATTGTACAGTGTTGTTGTTTTCTTTTAAACTACGGTTTAATATTCCGAACTGTGACGTGCTGTGTTGTGAGTCGATGTGTGTTGATTTTCGGGTTCTGCGTCACGTCACATAGGTGATTATTGGCACGTTTGGCTACTCAACTTGCATAAGGCACATTGGCAAGGATCTACAAGCACGGTTTTGCAAATGTGGCAGTGTTTTCTTATTTGACAAGTGACATAATGTAGTTTAAAAAGATAGTGGTAGAGCTTTAGTGACTGAGGGGTAGCCTGTGGCCATGGGCAGTGGCCGGAATGTCCGGGTCATGGAATAGGTTCATGATCCGGACAATCTGGCTACTGGCCATGACCAGAAGGGACAAAACATTGGATTAAAGTGGTCATGTCCACCTGGGACTGGCTTTGTGGTAAAGTTATTCGAAATTAGGATAGATTTGAAACGGAAGAAAAATGTGCTCGTGGTAATGTGGTCATAGGGTTTTCTTTTTGCCTTCTGCAGGCTGCCATGAAAAGCGAAGAGGGGCCCTGTATGGAACCCCTGCCTTCCCTTTCCATGGTGGCCATCTTGGAAAAGGATTTTTCTTCCTACACCGGGACGCCGCAGGTGTAGGAAGAAAGATCCTCTTTTTTAGCACCCCAGGTTCCCGCTTTGGGACCCCAGGCTGCTAATGGCCTTCAACCCCCATTTCAGGGGCTGTAATGGGGGGATAATTGTCCAGAGACCTTGTTATCCACCCTCGCTTCGCTTGGGCTGATAACTTGGGCTGCTGGGCCGGTATCCACCTTTCCAGTCCCTGGAACAGAGGATCAACGCCACAATATTCCCATTAGCATAACACAAAATGCAAATGGAAATTTTGGAAAATCTTATTGCGTCTATGTACTTTGCTGAGAAATATAAAGTAGAAGGAGTCTATATGGTTTTTTTTTTAGTTCTATTTTTTAACTGTGAAAGGTGTCTCCTAAAGGAACATTTCTTTTGTTGTTTTTGGATGTATTTTTTTGGCAGGAGAGCTAAGAACGAAAGGTGGGGAGAAATGAGGGAAAAGTAACCAAACACTAATATGAAGGGGTAGGTAGACAAGGGAAAATATTGTGCATATGTTATTTCTATAGTATGGGGCAGTGTTTCTCATGCTCCTAAATTACATAAGTGGTGGTGGCTCTTGGGGAGGAGGGATGGCATTAGATGATGCCATTTTAAGATAAATAGTAGTTTTTCTAAAAGTATGTGCTGTGTACTAGATTGTTAATGGATAATGAGTAGGAATTGGAGCTGTGCAAGGGAAATTTGAAGTTGAAAGTTCCTAGATCAGTAGAAAATGCAGGTCCGAACTCTCCGCTAAGCAAAGATCTTATCATGAAGTGTGGACGGGTTCTCGGACATGTCATCATACAGCGCGCCAGCGTATGGTCATGTGGCACTGTCTGGAAGGTCTGGTATGAAGTCAGATGTTCATAGATGTCTACGGATACAAAACTAGTTAAAATAGTTGCAAAAAGTGTATAGAAGTGTTAAAATGATTCCAGAAGGCTGGAAAAGGCAAAGTTTTAAGATGACACTTGGTAAATGGGACACAAATATTGCTATATTGGGTAAGTATGATATTAGTAAGTTGTAGGAAAATAGCATGCACTGGTAAAAACCAATTAAATTCACTCAATAAACTTTGTTAAAGGGGTGTTATGGTTAAGTTGCACTAATAAAAACCTATGAAAAGCAATGGAAAAAACTTTGTTAAGGGGACATTATGGTTAAGTTGCACTAATAAAAAACCTTTGTAATTGTCATGACCACTGTGAGCGGGCACAAGTTGTGCCACAAGCAGGCTCCCACCAGAACCCTGAGGGCCTGTAAACCACTGCAACGGGGCACCAAGCTCATATGTAGGAAGGAAGGGCTGTTCAAACTAGGTCCCATTTATGTACATGGGCCTTTAAATCCAACATGGAAGCACCCACACAGTGTAGTTCTAAGAACCAAGCCATGCGGTCTAGTTTTTTGGGTGTGGCAGGCCTGGAACTACTTTCCCTGGTACTACTTTACCTGGGCTATATAAACCACACCCTGATTGTAGAACACACTTTATGTTATTCTGTCACCAGCAGCGTGACGTTCACCGTGTCCAGCTCCTGGTCTTCAGCATCTTCCTGTAATCCTGCAAGAACAAGAACAAGATTATTCTGTTTTACCTGAGAAAACACCATCCAGCACTCAGCATCTCAACTGGGCTGCAATCTGTGGAAGCCGAGAGTAGACGAAACATCACTCACCTGTGAGTACGAGCTTAAGGACTTCCGGCAAACCGCTACCACAGCTGCTGCTCGAACATTGCGACCTGCAATAACGAGAAAGGGAAAAACAATATTAGAATGCGCGATTCCAAAACATCGAATTCCATCAGTCTTACCTGAATTCCATCGCGCTACGCCACGCTTCCATCCGGAGCACCAAAGCAACATCTGCAATGGAAAAGAGACATATTCAGGTTCGTTTTCATTATCAAACAACTGCACAGCGCTGTACTTAGCTTAAATGGATTCTGGGGGCCTGTTTTTCATCGCGCTCTCATCCACTCGCAGCACCACAGTGGCCTGTGAGGAGAAGAAGAAGAAAACACAGGTTAGTTTTAAAAGACAATAAAGGCGCTGCGCTTTGCGCTTTGTCTTACCTAGATACGTGCATCTCCATCCGGCATGCCAGCATCAAGACCTTTGCACCTGAAAAGAAGGAGATAAAGACATTAACGAATTCCCACCATAAACAGAACAAAGACTTACAATTAACAAACCTACCTGCCTACCAGCAGATTCAGGGTCACAGCAGTCCTGGGCCCAAGGGAGGGGTACTGAACCTGTGAAGCAACTCGGGCAGCTCACCAACAAACGTCAAGCGCCCCTGCACAATAAACGCAGGACGGATAGCTCACCCTACAAATAACTAAGGTGAGAAAAGAACCCAGTGGGAAGGGAATTTGTCAGAGGGAGGTGGGAGATTCACCCATTAGAGACAGTTATCACAAATCCTCCCATCTGTAATTGCAGAGTCATTATTCAGCACTGGGCATCTACGCATCCAGGGTTCCAGATCTCAGAGCCTTCTAGACGCCCCCGGGGATATCAGGTGAGCATAATAGAAATTCACTGAAAAAATGTTGTTAAAGGGACGTTATGGTTAAGTTGGACACCTGTTGGACAGAAATAAAGTAGCCCAGATATGTGATGTCATCAGTGATGTCATCAATGACATTTGTGATGTTATCTTTGATGTCCTGGGTTTTAGTCTTAGCAGTGCACGGTGGTGGCGTGAGTTATGGTTGTTTAGCTGACCATAACTGGCGAATTTGTGGGGGTTTTCGGTTTTACTTGAAACCAAAACGTCCCTTTAGCAAAGTTTTTTCTTTGAATATATATATATGTATATATATATATATATATATATATATATATATAAATATATATAAAGTCCTGTTAAAAACAAGCGTTTTTAACAGGACTTTTAACATATACTAAAGTCCTGTTAAAAACAATAGCAGACAACGCAAGCAGTTTTGACTTGAGGTAGACAATAGGCATTTGCCAGGTACTGGCATGATATGGCTAGGTAATCACTTCATTGTGTAGCTGTTGCAATCTTATGGCTAGGGAGTACCATTAAATCAGTGCCTTGCAAATGCCGATCCCATACTTACACAAAAGCGAAAACTGTTGGCTTTGCAATGCATTTTTACACATGGATATTGGACCATTTCCCTGTTCCACCGCTTCATTGTTCACATTTGGTTAAACCTGCTGGATTCTGCACCAACAGCAGTTGAACAGAATGTGTTTGCTCATTATGAGCCTAATTCACAGAAGCGTTCTATAATGGCAAAACCCCATTAGAAAATGTAATGTTCTCAGCATTTCAGCGTTTTTACGCACGCATCCATTCGACATTTAAACATCATTGTTGTAGAATATTTCGAAAATGTTCACATTTAGATCTGTCAGAATAACTGTGTTCGTGTGCTCTGACTTTTAACCAACAATAAGTGTGACATGTAAATTGTAAAAAAAAAACAAGTCGTGCAATGATTTGCCACTGTGCACCTACACCGCATAATGTTTTATCACAGTGAAAAGTGAATTGAACCGCTTAAAAGAGCCGCCGTGCACTGGTATTTCTGAAGCATGGTTACCAGCTAAATCCTAACATGGAATTTGGGAGCTGTTAGGCTTTCCAGAAGACAAGGTGATACTGTATGTCTGGGCTCTGTTGTAAAAACAAAAGGTTCCTGAGAAGTCTCCCTTGGCAGCACGAACTCATATTTCGAAAACTCGCCCTTTCCCTAGCTCTAGTATCCCCGGACCCACGCCCACCAGCAGTGTACAATTACTGTTATAATTTAAGGGCTCGCAGAAGAGGAAACTTCTTTATGCTGTGATCACGTGCTAGATGTGAACTTTTTACCTGCTGGTTTCACAGAATGACTGAAACCACTGTGGAGTGGCATGGCGTTGCACAAAGAAGCCATTTTGGCGGCGCTAGAACGTGCGCTGGGATTAATCACAAGTGTAGTTTATGCGTTTGCGCGCTCACCTCCATGGACGGGAATCAGTCGCTTGAGAAAGTGAGCGTGTGCGTGTGTGAATGATTCTTTCTATGAGCTGGCCTGCAAGATGGAGCACGGACAGACGTATGATTCAGAATGCAACCTCTGTCCTCCCTGTTAAATGGTTTGATTCATGTCTAAAGCGAAGGGCTAAACTTCACTGGCAAACCTCGTCATCGCCCCTCCCCAGCTATGCTCTGACCGTTACATGTCATGGCAAAGGTACAAAGCAGGACCTTGTATCGAGCTGGCTACAGTATTGACTACCAGACAATTTCTATAAATCGGCCGCATTCAAATCTGATCGTTTTTGGATAGTACTGTATAAGCATGTATTTTGTATGTTTGCAACTAACATAACTATAATAATAAGTGGCTTTTACTTATCGGTGTGTGGTGCTCATTTATCGACCTTGGAAGGATGAGCTTGGCACAGCCGGGATTCGAACCTGCGTCAACAGGCTCCGGACGGATTTCAAAGCGAGCGTTCTACTCGCTGTGATATCTATTTCAGCTAGATGTTTAATTGAATGCCTTAACTATCAAAGATAAGCCCGATGGCCAGTAGTCCACTACCCTTTGCTTGCTTGATCAGTTCTGTGTACGAGTTGACATTTTAAAAGTAACCCTGACAGTTTTTCTTTTTTGACAGAGGCCCAGTGTCCATGTGAAGTTGTGAGTTAGCCCAGTCTTGTATATCCGTGAAATTGAACTTTCTTCATTTTGATGCATGATGTGACACTTGTGCTGGGTACATACATTCATTTTCTGGCCTTGCCGTTCTCTGAGCCGCCTGAAAGATAACTACAGGACAGTCTGTCGAGATACGCGATGCACTCTGTCAGGTGCAGGATTGAATCGTCTTTCGTGCTAGGCGAAACCAGCAGCACGTCGAGGACAGAAAACAGAAATAAAACGCAGCGCCAGGGCCAACCAAGCAATCTAAGCATTCAAGTTCTCAAATAAAACACCGGGTAATGGAATGTGTTAGTGGAATCAAAAGGATTGGAAAATCCAGAGGTGCCAATGACGGTTAGGCGACGTGTTTTGGCTTTCATTTTGAGAACACATTTTCCAATTTAGGTGTATGTTGAGATGTACTTCTTTCTGGACAGCAGAGACGTTTTTATGGGAGGGAAAAGGGGCACTTGCCCAGCCCACATGGCTGCCTGATCTAAAGAAGTAAGATTCCTTTGTTCACGAGACTTAAATAGCACACCTCAGGATATTTTATGGCATGGTGCCGAGGCTCTAAACCTATTGCCTGTCTCTTTTGGCAAGTACATTCTGCCTTGGTCAATTCATCATGTAATGCTTTCTTTGTTCACTGTGGTATATATAGTTTGTGTGTTCCTTGCGGCACAACTCGTGGAGCATTGTTCCCTTCCTTTGAGAATTATGCTGATCATGTGCAAAAGCCAAATTTGAAATGCATATTGGTAAATTGAGTGCCACTATGGTTCAGAAGTTAGCTCAGTGTGTTAAGTACTCATTCCAGAGATGTGTTCCTATGCAAGATTAGAATAACACATTCCTGTAAGGCTGGCTGAAGTTTATAAACCTGCTTGCGTTTGTACTTGGTCTTGCAGCAGAACCTGTGGAAACAGAAAAATAATACGAGGCCGGGAAGCCCAAAAGAAACACACCAACACAGGTTACAAAGAACATACAAGTGCTTTATTTAAAAGCTACAACAGTTACCAAAGTCAATTGACAAACGGATAGCTATTCGGCTCTCAGAGTAACGTAACGAACTTCAACGAAGGTTCGATGCATTAGTAAGAGAGACCGTACATTGGAATACTTGGGTTTTTATACTCTTTATCCAGTGCTTGGCCAACCCCCTCGTGGGTTAACCATTCTAGGAGTCGGGCCTATGGGTCCCTTTGCCAGGTCAATCCGATAATATATGCATTTTGATTAGTTTTGCTGATATAGTTGTACATTTACACATAGGTCAACAATAGGACAAGGTCTCAGTTCGCGACCCCGACAAGTGGCCTACAGGCATATTAATTATTCGTGTGTACGGAGGTCACTACGGTCAGAGTCTTACTCAGAATGTCATTCGGCCTCCATTTTGATGTTCAGGGTGACTTCCACATTACAAGAGAACCTAAAATGGCGGCTCAATCCAAGATGGCGACTTACATTACTTTCTCTAAGGTCAAGACCTTGCCGCAGAGTTTGTTCGCATATGATGTTTAGACAACTTGGCGTAGGCCAATACACATACAATTGTTGCGATAGGAGGCATAACATTGTTTCAATTCCGACAACCGGTGCTATTATCAACAATGTACCTGCACCAGATAGGGGCTGCTATAAAAAACGAGCATGTCATCTTTATGGTGAAGGTCTAGAAATTGGTTTGTTCAGATGGGTTGTTGCAAAAACTAGGCAATCACCTCCAATGAGGAGCATGAACTGTTAGTCCAAGAGATGAATAAGTATCCAAATATGGAATCAAAACATTCATGCTTGTATCCTGGCTTTGCCAGCAGACAATACAGTGATCCTGGCCAAATCATCTAATATCTAGTAGATTACTGTACTGTCTTCTTTGAAGTTTGACTCCTCTCATGCTGGTGGCATCGTTTAACCCATTACTTGATCTTTCATCTTATGCAGGCCATTTGAGTGGAAGGTGTGGTAGACAGAAGGGAGCAGACCAGGTGGTGCAGGATTGGTGCAAGCATATTTTAAAGTCTGCTCATTTGACACAAAAAACGCTTTGCATTTTTGTAAAAGTCAAAGGTTTTTCTGCACGTTTATAAGGGACAGTTTCACAAGCCAGTGTTTTTGAACTATTTAAAGCTTTAAAATACAAAAGTCAAACCCAGATTAAATCTGTTAAATCACACTGATTGGTATGCTGGTACATATATACTTCTCTTGATGATGGAGATAATGGCGCTAGAATCATTCTGTATTACACTCTTCTATAATATTTAGTTTTAAAAATTGTCATGTTTGGTAATGTGATTGGTCTACTTTCCAAATCAGTTTTATAAAATTAGATTATTTTAGTTCATGGTAAAAACTGGTAATGAAAGTGTTCACAAATCCCAGATTCACCCCTTAACCAGTGTGTGTCATGCCGGCATCTAATTTAATCTTGCATTGACTAGCCTCTCGAAATTGGCAGCCCTAAACCTTTCAAAATTGTCAGCCCTTCAGAGAGATTTCCTTTTCAAACAGCCTCACTCATAGTTTCACTGGCTATAGTATTGCTTCCACTATAATAGTGAGCATTGATATATTGCACACCACAGGCACTTTATTCTTTTGATCTCTAATGGCAACACTATTGGAAAACCATGTCCCATTTATAATCTCAGTCTGTCTGGATATAGACACCTTCCTGGTTGCATCTAATCTGCATCCGCTATCCATGCTATGGTATGTGTGACTTTCTCCTTCCTACCAATTCGTCTCCTTTATCCATGCTTGTGCACGTTTGAATTCTGTGAGGCAGTAAATGTGAGTTTTCTGTGTATTCTGGGTTACATGTACCTTTTAAATACAGGTTTGTATTAATACTACATGCTGCATACCTTCCTGGATTCTATTGCTAAAAAGTCTCCTGAATCTAAGCTAGAACAGAAGTAACCTCTCTGTAGACTGATAATGTTGTGATTAGAGTAAGAATGAAGAGGGTAAGGGGACTTACAGGGAGTAAACATCCTTATTTGTAATGCTGTGAGGCAGCATATCAACCTATGGGTTGTGATTGCGGTTGAGGGAGGCAGATATTCTTGATCACTTAATTCCGTTGGTTTGGTGGAGGGGGGCTCCTAAGATGTCCATGCTCAGGGCCCCAAAAGTGCTTAAGATGGCCCTGACCATCAGCAGTATCTAGAAACATAAAAGAAGCAATTTCAAAATACAATAGTGTGCATGAGACTGAAAGTTCCATCCTCTGCTAGTGTCAGACCCTGAGAATTGCTGACTATGCACCTGGGAGACCCTCCGTCTCTCCAGGATACAGTACAAAAGTACCCTGTATTGCAATGCAAGCCTACTTACACACTGGGATGTTTGAGCATTAAATACTTGCAGGAATCATTGTTTCCATCTAGTAGATGCATCATGCTGGACCCACATGAGTGCCCCTACCATAGACCTGTCGAAATCCAGTACTCGCTTCAACAGCCAGACATTGTTCTTACAAGAGAACATTGGAAGTTGCCTTATTCAATCTTGGCTTCCGCTTCCCAGTGACGACAGGTGATTTTTTTAAGTGGAAGGGTGTAAATATTTGGCACAAATACGCAAGAGCGACCAAGAGCAGCGAGGGAGCCCGAGCCAACCAAAGGAGTTACAGACGGTTCTCCTCCATGAAATTATGGTGAATAATAGGTGAAAATGGTGCATTATACTTAACAATTTCTGTGACAAGTTTTGTAAAAAGGCAATTTGCCATGGGTTACTCATGACCAACAGTGTACAGGAAGCATTTCCCCAAATGCCTTACCCCACAATAAATGGCATTATACAAAAAAAAATCACGCTGGCTGTGCCCATGCATTTCCATGATACCTGAACCAATATATGCCAGTATTCCCATATAAGAACACATGTTTGCTTATGCACAATGCCAGTAATGGTACTATAGGAAAATATGTCCAACCTAGCCCTGCCATTATATGCCAGTATTCCCACATAATACAATTATCTTGTTAGCTTTGTCATTAAAACTAGCATGCCACAATAAGAATACATTTCCAAACTGGCTGCAGCAATGTAGGACAGTCTAGATATTTATTTTAGTTTAATTGTTTGCATTTATAGCAGTGGAACAAAGCCATGAGGCATCTGGGAATAGTTACACTACAGGAATGTTACATGTTAAACGGTTACAAGATATAAAGTTCCAAGGCAGTTATAATGAGATAAACAATGTTCAGGTTTGAGACTCCAGGAAGGCTTAAGACATGCCCCATTTATTGGGTCCAGATTAAAGCATGGTGGGCATGCGGGATCACAACAAGCATATATAGTCAACAGTAGTACAGTGGGTTGCTGAGCGCATGCTGGAAAAGCCACACTATGTAGGGCTGGGGGCTACATCAGCAGTGCGGGCAATGGAGTCTAGATTCAGCAAATTATAGAGTTACGTGAGAGGTAGCAGTCATCAAACCAGCATTTTAATTATGATGAAAGATAGTCATAGATAAGTATTGCCTTAGGTAGTCCCTATTTAAGGTTGAGGGGTAATAACAGATATTCCAGTGAGATGGTAGCAGATAGGGGACAGTAGGATTTAATATGTGAGAGGATGCAGGTAAAGGCACATACCTTAATGGATGGACATGTGGGCGGCCTTCCTGGACCAGACAGACACAGCCAGTCTCCAGCCTTGTCCATCAGCCTTTGTTGTTGGGCTTGTGGGGTACATTTACCAGTATGGAGAACTCCCCTGCATCACCAAAACTGCATTTTAGCAGTTGCAAAAGTAATGGCTGTGCTGGCTCTGCTGAGCACATATGGGGCGAGATGGAACATAGAACACCCCGAGAATGGCTGCATTTATTTACTTCCTGTACACCAAAGAAAATAATTCAAAGGCAGCGCTGCTATGCTGCCAGCTCAAAAATTGCAACTGAAAAAAAAAAAAATGTTCTGCATTTAAAATGATTTGCACTGGTGCAGTTTTCATCATTCAACATTACACAGTTTGGTTCCAGTAAAACACAGCCATGCCCATCTATCTTCAGAATGAACCACATCAAATGAGGGCCATTCCTCCCTGAAAGGCATTGGGCCTCATTCCGAGTATGGCGGTAAGGGATAGCGGCCACCGGTAACGAGACCGGTGGCGGTATTCCCTTATCGCCATACTCCGAGTTCCCTCTGCGCCCTCGCCCTTAGCGCCTGCTTTGAGCAGGTGTTAAAGTCGAGGGCGCAAAGGGGCCTCCAAGCCAATAACGGTGACCGTAATGAACGGTCACCGTTATTTGCATCTTCCCCATTCCCATTGAGCCCTATGGGGGCTCATTTGGGAATGGGGAAGAGCCTTGGTGAATGGGGAATTACCGCCCCGCCAACCTTGGAATGGGGCGGTAATTCCGCCATCCACCAAGGCGCTGCCGGTCCGGGTACGGCGTCAACCAAGGCGTTAATAGCGCCATTGGTTAGCGCCATACTCGGAATGAGGCCCATTGTGTGTCAATAACAATCTGTGAAAGAGTAGAGAAATCTGTTTCAGGCCATACAGCAAGCATTTACTCTTGCAACAAAGTAACAAAGTCGGAACTCTTCACAAGAAGCTCTTGCTCTCCCTTTGCTGATGTCAGCTTCAACGAACCCTTGTTTTGAACAGATTCCTGTGTATTAGAAATTGACCAGAGCTATGGAAATGCTCAGAATAAAGATGCAAGGAAAATCACATTTGTAAATGACTAGGGAAATTAAAATTAACCTGTGTTGAACTGCTTTGCAAAGCAGTGAATTGGCATTGTACAAGCTCAATGCAAATAATACTGTAACATGCCCTGAAACAAAACTAGATATGTTGGGAAGAAAAGCTGCCAAGATATAAGTAAATTGTACTCTGTGTAGTTTATTTTTTCCCACAAAAATAACTTCAACATTTTCCCACAAAAATAACTTCAACATCATGGCTAGGCCCAGAAATTGCTGTCAAACCAGTCTTTGCAAAGGCTTTCACTTCAAAGGTGCCAGCCCCATGTGAGAGGAAGTTCCTTTAACACATGAAAGGCCCAGAGGTGTGGGAAGTGGTGACTTTGTCAGACTGATCAGCATTGCTGCAGTTTGGGACAATGGACAGCCCTGTTATGGAAGTGTGAATTCCTCTGACACCTCTCCTCAGCTTCAACTGCCTAGGATCAAAGGGTAGTCATAGCAACCTCTGGGCAAAGCTGACCAGAGCATGACATTTTGCTGCGGGTTTATAAGGACTGCCCACTTTTGGGAACAAAGCCACCCCTGTGATTGAAAAGACTCTATGTCTAAAAGAAATATGTTTATTTCAGTAATCTAAAGAAGCAGTAATGTAAAATTATGACAGATTGAATGTAATTTTTGCGCTATAAAAATAAGACAATCAGGATCTTCCTAGCATGTGGAGGATCCAAACGCTAGTAAAATGACATTTCTGGGAAAACCGTATATGGTACCGTTATGAAACGTAAATGCAAATATGTCCAACATTGATAAGCTTCAGTATACCCATTTGTAGATTTTTAGAGGAAATATTTGCCATACAAATTGCAAAAGGTTGCCAGAAGGACTAAACAGCATTGTACAAACTTGGGGTTTGGAATAGTATGCTCCATGTGACATATGATATTTTCCTATCTAATTATTATAAGGGTGACATTTATAAATATGATGGTTTTGTCTCATAACTGATTTTGGCAAAAGTAATTATGGTATAACAAAGCACATCATAAAAACACACATACAAAAACGGAGTCACTTCCTTCAGTCCAATCTGTTTACAGGCTGACCTATCCGAACTTAGAAGTATGTCCAGCTTAGTTCTGTCCACATAGTAAAAATCATCTGATGTCATCCAGCCTATATAAGGAGGAGACATTCAAAAATCAGGACAATCAAAAAAATCTAGCATCCAAAAATCCAACCCACAACATCCAGAGATCCAGACCTTCCACATTCACCCTGCAAGATTCCAGATTCCAGTGCCAGGCCAGGGGTAGCTGATCCTGATCCATGCAGTACCTCCTATCCAGACAGAAGCACTATCCAGAATTAAACTCTACTAAATCCCAATTATTCACAGGAAGAAAAGGGCTGTGGAACCCTTTTTGGGTTGATCCAGTGACCAGACCGGCTTTGCCCCACTACCTGCTTTGCCCAGATGATGCACGCCGCTGTTCACTGTAACCAGACCCCGGTTGCCTTGCTGAGTCCCTAGAGGAGAGCCACCACAAAGCAGTGACCAGAACCCCATCCTGCTATCCAAAGACCCAGCTAGCTGTCAAAACGACCCCATTCAAGAATCACCCTTCCCCAGTAACCAACAAGCTGCATCCATTGCTTTGTTACCTTGTATTATGCCGATTCCCATAGAAATCCTATAAATACCATAGTAAAATCTTAAATGTCCAGAATCCTCTGTTTATCCTGTCATTAGGAAAATCTATATTAATCTCCACGTGTTAGCGCCATTCTTTCCAAATCATTTCAGTCCGTTGTATAAATACTTCGTACTATTTGGAATAAATTAATTAATTCGCATGTAAATAATCAGACCATGTGAATGGCTTAAAATAGCAAATTAACCCTTTCACAGGAAGCATCCTTCTTTGATAATCTAGCCACTATAATATATTCTCAGTAGAACTTGTCATTTTCCTTTTAAAATCGATTTTGCCAGTGTAACTGCTTTCATTATAAACGCCAATTTTCTCTCCCTATAACAAATCCCCTACTGTCATCCATCAAGAGTCACCCTTTAACGTTCATATCATAACTGTTATGTGCCTTTGTACCTTAGCATTAAAACCGATTTCCGATTATGTCTGTTTAGTGTCATGACCACTGTGAGGGGGCACAAGTTGTGCCACAAGCAGGCTCCCACCAGAACCCCGAGTGCTTTAAAACCACTGCAAAAGGGCTCCTGGAGGTAGTCCTGGCGCCTTTGGAACCAGGCTCATATATAGGAAGGAAGGGCTGTTCAAACTAGGTCCCATTTATGTACATGGGCCTTTAAATCCAACAGGGAAGCACCCACACAGTCTAGTTCTAAGAACCAAGCCTTGCGGTCTAGAGTTTTGGGTGTGGCAGGGCTGGAACTACATTCCCTGGTACAACTTTACCTGGGCTATATAAACAACACTCTGACTGCAGAACACGCTTCATGTTATTCTGCCACCAGCAGCGTGACGCTCACCGTGTCCAGCTCCTGGTCTTCAGCAATCTTCCTGTAATCCTGCAAGAACAAGAACAAGATTATTCTGTCTTACCTGAGAAAACACCATCCAGCACTCAGCATCTCAACTGGGCTGCAATCTGTGGAAACTGACAGAAGAAGAAACATCACTCACCTGTGAGTACTAGCTTAAGGACCTCTGGCGAACCACTACCACAGCTGCTGTTCAAACATTGCGACCTGCAATAACGAGAAAGGTAAAAACAATATTAAAACACACACTTCCAAAACATTGAATTCCATCAGTCTTACCTGAATTCCATGGCGCTACGCCACGCTTCCATCCGGAGCACCACAACAACATCTGCAAAGGAAAAGAGACATATTCAGGTTCGCTTTCAAAATTAAACAACCGCACATCACTGTCCTTACTTTAACGGAATCCGGAGGCCTGTTTTTCATCACTCTCTCATCCACTCGCAGAACCACAGTGGCCTGTGGGGAGAAGAAGAAGAAAACACAGGTTAGCTTTAAAAGACTTCAACAAAGATAGCAGGCCCCCTCTCTCGGAAGAACAAGGCATGATAACCTGTTCAGTGGTTGTTAACCACATTGGCCCTCATTAGGACCTTGGCGGAGGACCATGGCGCTATTAGCACCATGGTCCATGGCGCTAAGCTGCCAACTCCGCCATGGGGGTTGGCGGACTTACCGCCCCATTCCGAGGTTGGCGGGGCGGTAAGTCCCCAATCCCCATTTACCCTTCCCCATTCCCATTTCTGGCCCCATAGGGCATAATGGGAGTGGGGAAGCCGTTAATTACGCCACCGTAAATTACGGTGGCGTAATTAACAACAAGGTCCCTTAGCGCCATGGATTTTAACGCCTGCTAAAAGCAGGCGTTAAAATCCCCATGGCGCTAAGGGAACTCGTACTCAGGCGGTAAGGGGCGCCATGGTTTACGCCGGCGTAAACCCCTTACCGCCTGGGTCCTAATGAGGCCCATTGAGAGTTACCAGACATCTGCTTTTTGCTCACTGTACCTTTCACAAATGGGAAATATCCATTTGCATATCAGTCTTTGTCCCGCCCACATGGGCAGTCCAGCACCAAAATGCTATGGTAATTCCTCTCTGAACAAGAGTAACAACAGCAACCCCATACAAGTGGTTCAGCCTTGTTGGGAATCATCAGTGAGGTGAAGCTGAGCCTCTCTAAGCACAGTGAGCAGGGAGACCACGTCTGGTTGTCCCCAGGTAATCTTGGATGACCAACCCCAAGTTCCTTCAAAGAATTCAACAAAGGTAGCAGGCGCCCCTCTCTCGGAAGAACAAGGCATGATAACCTGTTCAGTGGTTGTTAACCACATTGAGAGTTTGCAGCCATCTGCTTTTTGCTCACTGTACCTTTCACAGATGGGAAATATCCATATACATATCAGTCTTTGTCCCGCCCACATGGTAAGTCCAGCACCGAAATGTTATGGGAATTCCTCTCTGAACAAGAGTACCAACAACAACCCCATACATGTGTTTCAGCCTCGTTGGGAATCATCAGTGAGGTGAAGATGAGCCACTCTAAGCACAGTGTGCAGGGAGTCCACGTCTGGTTGCCCACAGATACCTAGGGTGACCAACCCCAAATTCCTTCAAAGAATTCATCAAAGGTAGCAGGCGCCCCTCTCTCGGAAGAACAAGAGATGATAACCTGTTCAGTGGTTGTTAACCACATTGCGAGTTAGCAGCCATCTGCTTTTTGCTCACTGTACCTTTCACAGCTGGGAAATATCCATTTACACATCAGTCTTTGTCCCGCCCACATGGGCAGTCCAGCACCGAAATGCTATGGCAATTCCTCTCTGAACAAGAGTACCAACAGCAACCCCATACACATGTTTCAGCCTTGTTGGGCATCATCAGTGAGGTGAAGCTGAGCCTCTCTAAGCACAGTGAGCAGGGAGTCCACGTCTGGTTGCTCCCAGGTAACCTAGGAGGACCAACCCAAGGTTCCTTCAAAGAATTCAACAAAGGTAGCAGGCGCCCCTCTCTCGGAAGAACAAGGCATGATAACCTGTTCAGTGGTTGTTAACCCCATTGAGAGTTAGCAGCCATCTGCTTTTTGCTCACTGTACCTTTCACAGGTGGGAAATATCCATTTGCATATCAGTCTTTGTCCCGCCCACATGGGCAGTCCAGCACCCAAATGCTATGGAAATTCCTCTATGTATAAGAGTACCAACAGCAACCCCATACACGTGTTTCAGCCTTGTTGGACATCATCAGTGAGGTGAAACTGAACCTCTCTAAGCACAGTGAGCAGTGAATCCACGTCTGGTTGCCCCCAAGTAACCTAGGGTGACCAACCCCAAGATCCTTCAAAGAATTCAACAAAGGTAGCAGGCGCCCCTTTCTCGGAAGAACAAGGCATGATAACCTGTTCAGTGGTTGTTAAGAAAAGATTCACCTCCACGCCAATTTTACGACATCCTCGCCCTGATCTCCCCTATGTAGTGGAAACTGATGCTTCCAACGTAGCTATGGGAGCAGTTCTCTCTCAAAGAGATCCAGAGACAGGCCAATTACACCCCGTGGCCTTTTGGTCACGTAAATTCTCACCACCAGAACTTAACTATGCAATTACAGACAAAGAATTGTTGGCAATAAAATCAGCCTTCAAAGCCTGGCAGCAGTATCTATTCGGTGCCAGACATACCATCACAGTAATCACAGATCACTGAAACCTTCAATACCTAAAGTCAGCAAAAGCCCAATCTTCATGACAGTTGCGGTGGGCTCTATTCTTCGCAGAATACGATTACCTAATAACATACCAACCGGGAGTTCGGAATTTGAAGTCCTATGCCTAGTCTCATATGGGTGTTGAAGAGAAAACGAACAGTACCCTGGACCCTGTTGCCATCATCCCAAGTGATAAACTACTGGGACTCACCACCACATTGACTCTGAGTGAATTTCAAGATAAGATTCGAACCTTAATGAACCCCGAGATATTGCAGAAATGGAATTCTCAAAATGAACATCACACGGTTCGGGATGGATTACCATACTTCAGGGAACGATTATATCTACCAAGTAAAGATCTGCAAGAATTGGTCATGTCTGGTTATCACAATTACTTGATCGAAGGCCATCCCAGAATTGCTAAGACTCTAGCCAAGGTTAACCGGAATTATTAGTGGCCAACCTGGCGTAAGGACATTACTCGATTTGTTCTATCCTGTGGGATATGTGCACAGAATAAATCACAAAAACAGAAACCAGCTGGCCTTCTACAACCACTGGATATTCCACCGGCTCCCTGGCATACTCGTTTTCTTGATTTTATTACGGATTTACCTCCCTGTCAAAGTTTTAATACCATTCTGGTGGTTGTAGACCTGTTCTCTAAAATGGCACATTTCATTCCATTCAAAGGACTTCCTAACGCTACCGGTCTGGCAAAAGCTTTTCTTGAACAGATTATAAAACTGCATGGTTCCCCTCAGTCCTAATCTCAGATCGTGGAAGCCAATTTGTATCCAACTTCTGGAGTAAATGTTGTACCATGGCACAAATCGATGTTCCATTATCCACTAGCCATCACCACCAAACGCATGGAAAAACAGAAAGAACAAACCAGACATTATAGCAGTATCTACGTTGCATGCTGCATCAAGTGGAAGAGAATTGGAAAGACCTGTTATGGATAGCGGAATACGCATAAAATAACTCCATACACACCAGAACGGGACAAAGCCTGTTCTACACACTATACGGAAGACATCCACGTACCTCTGAACTAGACTCCCCCACGACCTTGGAAATGCCAGCGGTAAAGAATCTACACACAAGCATAACCCAAGCCTTCAAAAGGGCAAATGAACAATTACTGCAAGCCAAAGACAGACAAAACAAATCCTCGGACCGGCATCGAAAGAAAGCTCCCGATTACCAAGTTGAAGACGTAGTCTGGTTGGCATCAAAACATGTGCCCATAAAAGGTACCCAGACCTTTCATCTAAGATATCTAGGACCCTATACCATCGAATCAGTGATAAATCCAGTGGCCATCAAGTTAGCCTTACCACCAAGTATGCAAATTCATCCAGTGTTCCATGTGTCACTTGTAAAACCTGTACAACCAGGAGCCCGAGTCTTAACACCACCAAAACCTGTGCTAGTTGATGGAGAGCCTGAATATGAAGTTAAAAACATCCTGCATTTGAAACGTACCAGATCTAAGCTATACTATTTCGTGGACTGGAAAGGGTACGGGTCTCAAGACTGAACTTGGGAACCAAGTGAACATATTCACGCACCACGTCTGATTAAGAGGTTTCACCTGGATAACCCCACCAAACCCAGACCGGACAGGAAGGATACCATGAGAGGGGCCTTGGGGGGGAGTGCTGTCATGACCACTGTGAGGGGGCACACGTTGTGCCACAAGCAGGCTCCCACCAGAACCCTGAGGGCCTTAAAACCACTGCAAAAGGGCTCTTGGAGCCAGTCTTGGTGCCATTGGCACCAGGCTCATATGTAGGAAGGAAGAGCTGTTCAAACTAGGTCCCATTTATGTACATGGGCCTTTAAATCCAACATGGAAGAACCCACACAGTGTAGTTTTAAGAACCAAGCCATGCCATAGTGTTTTAGGTGTGGCAGGCCTGGAAATACTTTCCCTGGTACTACTTTACCTGGGCTATATAAACCACTCCCTGTCTGCAGAACACGCTTTGTGTTATTCTACCACCAGCAGCGTGACACTCATTGTGTCCAGCTCCTGGTCTTCAGCATCTTCCTGTAATCCTGCAAGAACAAGAACAAGATTATTCCGTCTCACCTGAGAAAACAACATCCAGCACTCAGCATCTCAACTGGGCTGCAATCTGTGGAAACCGAAAGAAGAAACATCACTCACCTGTGAATACTAGCTTAAGGACTTCGGGTAAACCGTTACCACAGCTGCTGTTATAACATTGCAACCTTTAATAACGAGAAAGGGAAAAACAATATTATAACACGCTCTTTCAAAACATTGAATTCCATCAGTCTTACCTGAATTCTATGGCGCTAAGCCACGCTTCCATCCGGAGCACAGCAACATCTGCAAAGGAAAAGAGACATATTCAGGTTCGCTTTCAATATTAAACAACCGCACAGCGTTGTACTTACCAACGGATTCTGGAGGCCTGTTTTTCATCGCGCTCTCATCCACTCGCAGCACCACAGCGGCCTGTGAGGACAAGAAGAAGAAAACACAGGTTAGCTTTAAAAGACAATAAAGGCGCTGCGCTTCGCGCTTTCTCTTACTTAGAAACGTGCCTCTCCATCCGGCACGCCAGCATCAAGACCTTTGCACCTGAAAAGAAGGAGAAAAAGACATTAACAAATACCCACCATAAACAGAACAGACTTACAATTAACAAACCTACCTGCCTACCAGCAGATTCAGGGTCACAGCAGGCCTGGGCCCAAGGAAGGCATACTGCACCAGCGAAGCAACTCGGGCAACTCACCAACAAACGTCAAGCGCCCCTGCACAAGAAACGCAGGACGGATAGCTCACCCTACAAATAACTAACATGAAAAAAGAACCCAGTGGGAAGGGAATTGGTCAGAGGGAGGTGGGAGATTCACCCATTAGAGACAGTTATCACAAATCCTCCCTTCTGTAATTGCAGATTCATTATGCAGCACTGGGCAACTACGCATCCAGGGTTCCAGATCTCAGAGCCTTCCAGACGCCCCCAGGGATATCAGATTAGCATAACATTTAGCTCATTTTCCAAACCGTTTTGCTATTTTAAACCTGTGAAATGAAGCAATTGCAATTTTGCCATGTGTGATTCTTGCTGCATGGTTTTCCTTCCAAAGTCGATTTTCTAAACTGTATGACCATTGTTTAGTATACTGCCTTGTAGCTCGTAAGTTTTCTTGCTTCTTTGATACAGCCACACACATTCTTGCCTTATCCGTTCAACCGCACATGTAGAATTACCATTCATTAATTCTGAGTGCCATTCTGCTTATGTTTCAAGGTAGCTCAATCCGATTTTTGCCTCCCATTTAGGGGTGGAAGGTCGGATTCTCATGCCTTGTATAAGAGACTCCCTACTACTCTTTTCCATCCACACAACATTTGGTTAACAGAGCTTTGGGAGAGTGTTGGAGGCAGTGGCATAACACACAATGTGGGTGCGCCCATGCAAGCCATGCTGAGCCCTCCTCCCCCAACTCAGCAACAAATCACGGTTTGTGCCACACTCTGGACCAACCTAGATGATCACACTTGCACAATACGCACAAACGTGCTGCTGAAGGGGTATGTCACACACTGTAATAGTGGCCGGTACACTCTTGGCCCTCTTCCTGCTCCCACCTGTGAGGTTTAAAACCTTGGGGTCATCTTCGACTCCACACTCTCCTTCTCTCCTCAAATCTCCGATGTCTCTAAGAATTTGCACTACCAACTGCACCTCCTCAGAGGTATTCTTCCTTTCCTCTCCTTCCCCCAGAAGCTCACTGTCTCCAGAGCTCTGGATTTCTCTAGGCTGGACTACTGCAACAGCCTCTTTCTAAATGTGCCTGCTTCTTCTGTCTGCCCTCTGCAACTCATCCAAAACAGGACTGCAAGACTTGTCCTTGGCCTCAAGCCCAGGGATTGTATCTCTCCAAGACTGAAATCTATTCAGTGGCTATGAGGATTAAGTTCAAAACCCACTGCATTGTTCACAAGGCCTTCTGGGGGCTAGGGTTTTATACCTTCAAATCCCTCTTCATAAATATCTTCCTTCTCGAGCGCTTCGCTCCTCCATCTCCAGCTCCCTCAGGGTCAGTCGCTTCTCCAACCAACATGTTTGTGGTAAATCTCTTTCCTCGGCTTGGGCCTCGCTCTGGAACAGCCTCCCTTCCCCTCTGAAACTTGAGGACAACCATCTGTATTTCCGGAAGCACCTCAATACCTTCCTCTTTGCTTCTGCTTTCTATCTTCCTTTCCCCTGTTGAACTCCTGTTTGAAATTGAAACTGCACTGCTCACCTGGGTACCCTCTGATCTCAGGCCCAGGTCTGCTCCCCGCAAGTTGCATTACTGCACTGGTTGCCCCCCTGGCAACCCTTGCACTCAGGGTCTGTTTTTGTATTCCTACAGTCTCCCACCAGCACTTGACACTTGATGTCTGCACTTACCCTTGCACATGCCACCAGCTGGCCTCCCTTTCTATTTGTATTTATTTGTTTTATTCGTTCTACAGTGTGATCGCATGTACTGCACTGCCCCCTTCCCTTTCCCCTCGCACATTTCCCCTCATTCCTCCCCTGCACTTGCGCAATCTCAATGTCACCTGGCCTAGTAAGATTGTTGTCTGTCTTCCCTTTGTCCCACCCCTTGCCACGTCGTGCCTTGAAACACTTGTGTATAGGCATGTTATAAATGCCATTTCATATCATATCAAAGATGTAAATATGTTTTTTAATGCAATATACATCACACCTTCTGAGAAAAATTGGCTAAAAAGCCAGAGTGTTTGCAATTGTTTTGTAGGATAACCCCAATCCAATACTTTCAAGTTACCAACAGTGAACAGGAACATTAATGCTTTGCTATTAAAAATTCCACATTGAAAACATGTCCCATTGGCTGCACAATGTAGACCAGTGTACACACGTAATAACATTACAGTAAAGCATGCCAAGCCACATTCAGACATACCTAGACTGGTTGTGCCAAAATGCCAGTCAAAGCACTAAGACCCATCAAGCAGAGAGAACACATTTAAGCCTGGGTCTCTACAGCCTCTAACAACATGGCTGAACTCTTTGAAATCTGCAAGGAACTGGTCAATTCTGTTGCAGTCTCTACCTCTCCTGTCCTCTCCTAGGCCCTCTGTATGGTTATGGCCTCTCACTTCTCGATAAAACTCAGGACATCCTGTCCTCTATCTCCTCTTCCTCTCCCTCATCATCTCTCGCCCCCACTTTGACCATCTCTACCTCTTCTCCTCTTCCTTTATCCTCTTTCTCTCTGACAACACCTGACCAGGTTTCTAGGCAAGTCCGATCTATGAAAGTGTCATCCAAACAGGTGCTCCCCTGCTCCTCCCTAACCATCAAGGACCATATTGACACCCTCGCTCCAGCCTTGCGCGTTTTCTATAATCACTCATTCACCACTGGAATGTTCCCCTCTCCCCTTAAGCACTCCCTTGTACACCCACTCCTCAAGAAGCAGTCTGCTGATCCTACCTGCCCGGCAAACTATCGCCCAATATCTGTCACCGTTTTCCTGGGCAAACACTTGGAAAGCTTGCCATCTCCTAGCTTACTCTCCACACTGAATCTGTTGGTTGTCTACATGACCATCAGTCTGACTCAGAGCTACCAGAGGCACAGAAACAGCTCTCCTGAACACCTGTAAAGATCTGCTCTCTAACCTACCTTGATTCCAGCATGCCTTCTTAATCCTCATTGATTTTTCCTCTACTTTTGACACAGTCAACAATGCCATCCTGATCAATCGTTTACGTGAGAACCTGTGCATCACGGATCAGGCCCTGGAGTGGCTGACCTCCTTCCTCTTGAACAGCCTCTGGCAGGTCCAACCTGGTCATTTCTCTCTGCCACCTCTCTCTCTACCTGTGGTGTTCCCCAGGGCTCTATCCTCTCACCCTGGTTTTTCAACCTCTACTTAGCCGCTTTGGCCCACCTGATCTCTATCTTCTCTAACTTTCAGTGTTATGCGGATGACTCTCAGCTTTCCTTCAGGCTCCTCTCCTCTCTCGCTTATTCCTGACTGTCTATCCGCAATTCAGGATCGGTGCGCCTCCAATGATCTCTGCCTTAATTCCATTAAGAAGGATATCTTACTCATTGGGACCCCTGCCCCTTCTTTCCCACTGTCACTCTAGCTGCCAACCTTTGCCCCTCTTCCTTCACCTTCCTGTGAGGCAAAAAACATTGGTGTCATTTTCAACTCCACTCTCTCTTTCTCTCCTCACATCTCAGACATTGCCAAGAAGTCTGACTACCAGCTGCTCCTCCTCAAAGGGACTCTTCCCTTTCCCACTTTCCCCCTAGAAGTTCCCTGTATCCAGAGCCCTGTTTCTCTCTAGACTGGACTACTGAAACAGCCTCTTTCTCAATCTCCCTAGCTCCACTCTATGCCCTCTGCAATTTATCCAGAAGAAGAAAGACTTATCCGTGACCTCAAGCACAGGGATCGCATCCCTACAGCCCTGATATCTCTCCACTGGCTCCCGGTGGCTGCAAGGATCAAGTACAAGACCCTTTTCATTGTGCACAAGGCTTTCTGGGGTCGGGGCCCACACTACATCCAAAGCTCTGTTCCAAAATACCTTCCTTCTCAAGCTCTTCCATAAGCTACCTCCAACTCTCTAAGGGTTAGGCTCTTCTCCAGGCAGAGAGTGGGGGATAGATCTCTCTCCTCTGTAGGTGCCTCCCTCTGGAATGGCCTCCCTGCCCCTCTCAAACTAGAGTAAACCACCTGAAGTTCTGAAAGCAGCACACAACGTTCCTCTTCTCCTCTGCTTTCTCTCTCCCCCTCCCCTGCTGACCTACCTGACCAACCTGTCTGCTGTACCGACTGGTTGCTTGGCTACCCTCAGAGTCTAACTGAGTACCAGGCTCTTTGTTGATCAGTCACCCTTGCACTGCCTCTGGGCCTACAACGCACTTATGGGCTGTAACTGTAACCCTAGAGTCCCTTGTTCTCCTTGCACTACCAAAAGCCGCGCTGCCCTGGCTACACTTACTCAGAGAATTACTGCCCGTTTTCCCGTCCCCTCTCCCTTACACTTCCCCCATCCCCTTCCCCTTGCATTTCTCATTCTCGCACTTGCATGATCTCAATGACACAGTGCTTAGAAAGATTGTTTGTCTTGCCCTCTCTCTCTATCTTCCCTCCCTTGTCTTGTTGCGCCTAGAAACAATTGTGTACAGGCGTGTTATAAATGACTTATATGATATCATATTGTAGCAATTTTAACAAAAATCCCCCCAAAAATATACAATGCTGCAGTAACAAACGGCGAGACTGGCAACACCCACATGCCAGTCTAGCCAGGTAATTACACTTAGCAGTACTGCTTTATCAGAAATGTGCAGTTAAAGAAAAGTCATACCAAACTGAGGAATGACTAGACTGGTTGCAGCAAAATGCCTCTCTAGCCACTAATACCACATATTATGACTGCTTAGCCTGGTTATGGACAACCATTATGATTTATTGCACAATCCTGCCCCCCACACAGTTGCTGGACAGAACAGGACACATATGTTAAACGGCACCTGGATTTCGATTTTAACAAGGGACCAGCAATTACTAATATAAAGCATTTCACTGTTAGTACCTGCATTCAAATGCCACATTTTTTAGGCAATTTAAATCGTGATGTGGGTATAGTACTTGCATGCCAGGGGAGAGATTGGAAGGGTAGAAAGGGAACAGGAGACCACTCATTCTCACATCTGCCCATAAGTGGGTGCTTTCAGACTTAAAGGAGAGAGTTAACTGCTTGTAACATTGAAGCTGCACTAGGATAGTCTCATTAAAATGTATAAAGAAATTAGATGCCCCCACGCAAATAAGTTTGCCCCTCCCCTACCAATCCGTGAAGTTAGCGCCTCTCCCAACATTTGAAGGATTAGCCCCCCGAAATGTAGGTTTTGTTGTACCCCTGAACACAAGCACTCACACCATTCACCATATACACACACGCACACCCAGCCATCCATACATTTAAGTGTGCACTTTTTCACCATACAGGCACACCCAGGCAGCCACCCATACATTTAAGTGTGAACCCTTTCACCACACACTCATATAGGCAACTACTTATACATTTAAGTGTGTACCCTTTCACCATGCAGACACTCCCAGGCAGCCACCCATACATTTAAGGGTGCACCCTTTCACCATACACGCACACACGCACACCCAGCCACCCATATATTGTGTGCACCCTTTCACCATACACTCACACCGGCAGCCCCCTACACATACTTTATGGTATAGTGAGCGGGGGCTGCGGGGGACACCCATGCAGACGTCCGTGAAAAAAAACAAAAAAAAAAACAGGGGCTGCGGGGGTGTCCCCCGCATTGCCCCGCTCACTATACTTTATGGTATAGTGAGCAGGGGATGCGGGGGACACCCCTGCTGCCATCCGTGAAATAAAAAAAAAACAAGAAAAGAAAAGGAGCCTGCAGCGCCAGTTCCCAATCACACGCACACCCAGCCACCCATAAATTGTGTGCACCCTTTCACCATACACTCACACAGGCAGCCCCCTACAGATTTAAGTGTATACCCTTTCACCATACACTCACACACGCACACACGCATCATGGCGTTGAGGGGAGCCCTATTACTACAAAAAGATATTGGGCCTCATTACACGGTAGTCGGTAGCGCTGGTGCTATGAGCGCCATGGCTACCCCCTTACCGCATTCCGGGTCCGTGTTCCCGGAATAGGGACTTACCGGGTCATTCCGACCCTGAAGAACCCGGTAAATCCCCATTCCGGGTACCATTCCCCATTCCCATTTGAGCCCCCATGGGGCTCAATGGGAATGCGGAAGGAGCTAATAACGGTACCACAATTTGCGGTACCGTTATTAGCTCTGAAGTCCCTTAGCGGGTCCCTTCCATAATGCCTGGTAAAACCAGGCGTTAGGGGAGGGACCCGCTAAGGGACCTCATAGTAGGACGGTAAGGGATTACCAACACCAGTGCCCTTACCGGTGCCGGTAATCCCTTACCGCCTACCGTGTAATGAGGCCCATTATTTCCGTTAAGGATCAAACCATAACGGAAATAATTTCTTTATGAAGGCAGGGTGACTTCAAAAATAAACTATTTCTTTTTGAAGTTATACGGCTTCCCCGACCCCATTACATGGAGGCCTCCAGCCTGTTGTTTCCATGTCATGGGGTCGGGGTACCCTCAGACTTCAAAAAGAAAGTTTCTTTTTGTAGTCACTCTGCCTTTATAAAGAAATTATTTCTGTTACATAAATAATTTCATTGTGAATGCAGAGTTTTAAAAAGAAACATAAAAAAAGAATTGGCAAAAATATTTTTTTTCATTTTTTCCCCAAAGCGGGGCCCTTCCAAGGACATGTGTTAGCAGGGCCCCCCGCACTGTGGGGGCTGTAGGGCCCCTATTACGCCAGTGGTTGCAGAGGGAATGCCTAACTGTGGTGCTATCTGAAAATGTTATGCAAAAAGTAATCTTGCTTTCATTCATTTGTGCATTTTGTATTTTATGTTAGAAGGTTAAACTAAGTGTATCCAATCATTTTATTGTGTAATTATCACCACACTGGTGATTGCTGCCCTATATTGAATATGTTTGATTTATATTCAAAATTAAAAATAAATAAATATTTCATTATTACACACCGGCCTGGTTCGTGGTGTACGTTAAGGGGGAGAGTGGGGAGTGAGACTGGCTGGCTGCCGTCTCAAAGATTGCATCTGAATTCAATAACTTAAAAGCGTTTTAATTGTGCGCTGCATCCCTGAACAGTAGAAAGAGTCCTGGTCTGGAATGTGCCGCATCTTTAAAATCCTTAACAGGCTGCACTGTTGGCATCGCCTGCTGGCTCTTAGTAGACAGAGTGGAGGCTTGATATCAGGATGGCTAAAGAGGGTTGCGGGGAGGCAGACCTCCTTCTCTGCCCTTGTGGAAGTGTATGATATATGGGATGGTGGTGGCCATCTTGTAAGAAGGCTTCGGCTCAGTGGTTATAATGGTGACGGTATCCCTGGGCAGTAGAATGCTGCCACTATGCTCTGTGCTGACCATGGGGGTGATGGAGATTGCAGAGAAGCTTAGGATGCTGGCATGCCTGGCACAGAAAGGCTCCAGCCTTGTCCGTTGGCCTTCATCGCCTGCCAGCCCGTAGAGAGAAAGGAGGCTTGGCAGCAGGGTGGCCAATCAGGGAAGCGGGGAGGTGACCCTCCTTCTTTGCCTTAGCAACAGCGTAGGATGAAAGATGGAGGCAGCCATCTTCAAAGGGTTAGGTCGAAATGACCAAAAAAAAAGGTCGAAACGACCAAAAGTTCTAAAAATGCTACCACCAAAGGATCGAACACCAAAAGTTTGATCCTCTGGTGGTAGCATTAAAAAAAAATGGGAGCTGCTCGGGTGTCCCCCGCATTGCCCCGCTCACTATACTTTATGGTATAGTGAGCGGGGGTTGCAGGGGACACCCATGCAGCCGTCCGTGAAATAAAAAAAAAACAAGAAAAGAAAAGGAGCCTGCAGCGCCAGTTCCCAATCACAGAAGTGAAAGGGAACTGGCGCTGCAGGAACCAGCGTGAAGGTGAAGGTAAGTGGGGTTTCTTTATATTGGTGGTGTGGGTGGGGGTATGCTGGGGGTGTGGGTGGGGGGTTGTTATGGGTGTGTCTTGTGTGTGTGTGTGAGAGAGAGAATGTGTGTTTTAACAAATTATCGGGGCTGAAATGTCCGAAAAGAAAGTGTTCGAACTTTTGGTCATTCGAGCACTTTGTTTTCGGATATTTCAGCTTCGATAATTTTTCATTTGGTCAAATCACTTGGATTCTCTTCAAAGGGTGATTTGGCTCCATTCCAGGGCAGTAGAATGCTACCCCTCTGCTCCATGCTGAGCATGGGGTGATGGTGATTGCAGGGAAGCTTAGGATGCAGGAATGCTGGGCATAGAGAGGCTCCAGCCTTGTCTGTTGGCCTTTGTCAACATGCTGCCCTGCCAGCTTCGCCTGCAAGCTCGTAGACAGAGCGCAGGTTTGGCTGCATGATGGCCAATCAGGGAAGCAGGGAGGCGCGCCTTCTTCTCTGCCCTTGAGGCAGTGTGGTATGTATGTGATGGTGGCAGCCAACTTCAAAGAGGGCTTCAACTGTATGGGTATAATGGTGGCCATATCCCTGGGCAGTAGAATGCTTCCCCTGTGCTCTGTGCTGAACATGGGGATGATGGTGATTGTGCTGAACATGGGGATGATGGTGATTGCAGGGAAGCTTAGGATGCAGGAATGCTGGGCACAGATAGGCTCCAGTCTTGTCCATCAGTCTTTGTTCTCAGACTGCACTGATCATATAAAACATATCATGTTTGCATTATCATCGATAATGGCAGGTCTGACCTCAGATCTCTACTCTAAAATAGCCCACCTCTTAACGAGTGAATACACATTGTCATTAAAGCAAGTTTATTTAACAACGGCTGCTGGGAGAGAGGCTAGACAATTCCTTGGAGATTGATCTAACCTCAGTTTCATTCTGAACCACAGAACAGATACAGTATATATACATTTCCAGAACACTTAACACACTCCAACATTTTCCTAATGTTCCCTTATAAGACATTACCCAAATACAAATGGGCTGGCCCTGTACAAGGAAATCTAATCCAAACAATCTCCTTGGCTGCCTTCCACTGCGGCACCATCTCTTTGAACATACAATCTTCATGACGCTGCAAATATAAGCCCAACCCTCTTCTTTGCTTTCTCCTTGCAAGACATTGAAGGCAATTCCCTGTTTATGCACACTCCGGAATGAATACAACCCTCTACGGAAATAAGCCAGGAGATAGCTTGCAAGGATAACAAGGTTTAATTGTAAAGAATACAAAATATCAGCAAAGGACTCTGCTGCTCGAGAACGTTCTGACTCCAGAATATCTGTCAGCCTTTTTTGACAGGCCACAGCATCATAGATGACATCACATATAGGGTCTAAACCCACACAGTTGATTGGAAAGACAGTATACATGATCCTGCTCCATTTGGGATGCCAGGCTACAATTGGCTGGTGTCTCTGCCATCTGTCAGGCTCCATGTGGGTCAGCTAGGCTCATCTCTAGTGTGGTCAGGTCAGGTCTCTGATAAATTACATTGTACAAACTATACTAGCATGTTAAGCCTACTTCTACATCACTGTGGCATGCACATGGGAGGCTTGGGGCTGGTGTCAGGTGAAGGGGAGGAATAAATACAGTAATAATGAACCAAACATTCTAGGCTTTGTTTATACCACTTCTCTCGCACCAAAGGCCTCCACCCTTGTTCTTGATCTAATAATGTATCCCTCCCTGTACCTCGGGTTACAGAGGATGTATTTTATGCTGAGGGTTGAAACAGTTGTGCATGCTTAGATCTTTTATGGTTGCCTGGTTTAGGTTAGGGGCTGGGGGTCATTTTCTCTCAGGGAATGCAGAAGTGTGGGGGTTGTGTCAGTGGTGTGGACACTGGCTCTGAGTTGGCTGGGTGGGGGTTAGAGGCCTGCTGCCAGGTTGGTTGTGATGAATGGGCACAGCAAGGAGCCTGGTCCTGTCTCACGGCTTTGCAGGGAGCATTCATCCCAGTGTTTGCAACAGTGAAGGGACAAGGGGGAAGTGAGCTTCCGTGTGAACTGGTGGTGCAGACTCATTGTGCCTTAATGACCTGGGCCTAGTGAAATCCTTCCATGAAGCTCGACTGGTACAGTGTGGCCATGCAAGCCTGTGAATACAAAATGGTGTTTCTTTCTGTGTGCCTTCTAAGTTTATACCTCTGCTTGTTTGCACTATATTATATCTGAAGTGAACTTCACAGTGCGGTTCTCTCCCCCTTGCACACTACACTATTTCATAGGGGATTCGCCTCACCTGAAAGTACCTAGGGGGTGGGATATACTCACTTTCATTCCAACATTTCCCCCTTTTGTTACCCTTGCAGTAACAAAATGTCCCCCCCATATTTATGCTTGTTTACTCACCTTACCATATGCGGGTGTCACCTTTATTGGCATCCAGGCCATGCACATATGTCTCAAGCTTTCTCTTGATCGCCCATACTCCTCAGATGCACATGTCATTTAAATGCAACACCCATTCCCAGCCAGGTCAACCCATACTTCTTTGTAATTTTCAGGGTCAGGTGGAGGGACAATGGTTGTGTGGTATAATCGTTCAACTATATCTCCAACAGGAATTGGGACCATGTGAACAGGGGAGTCAATGGGCCTCATTACGAGTCCGGCGGTAACCGTGCCTGAAATTCTGGCAGGTTACAGCCGGACTTGTATTACCATTCTGCCTCTGTGATTCCCGGAATTACCGGGGCATTACGACCCCCATGACCTGGGAATTCCGGAGGCGGAATTCGGTAAGTCCCCATTCTCATGGAGTCCGTCTGGACTCCATGGGAATGGGGAAGTGGAAACACCGGCACCATGCTGTAATGGTGCCGGTGTTTCGAGTCCGCCTGCAGGCGGGAGGTGTTAAACATGCCAGGTCTTATCTGGCGGGAATGACACCTCCCGCCTGCAGGACTCGAGATCAGTCGGTCCGGAAACAATGGTGGCAGTGGGTTTATGCCACCATTATTTCCGGACCGACTGACTCGTAATGGGGCCCAGTTTGTGCTTCTATTTCCTTGGTATCACAAGGTACCTTAGGACTGCCAATAGAAAGCATCATCATTGTACTATTAGGCACTGCTTTGGCACAACACCAGAGACCCAATTGGCAGGTGCAGAAGATGACCAAGACAAACACGATGATGGCACCAACATTTTCACCAATGTTACAAGCCATGATGGGGCCCGGCTGAAGGCTAGGGAGAATCTTATTCTTTAACGCCAGCTTCTTTTTTCATCTTCACCGCCAGTACATGTACTGCCTCGATAACGTGTGACAATGTTCTATTCTGAGCATCATTGGAAGCACCAAATGTGCAACATGAACTCCCAATCATTTTGCAAACACCTCCTTCCATTGCTATCAGCAGAACCAGCACATACCTATTCTGCTTTGTCATCAGCCTGCTGGCACGTAGCTCCACTCTTATGGCATTTAACCCTTGCTCATCATCATTGGGCAACTGGATCAGCTCCTATCTCACTAGCTGAAGACATTTGGCATTGGCTCAGGTTTGTATGCTAGTTATTAATGATGTAAAAAATGTCTCTGTGCAATTATAGAGCATCTATTCATTAGGTATTTGCGTGAGCAGATCTGATGAGTCTGTTGATATGTAATTGGATGATCTTGTCCTTCTGCGCAGTTTGTCAGAGGATTCTTTCTCAGGAAGGATGTGAATGTTTGGTGGTGGCATCATGTGCTGTGCTTCAATTGCTGGGGGCGCTGTGGGTGCTTCATCAGGCAGGGGCCCCCCATTTCTGGTGTTCTTCTGGGACTACTAACAGAAGTGAGTGCTCTATATCTAGTAAAAATTAGCCCCTCCAAGAAGGTGGGAGGTTCAAGTAAGCTTGTTTGCGACACACCCAATAGTAGTCTATCAGCGCTGCAGTGCCTCTCTTGAGGTCTGGAATTGTCACAGTTCTGTTACACTGTTCATTTGAGTCGACAGAAATAGTTCCTTCACTGAAGAAGCATAGCTCATAAGTCTTTTCCTGGTGCACTGTTACCGACCTCTCTATGACTGCAATCCATGTTAACTTGGTGACGTGTTCTGTCCAGACTTGGGCGCATGTCTGTTCCACAAGAGCCGCAATTGTTTTGGGGAAGTCCTAAAAGTCCTTCAGCTTTACACATGAGAGTGGTTTCTTGCCACTTGTTGTTATTGTATTTCGCCCCTCCGATCACCAGGTAGGATTGTTTCAGACAGTGGGTGTTTGTCAAACTCGTTTTGCATTTCTGAGCATCTGGATCAACAAGCTCTAAGCGAATGTTGGGTACCTGGAAAGTGCCTCTGATCCTACATAGAGCTAAATGAATTAGACATTGTGCCTTTATCATTGGTACTTCCTGCAGTACTAAAACCTTGGGTGCCCCAGATGCATGCAGTATTAAGGAGCAGACATAGCAACTCCCATTAATTGGTCATCTTCCCACTGTACTGTCGGAATATCAACTCTTAGAGTGTTCAGGATGATGAATATCTTCAACTGCATCTAGGTCTAAGCCATGGTATGCATCGTATTTGAGTTTACGTGCTTGTCTTTTTATTCTCTTATAGCGTAGTACGTGCCTTTTTGCTACCCTGCTTCTGCTGTTTGTAATATTTACACTACTGCTTACATTACACAAATGATTCTTAACATTAGGAAGTAAGATTTCAAACATTTTACTTGTACATACAATTGTATGGGAGTTACTACTATTTGTGGAGGCCATGTTATACGTGGTTCTGGTTATGTTGTTTGATTCTGTTGAATTAAATTGCACACTCTCATTTGTTTTTTCATTCAGATCTGGGCTTTGGGTCAATTCAGTTAAATTGGAGGGTATACTTTTGTTCCATATCCCTGTGACCCCCTCTTCCTTTAGATTACCAGCCCCGATAAAAGATGTTCTCCAATATATCCCTATTGAAAACATTAATATTGTAAACAATATGGCCACGAAGTGAAAGCCAATCATAGGAATACATCCTAGTGCTAGTAATACTATTTCTATTTGCAGATGAAGAACATCATTGTGTTGACATTTCCATCCAACAATACCTGTGATTGGAAAAAATGGGTAAAAATGGAGGGATAGGAGGTTTTGGGACAGCAGGGAAAAACAAGGTAAGGAGTGGGAAGGGAAAGGGAGAGAGAGAGAGAGAGAGAGAGAGAGTTTTAATTTTAGTAGCTCATGCCCTAGCAGCAATTCATGTACTTTGAACTCTTTCACATGCACTCATTTGGTCAGCATAGAGCTGCATAAACAGAGGTAGATTAGTTGCATTTAGCTTTCGGCAGCAGCTGGTGTTGAGTTGGGTGGGTCTCTGCAAATGTCTGAGAGGTGTATCCAATATCTGAGCCCCTTTACCTTTACTGCAAGAGTGGTTTGAAAACACAACAATGTAGGGCCCATGGAACCTGGGGTTGTTCCACTTTTGCACAAAACTTCTGACATGGACCAGCTCCACTGGCAACAGTGGTCGAGAGCATGCAGTGTCAGTTTATGGGGCAGTTGATGTTTCTGCATCTTCTGTGTTTGGTGGAACCATTTGTTTTGAGATACATCTGATTGCTCATGTCAGTTGATCCTGATACTGTTTGAATTCTTCCCCCAGAATTGCTGCTGCTCTATGGGTGTCTGTCACTCTCCTCACAGGGGAGATGGGTGTTTGCATGTGTCTGCCAGTTACTGTTCCATGGGGGTAAAGGGGTGGTCCTTACTGTACTGGGCTGTCTGCTCAAATGGAACAGGGCCAGGGGCCGGCAATACACCCATGGTGTTACATAACTTGAAGACCCTGCTCTGAGGTAAGCTGTTTATTTGTTCCACCAGCCCATTTTCTTGTGGGTGGTAAATCAAACCCATACGATGCTTGATGCCTAAAAGTGCTGTTATTTCTCTGAAGAGCTCATTGAAAAAATGGGTCCCATTATCGGATCTTAAAATGTCACACACTCCCCATCGGGGGAAAACCTCTCGTACGAGGAATTTTGATGCACATTTGGCATCTGGATGGGCATGTGGACCGGCCTTAACCCACCTTGAGAACGGACAGACCACCACAGTCTGTGGTGTGAAATACCCCTAGATACGAGGAATAAAGAGGTCAGAGTCAGTTATGAGGACTCATCAAATTCTCCCAGGCATGTACAGAGAGGATGTCCAACATAATGTCTATGAAATCAAAGCAAAAAGGAGAGAAATTGTCCCTAAATACTTCAAGATGATAACGGATGCAAACTGCCTTACATAAAGGAAAGACACAAGGCAATGTTTGACACATTCTTGTAGAGCTGCAATGACATACCCAGAAACAGCAGTGCCCACAATCCTAAATGAAAATGCCAGAATTGTGTTTCAAGCCGCTCTAGTGAA
Organism: Ambystoma mexicanum; assembly: GCF_040938575.1. Lineage (NCBI taxonomy): Eukaryota > Metazoa > Chordata > Amphibia > Caudata > Ambystomatidae > Ambystoma > Ambystoma mexicanum. The sequence goes on along the minus strand of NC_090935.1, from coordinate 690,178,349 downwards.
ACAAAGCATTTTTGCATGGCAAATAAATAAAAGCTTGTAATTTCTTTTTTCCCTCCAAGACTAATAATAATATGTTCAGCAAAATGTTTGCAAGACTTTGAAAATGTGAACTTGGTTGCTGTCTTTCACGTGACCATCACATATGAAACTGCAGTGCACAGAATCTATAATGGGATGCTGAACTGGGTTCAAGCAGCTGCAGTGAAATGGAGTTCCTTTCATGTGTTAACTAAAGAAAATGTCATTTTTCCTTTTCCGTCCAAAGTGACAATCTGCAAAGCAAAATGGCCACAATAATTGTGATTATGATGTTCTTCTTTAAGAGCTGTATGCAAGGGAAAACCTTGTAGGACACTTATATCTACTGAAACTGTGTGCATTCTAAAGAGCTCATTTAAAAGTAAAATGTTTGTTAAAAGGCAGTTTGCGGCTGAGTTTGAACGGCCTTGTGCTGCTCGCCTTGTCTTCAAGATGTGAATCTGCATTCTTTCCCTTGTTTGTCCTGTAGACCTAGCCCTGGTTGTCTTCATTGTCAGTGCCATCCCTTAAAAATACAAGGAATAAGATGCTTTGAGATCAAATTCACAGTGTGTGCCAGATAAAGGAATGTCTGATCTCCAGCCTTGGTGACCTCCGGGTCACACAAACCCTTAAAATGTGCATTAGTGTTCATTAGCTCTATGAGGGCTGAGCTAATGTAAACACAGATCCCTTTACATGTGTCATATGCTTGAACTGAGCAGAAGGGAAACTTAGAAAAAGGTGGGAGGTCTGTACATCGCAAAATAGTAATTCTAAGCTTTTATTAAAGGTGAAAGTTAACCCCTTCTTAACATATAAAACTGTTTTTGGTGAGATAAACAATACTGAAGTTATAACTGAAATGTGATTTGGGCCTTCTCATGATTCTCAGAGAGCTGAACATGTGTAAAAGCATGCCGGTGATCATTAATATGATGCCTGTAAAATGGCATATTCTTCACTGATATGTCTCTGGGTAAATGAAGAAAAAACTGTAGCTCTGCACAGGAATGACATACAGACTTCTGATTACTGTCATTTGACTTGCAGTAAAATGTAGTTTTCAAAAATGCATTAATATATGTCAAAACGTGGATGTTAAGGGTACTTGCAAGGTAGTGAGATTTTAAGTGCAAAAACATGAACAAGCCCACCTGTCAAAGGGAAATGATGAAGCTCTCTCCTCCCCTAGCCAGTCAAAATAACTCCCCCATTCCCTTGTCCTATCAGCACACAGGTGGGTGGAGGGTAGGGAGCATTAGCCAAATCCTTTAGCGAGAATTATGACACATTTGTGATGTCATCTGCCCTCATACTAAGCCAACTTGCCTCAGAGCATGACTTTCCAGCTAATTCCTTGAGGTGATCTTCCACCCAACATCTGGAGAAACATCTCAGGAGAGGGAGGCCTAATCTTGGAGTAGAGACAGGAGTCAGGAGACATCGAAACTGCTTGGGGCCCCTTCAAAGGAAAGATTGGAGACCCTTGACTGACCCCTTTGGCTGTCCCAGCATTGGTGCTCTGACGATATCTGATGTCTAGTCCAGACCTCTCCCGAAAGTAGAAATACCCCTAGACAGAGATTGCATAAACCCTGTATTCATTCAGCATTGCCTTGGATATTTCCCCATTGAAAAATCGCATCCCCTGTTTGCCATTGTATTGTTCTCTTGAAAATTCCCCATTTGCCTATGTAGCCCCTTAGCATATTTATCAAAGTAAATCAATTAATTCCCCCATTTAATTCACAGGATCTATATTGTTGGTGTTCAAAACCAACATTCTTTTCCCAGTGTATTGTGAACCTGTATAGTCATAAAGAGTTGCCCAAAGAATGAATCACAAAAAAGCCCTGCTTTCACATGTGTGTGCAGGGTGTAAAAACAAAATTGTCACTGTGTCCCTTGTGCTTTTAAAAACAAATTACCATTTGCATTTTCTTTCTCCCATTGTCCATGTTCTAAACATCCCAAAATCGATTTTCCCATTCTGTTCGGATAATAAACCTAAAGCCCTGTGTGTTAATGTCAGGTGTGGCAAAACACATGTTTCCCATTGCATCTCTGTCTCCTCTTTTTTGCTTTTGTGATCAAGTCTTTCAAAATCCGATTTTCCCATGGTGTGCTGATTAGTATTTCCCAAAGCCCTGCCTGTCCTTTTAATTGTAAGAAAAACAAATTCCCTTTCTATTCTTTCCCATAGCAGTTGTGATACATAATTTAGAAACCCATTTTACCATTGTGCTTTGCAAAACAAATGTTCCCCTTTCATTTCTGTCGCCCATATTGTTTTTGTGAGCACTACCACGATTTTCCCTTATGTAGCCCACTCCCTGCCACTGCCTTCCATTCAAAGGAATCAAGTCAAGTTGAAGTTTGGAGGGTGAGGGTTGATGGGGAAAAAGCATAGCTTTGTTTGCATTCATTTTCCTTGTTCGCTTTGAACGGTTCTCTGATTGTAATGCTGGGCGATATAAAAGTAATTTCTTGTCACTGAATATTCTTGAGCTATCTCAGTGGGTTACATTTACAAAAGGCTATTTTGTTTTGTGTTGCCACAATATTGGTGGCTGATGTAAGCTGTTTATTCTAATTTGATATAAATAATACATTAATAAATATCTTCTTTATACGCACCGGACTGGTTCCTAGTCCATTGGGGCACTGTGTATTCATTGGGGCTGTGTACGAGATGGTTGGAGGCCTTCTCAAAAAGTACCTGAATTGTAGAAATAAAAGCGTTTTTATTGTGCGCCACATGTATTGTAGGGGAAGGAGATCCCTGACTTGTTTGTGATTGTATAGTAAACCACAACAAAACTGGGGGCCCATGCCATGATTGATTAAGTGTTTTCACTCATGACAGTGCAGCAGAACAGACTAGTCATTGAAAGTAATGTTATATTTAGTGGATAGAAAGCTGTGTTGCATTGTGAAGACACCATCCAAACCTGTACCCTGGGTTTCAAGGCTGCGTGTATAAATACCAGTAGTGATTATTGTGAATACAAACTAAACAGGTGCAGGGTGGAGATGTTGCCCTTGCATAGAGAGAATTGTAGGTACTGAACACATTTCCTAATGAGCAGCATAGAGATTAATCTGGCCAGGAAGCACCTTCTATCCAAAATGTTTATTAAGGGTCGATGTATAGGACATGAAAATGAAACGTGGCTATCCCGAATGATGCCAGAGGTTACCTCTATAAATGTGGATACGTGGCAGGATAATGGCTTGTTACATCAGGCCCTGACACACTTCTATATGACACAGACTACCAGAGATGAGGATATTAAAATGGCTCAGCTCACATCATATATGTACTTCCATATGGTGATCATGGAAGAACGATACCAGGAGAGTGGAGCCTCTGTGAAAAAACAATCTGAGCTTTTGGATCGAGCACAGAGAGAGTTGAAGCAAGAAGTGGAAAAAGTGCAACAGAATCAAAATTCTAAGTTCAAATAAGAAAAGATTATTCAGCAGCTGAAAGATGAGCTAGCGGCACAGCAGCAAATGAATTTGGAGCGAGAGTCCCAATTTTCTGCACTGAGAGAGGAATGTCAAGAAGGTGTTGAGAACCTGAGAGAGAGTCAAATAAAATTCAGTCAATAGGTGGTGCACAATAGACCCTCCTTAGAGGACATGTGGGCATTTCAAATACAAACTAAGCAATTGAAAGAGGAAAATAGACAGCTGATCCTAAGGGAGTTCAATTGACAGGTGGAATTCGATCAGGAGCACCATAATCTGAGTGCTATGAAATGACAGAGGCATCACCTCAGTGAACAGAATAACAAACTGTGTCAGGAGAAAAGTTCCCTGTGTCAGGAAGTGTGCAAGTTAAAGACAGACATGGAGAAAAGAGTCATGTTTTCAGGAACTGACTGACATGAGGATAGAAAATGCAAAATTAATGGGACTTATGAGGCAAGTAGAATTTGACCTAAAGCAAGCAACACAGGCCAAAGATACTCCAAGTGAGGAGATTAGTCTCTGCAGAAGAAGAGGTCTGAGTATTCCCAGATAATACAGGCCTCACAGAAGTAAAATGAGTCAGTTTGTGAGGAGAACAAGGGACTCAGCAGCCAAGTAGTGGCACACAACAAAGTAATAGTAGCTAACCAATCCCTGATAGCATAGTTCAAAAGTCATGGCTCTGCATATCAACAAGAGATAGGGGCTGAGAGAGATACATCTGAGAGATTGGAGGAGGAAATGGCTTTGAGGCACCCCGAACAGTTTGAGTATGGTGGGACACCCTCCGACCATGGTGTGATGACCTCTTACCAGGGACCTCAAGCCAACTCACCACATTATATGCGCAGGGCGCTGCCAACTTCATACCTAAGAGTTGGCAAGAACAGGGAAACAAGAGGCAGCTGAACTCACTCAGGCCTAGTGTAACTGAGCCGGAAGGCCAGTACCTAGCAGATATTGACAGATATTCATCTTTATTCAGAATTAAAAATACCCTAGCAGATTCATCTGACCAGGAGAGTTCCTATAATCAGAGGATCAGGGAGTTAGAGTGGCAGAAACATAAATTACAGAGGGACCACTTGGTCTGCCTTGCAGACAGAGAAGAATCAGGGTCCAGGCCTCAAAAGAGTATTTTGAAAACCTTCACTCATTCAGGGAGGTGGGGGGAGTTCTTCACCACACCCAAAAGAAGGGATGAGGAAGATGAGTACTCTCCTATGCGAAAGGGGGAGCCCAAGGAAAGTGACCCAGAGAGCCCACAGCTTTTTAAAATTATTTTATTGTTGTGTTCACAGTTTACAGAAAACCTCACACAACATACGTACAAAATGTTTCAAGAAAAAGAAAAAAGAGAATGAAAGAAAATGAAGAAATATAACTTCTCATACAATTCTGTTATAACTATTGAAAAAGCATACATAAATATATATCAAAAATAGTAATTCAAACATGCATAAAATAATGAAAAGAAACCGCACAAATATCCAATTAAATTAGATTAAAATCATGACAAATACTAGGTTATTAAGGAACAAAATCCCATTAGGTGCCGTAGTTTTTTTTTATCCAATTCCATAGTGACTAACATCAGGAACTCATTTACGGCCAGAATCAATGATATACTCATGCCCCACATACACCTGGACCAAAATAGATTTGTGGAGCCCTCCCTTTTTTTTGTCAGAATTGTGTTTTAGACTCTTCAGATGCATACCATCAAAGTAGGAGCACACAATAACTATGTGTCTGAGAGTCTCAGGAGAATACTTGTCACCACAAAATCTACAGTAGTTCTCGGAGGAATGGTAAACAGACAATTAAATAAATCATGCCAATACTTGATCCTCTCATAAGTAGGGAACTGATTGAGCCTGAATCGCATGTAATTCATACGTAAATTAGCACATGGCAGTCTTTGTAAATAAAGAGGTATACATTCTCTTGCATGCACAAAGGTATAGTATTCCCTATAGGTAGAGTAGGTGATAGTGCAATCTATGATCTCCACCCAGTCTGCTCTGAAGAGAAACCTCTTCACAATACCCGGTCTTTGCACAAGATCTTCCACTGTTAACTCTAGGGAGTCCAAAACAGACTTCATTTTTTAACAAAATTCTTGCATGGAGGAAACAGAGTCATTGTGCATAACCAGACAAAGTGTCTCATAGAACGAGTTCTTCGGGGGGTCACTTATTTTACTAAAGGTGGTTAGTTGTTTCCAGACATATTTAGCTTTCAAAGATATTGAGCAAAGCTCATGTCTTATGACAGCATTACGTACTACTATAGAGAAACCCAACAACTCCTTCCACAGTTTCCCTTGTGTCAAATTTAAAGTAGAGCCCATATCATGAGTGGAAAGGTCAAGACCATATAGGATAATTGGTTCAAACTTGGCAAGATAATAATGCCTAAGTGAGAGTATTGAGAATGTACACACCTTTTGCTTTGGAAATTTCAGTTGGCCTTTAACTTTGTATGCCTTTTTTGACAGAATAGTGTTCCAGGTTTCAAGGCTGACTCGATTCAAACGGTTATACCGAAGATAGGTAACGGCCTTCACCTGTTCCACTCTTTCCTGGCCCATTGTCCAGTCATACGTCTGTAACTTTGTTTCCTTAGAAAAAACAAGCACTTGAGATTTTGAAGCATTAGGAAAGAGATTGTTTGCAGTAGCATATTGGAAAAACAACTGCATTTTCATCCTGAGGCCTCCCGGAGTACGACCTAAAAGAATAAAAACTTCCACGAAGGCCATCCATTCTATCGTAGTACTCCCCAACCTGGCCAGTGCGATGGAGGGACCATGCCTCAGTCTCTCCACATCGCACACGTACAGGTTGAAGCGAATTGGACCAACGTACAACCCTGTTTGACCCCAACATAGGATGAAATCTCCTGTGAAAGTGACCCCTCCCCTGGCAGTCAGACATGTATTGTGGATGAAAATATGAAGTAAGTTTGTCCTATTGAGAGTTGGCGCCTGTTCATTTTTGTTATTATTAATCCACCCAATTATTTTGCCTTTGTTGATACGGGGGCTGTTCCAAGGGGAACAGCCACCTTGGGCTGTTCCTGCAAACCCATAAAGGCCCTAGTGTTGTTAAGATTATCAACCTCTGGCAGAACCGTCTTTGAAGAAGACACACACACTTGCCTGCCTTCACCACACCTCCCTCGGACTGGAAGGGCAGACTTTCTTCTCCTATAGTAGAATTAATAACTATGGGCTGCAAGGGGAGGGTAGATGCTGACGCCAAGCCTGTAGAGACCCGGGCATGCATAGTACTGACGATCTTTCCAAAAGCACTGATCTTGGTTTGTTTGGTCTGGGGCGGTCAAAAAGTCTTACCACTCTATCCTCCAATTTGGATCCAGCCGATGAACTTGGTCCCTCATGCGTCCCTTCCCCCCCATTCCTTGTCCCAACACAATGAGGTGCCCCCTTTAGTAGGTTTGCAGGGGCTTAAAGGGTGCAATTTCTTAATCTTGATTGGGTATATGCATAATAGCCTTAAGGTTTGAGTTCCTCCCCTTAATTTTGGCAGCACGTATATGTTTTGTTTTGTTTAGCAAATTTGGAATCCTTTTTACATTGTTTTCCCCTAGGATGGGAATTTTCACTCTTGCTTGTTCAGAATTGGAGGAAGATCTCACCCTAGTTGCCAATTCCAAATCGTGTTGAGGATTAACATCATCCTTAGGCCCAAATACCTCCTCCGGGGCCACGTGGCTATCGGGTACACAGATAAATCTAGACTTCTTTTTACATTTCTTTCCCTATAGAGGGGAACTCTTTGATGTTTTCATTTTCTCTTGGTTAGAAGGAGAAGGAGATCTCCCCCCAATAGGTGCTACCACATCAGTTTGGAAATGATCATCTTCCACAAGTCTCAATGCCTCCACCAAGACTGTGGGGCTGTCAGGAGTACAAACAGACCCTCTGTCCTGTATTGCCCCCCCCAGCTGTCTGGCACCAATTTTGTAGTTCTCCCCTCGTACACCTGATGTTGGTGGAGGACGCACGCTCCCCAGAGTTTAAATATTCTAGTATCGTTTTGAGTTTAGCATCAAGCGTAATCAGTTTAGCATTATATTCTGTACATACGCCCCTGTCCCATATAGAGTTGGTGTCCATAACAGTTTTACCCCCAACAAAATCCTCCAGAAATGCCATGTGAGAAATTAGGTCATTAAAAGCTGTTTGCTGACCCACCAGGCTCCCTCCCAAGTTCTCATGTGTGTCTGCCAAAGTCCTAAGAGCCAAATTCAAACTAACATGCAAGTTAGATAACAAGGGGGATATCAATTCACAAACACCCAGAACATCGGAAGATTTTTTTCCTACAGTCAAGCTCTGTACATTCGATCCTCCCATGGTGTCAGAAATGATTCTTTGGGTAAAGACAGTATTAGGTTTACACAGACATTCTTTGTTAAGGTGCACATAAGGTGTCATCCCCTCTCTTATCCCAGAAGTGCAGAGAATTTTACTTGGTGCCTGTTCAGCAAAAGCACACATTGGTAGAGGTGGATTTATCAACTGTGCCCATTCTATTTGGCCCCCATGAGCCCTGATATGATTCTTTACGTTGTAATACCTGATTAGCTTCCTTAGTTTGTTTAAATAGGATCCCTACAACCTGGGGCCCAGGGACTCGATTACTGCCAAAAGGAGCAGCATATTTGTTACCTCCCTCTGATAAGCTCCTTTTTTCCTTAATGTAGTTACATTTGCTTGCACTATAGGGCATGTCTAGATCAATGATTTATTTGAGCAGATCCCCTGTAGCATCGACAACTTGTTGAAATGAATCGTCAGGGCAGACTCCACCCTGTGATAGGTCAGATGACATCACCTTATGTAAGGTTTTTACTGTATTTGCAAAACTGGGTATCTGTAGCTTAGTCAAACACCCTGGTTCTGGCAGGCTATGGTTTCAAGGTACAGGCCTAGATTCCACACCAGGTCCTCCAAATACAAATACATTAGAGGGACTGAAGTCAAAAGTGCCCCTCCTGGGCCCATCTTTGCCGATATGTGTATTTGTTCCTCCCCCATTAAATGAGTTCCAGAGGCTCACAGAGCTTTCCGCTCCCAACTTGCCACTTGTGTTTCCAATCTGCAGTAAAGTTGAGGCATAAAAGAGAACCACCCTTCTAGTGCTAAGTAAACACTCCTGTAAACATTTAGCATCAGTCAGCTCAAGAGTATATGGGGGTTTCCCATCATATCATCTTCAATAGTGACTGGATGTGTGCCACTTAATGACATCTCCCCCTTTTCAGACTCGAGTAACACAACATTTCCCTGAACGACTTGTATAGCCAATTCATCTTGCACATTGGTCTCACTTCACCCCATGTTAATTGAGGTATTATGTAATTGCTTTATTTTATTCATAGGAAGAAACTTTAGCCCCTGTGAGGATATTTGAGTTTCTATACCGTTCTTAAAAGGTATTTTATTAAGGGAAGAACAGTGCTCCTTAATACAGGATTCTTCAGTAGAGCCAAAACCATTTATCAGAATAGGCATGAATCAGGTGTTCCCTAAATACAACACAAGAGGTACAACCTCCCAGTGGTGACCTCTTATATGTTACTACAGAAGACGTCAGCAAAAGTCACAACAATTATGTTGTTTGTATCAAAGAACAAAGGCTGTTACTAATCTTGTAAAAAGTAAATCAGCAGACAAAGTTAGGCGCCGCCCACTGGTTTTCATCAAAACCCACAACAGTAGGGCCCAAGGGCAAATGACCCACAAATACGTTCCTTAGTCAATAGAAACTTAGTCAATAGAAACTTCAAGACAAGTAGGCCCTTAGATGCATAAGTTACTAGTACAAAAACCGTGAGGCTCAAAGGCACAAGGCCCACAGGCACCTCACGTACTAGAAATATTGGTTCAGGCTCCGAAGGACAGCAAACAATTATTGTCAGAAACACTGAGGACTCGGGAAAACAGCCAACGAGCACTTGCAGTAAACCAATGCACCTTTGAAAACAGTTTAGCCCTTCAAAACAGTGAATACTAATGTATACGGTCAGCAGTATTGTCACCACACAAATGAAACTCCCTGTAATCACCACTGTGAGGCTCAAAGGCTCAAGGCCCACAGTCACCTCCAGTTGTAAATATATCTTCAAACAAAAGACTCAAGGAGAAACAGAAGCAGTAACTTCAAGTTCAGAGTCAATCAAGGCAAGTCAATTCATTTAGATGCTTCCTCCACATAGAATGTAAAGGTACTTTGAAATTCCCAAACAGTCAATGACTCTAAGGTTCAGAGACAAAGCGCCCCAGTCGTCTTCAAGACCAAGTCAGTAACTAATCTCGTTAGTGTGTTCAGCGTTCCAAATGCAGCAGGTCTTTAAGAATAGGAAGTTGATAGCGCCCTGCTCGTCACAAACATGTCACAGTAACAAGCCGATTATTGTGCGGTGCCAGTTTGTGGGCGAATGGCACAACTCCTAAAACATACTTAGACCCAAGGTCAACCACATAGGACGCTCCTCGTGAAGCCAGTACTAGAGACTGTTCACAACGGAGCTAACAGGTCAGATCGGGCAGAAGGATCACGGCAGCGAATGTGCACGGACTGCACAGACTGCTCGCCTGCACTCCACTCCGCTCCGCTTCGCAGTGTCAAGGTTCATATTGAACAGACTCCTCCTCAAAAACAAACACAGTGGAAAGACTGTAGAGAAAAATAAATGCAGGGCACACACTGTACAGACTGCTCGCCTTCACTCAACTCTCCCCACAGCGCCACAGGGGAGAAGAGACCAGACCCCGTCATTCTGGGTAGTTTATTGAAGAGATACCATCGATTGCATCCCTGGAAACCCGGATCCCAGACACTGTGGAGGGGGCATAATGTCAGGAAAGGCCTCTTTTCTGCATGGTCATTATGGCATCGATGGAAGAAGCAGTGTTTATGTTCTGTTTTACTTCTTCCAAGATGGCAGCAAGGAGCTCTTCCTTTCCGTTACACAGAGCATGGATGAGACTTTCCACAAGATGGCATTCCTGCAAGCACCAGTGGACAGATCAAAGCCGAAAGCAGTCTCAATTCATATGGAGCCACGGAACAGTGAGTGAGCAGGTGTGTTGCTTCTTTTCTTCGAGCATTGACGCTCCTCTGATTAATCCTTTCTTGTTTCCTTCTCTTGTTTTTGGAATACTTTGCCCGCTCTGAGCATTCTCGGTCTTCTTCCTACTTCTGGGCTTTTTGCAATCTCCAGTTTTCCTTCCTGCTCCTCGCTGGAAATTGGTCCTGATCCTGTTTCTCCTTTTTGCATTCTTATCCTTCTTCTCCTGTGCAATTCTACTTCCCGGACTGCCTCCGCATCGGCTACAGAAGTGAACCTTACCAGTCTTTCCATAGATATGAACAATTCCGCCTCAATCTTCTATCTGCCTTACCATCTCCTGTATGAAGATCAACTCTTTCACAGTTTTTTCTTCCCCATAAGGGTTTTTCTCCAGCTGTCATCCCAGAGGTTCTTGGAGACTTCTGTATATTCTGAAGTCTCAAAGGCCTTTTTGGGCTGTTGGCTCTTGCCTCTGATCATCTGTGTAAGAAGACCCGGTCAGTGCTTACAATTCTGATAGAGGGGACCCTATGACTATTTTTTGATTGTTTAAAGGACTTAGCTTTATTCAGCCTAAGTGTCCTAGGGTCATCCAGACGTGGACACATTGCTCACAGTGCTCAGAGAGGCACAGCTCCACCTCAATGATGAGGCCCAACAAGACAACACAAAACAACACATGTCTGGGGTTGCTGTTGGTACTCTTGTTCAGAATAGAATTGCCATAGCATTTCAGTGCTGGACTGCCCATGTGGGCGGGACACATACTGATATGCAAATGGACATTTCCCTTCGGTGAAAGGTGCAGTGAGCTAAAGTGTGGCTGCAGACTCTCAAGTGTGTACCTTCCCAAAGAACAGTTCATTTTGCAGTGTTTGTTCTCGCAGAGGGGCACCTTTGACTATTTTTTGATTGTCACAGCTTTGGCCTTCTCCTTTGCCTTCTTAATGCACATGGAGTTGTCAGTGCTTTGGCCTTATCCTAAGCCAAATAAATGCAGATGTGTTTTTCAGTACTTTAGCTGTCTTCTCCACTGAGCAAACACATGTGGGGTTCTCAGTTATTTGACCTTCTACAGCTAAATAAATGTGTATTTTGAATAGTTTTGTATTCTCCTCAAGCTACTATATGCATGTGGAATTCTCAGTGCTTTGATATTCTTCTATGCTTTCAAAATGCATGTGATGTTTGTAGTGTTTTGGTCTTTTCCCTCATTACTAAATGCATGTGGGTCTCTCATTGCTTTGGCCTTCTTAAACCACCTAGTAGCAGCACATATGTTCTCAGTGTGCTGACATTCTTCTCCATCTTCTAAATGCACTCATGCTTCTCAGAGGGTTTGCATTCTACCCCAACTTAAGGCATAAGGGATTCTCAGTGTTTCACCTTCTTCTCCACCTACTAAATGCATGTGATTTTCTCTGTGCTTTGGACTTTGCCTCTGCCTACAAAATTAAGTTGGTGCTCTCAGTGACTTTGACTTATCCACCTTCTAAATGATTGAGTGGTTCACAGAGCTTTGACCTTCTGCTATCCCTGCTAAATACATTTGGATTTTTCAGAGTTTTGACTCTTTCCTCCGCTTTCTAAATTCTAATGTGGCTCTTAGAATTTGATTCATCTCCTCTGCCTACTAAATGCAGTGGGGTTCTCTGTTCTCTGAACTTTTTCTACAAAATGCACATACCATTCTTAGTGCTTTAGCCTTCTCCTCTGCCTACTAAATGCACTTTAGGTTCTCAGCCCTTTGGCATTCTCTGTCTAATAAATGCACCTGTGTTTCACTGGATTTTAGCCTCACTTATGCCACTGGATGAACGTGGGGCTTGCAGTGCTTTGGCCTTTTCTTACACCTAAAAAATGCACATGGTGTTGTAGTGCTTTGGTCTTCTCAGCCTACTAAGTGCACATGGTATTCTAGATTAAATGCCCTTCTCCTCTGCTTACAAATTTCAAGGGAGGTTTTTCATTGACCATATTCTACATCTACAAAATGCATAGAGGCTGTAAACCCCAATGACCCACAATTCACACCCACAAGTATGGAAACTTAATGTGCTGTCAAAAAAATTCTAACATTATTGCCTTACTCAACGGAGGTCCTATGATCATCAATTTAATTCTACTCCATCCTACACTATACTAGGTACAATTCTTATCTCTAATAGGCCTGAGCCACTCCTGCCTCTTCAAACACCAACTATTGACTGTCCCGGGCTTCTACTTGTCCACTTTTATATAGAAACAGTAGCAAATTCAGAAGAGCATCGAACCTCAGGACAGCATGCACACACCAACAATTCAATTCTAGAGGTTTGAATTGTGCAAGAACCGCCCCACTCATGTTAATTCTTTAAGCAGAAGTCACTCATTTGGCCTCATCACGAGTTGGGCATTATTACCGCCGAGAGCCGTGGTGCAAATAGCACTGCATCACAAGTATGCGGGAACGCGCACATGACCCTGGTGGTAAGGCTAATTGGGCCATAAACAGTGCCAGGAATTGGCCTACCGCCTGAAAAACTAGTGAAAATAGCGCTACAGCCACCAGCAACATCAGCGCGCGGTATTTGCGTGTGCTATTAGCGCACAGTAATAGCACCGGCAGGAAATGTGTCACTGTGTCCACACTTCCTGAACATCAAAAATGTCACAGGAGAGGGCTAGACAGCCCAAGGTGCCACAGGAAACCTAGGTTTATGGAGGCTGAATTGAATGCACTTATGAGATGAGATGAGGTTGGATGAGGTTGTGGCCCACCATGCAGAGCTGTAAGGGGCAAGGCAAAAAATAATTCCTCCCAGCGGCGCACCCAAATCTGGCTGGCTGTGAGCCAGAAGGTGTCGGCAGTCGGCCGCATCCCCCGGGACGGAGAAGACGGTCTTAAAAGATGGAATGACCTGTAGGTCCGGGTCCAGGGAATGCTGGCACAGCATTGTCACAGGGGGAGGCTCACCACCACAGCTTGACCTGACACCCTGAGAGGAATGCTGCAGCACTGTGATCAACATGGAGGGGATAGAGGGAGTTGGAGTTGGAGGATAGGGGGAGTTGGATGAGCCAAGACTTGCACCGACACCCAGGAGAAAGAAGGTGAGTCAACCCCCCCCCCTTCAAAATGTAATGACAACAGCCTACCACAGCGTCCCCGGGTGGAAATACCCATGAGACGGACATTGTGATTGGGGGCAGTATGCAGGAGCCACCACAGGCACCTACGGCAGCAGACATGTGCCAGTGCACCCAGGCCAGCCCTGTGAGGCTGAGCAGTGGGGAGGGCAGCCAAGGGGCACATCCAAGTGCCATGCACCACACAGCAATGGTGGGGGCACAGCACTGCCCCATTGGTGGCTGGCAGTGACAAGTACCAGCCCCCCAATCACCATATGCAACAGCCCTGATGGTCATGGGGATCAGGAGCATGCGAGACAAGCAACCGTTATGCCATCAATGTACACCTTCCATGCCACAATAAGTTCATTGCAAGCTCCCTCATAATTGGAAGACTTAAGAATTAGTATGTGGAACTGCTGTGGCTTCAACAACCTTAAGAGCTGGCTACGACAGGCTCACGATGATGTGTTACCACACATTTTCTTAATCCAAGAAACTATGTCGATATTTGAACTGAAATTTGATGGCTATACCTCAATTGTAGATCAAGCGGTAGAGGTAAGGGGTGGCAGACCAGCAGGGGGATTAGCTATCCTCATTAAAAATGTGCTTTCTTTTAAGATAAATCATATCTACCACTCAGATTTGTTGTTACTGGTAGATGTGTCAATAGACATGTTTTAAAGCTCTAATGATTTTTTTTTAATATCACTCTATTGGAACCCTTCTAATATGTCAATTATACAAGCTTGCGAAATGTTTGAAACAGTTTTACACGAGGCATATGTAAAATCTCCACATGCAGAAATCCTGATAGGAGGTGATTTTAACACTACGCTTGCACCAGTTCTGGATCTTAAGACTACTCAAAAATTGAAAACATACACCAGAAAAGGGTGACAAGTGGGTTCAATATTTAGAAAGCTATGATTTATATCTTATTGAACCAGACGCTACCCATGAAGCATATACTTGGAAAAGAGGATAATCCTCTTCATGAATTGATTATTTGATAGGTTCCAAAACTGTGTCTGGGTGGATGTCTCCCTCCTGTACACTGGACCCTGCACTAGGAGACCATTTAATGATTACCTCCTTATTGAGTTGCAATTATGCCAAACATGTTTGTGATCCTACGTTAACATTGATTCAAAGCAACAGAACAAGGCTTTCCATTAATTGGAACCAAAGTACCTGTAGAAAAATATCTTTTCTTGTCAATCGAGACCTATGGACAAGTAATATACAGGTACCAAGTGAGATGGATGCTATTATGCAATGGAATCTAAAGATGATATCAGGTCATATACATTTTGTAGCCAATGAGCAAACAGCGCAAATGTCAAATATATACGTAAAGGTCCCAGGTGCAATAGAGATCTCTGAGCTTAAACGCAAAAAAAACAGTGAATTAAGGAAAATAAGGAAGTCTTTTATGCCCCATGAAGTGATTGAGTTCACAAATATAAAAAAATAATAATCATGCAATTCAAAAACGATCTATCGCATATTCGAACCAATAAGCTGTTACAACAAAACCAAAATATGGTCAAAATGATATGTAAACGTAACATCAGCGACATATGGAAACACCTAAGAGGTAACATAAAAGATCAAACTTTAGAATTCGAATCAGCAATTGATGGAGCATCTTGGACTTCCTTTTTTCTACATAAATACAGCATGCCGGTAGAATTTTCTTATTTAGAAAAAGCACCCAGGATTGAAACTATGCCAGTTATTTGCCCTTGGGACCTAAAAGACTGTATGTGATAAATAAGTTGAAAGCGTCTAGATGTGCAGGGCCTGCTGGTTTACCCCCTTGTGTCATTAAAAATGATCCCTTATTTTGGGCACAACTACTTCTACAAAATTTTCAGACGATATTCCGCACCAAATCAATTCCTTCTTCATGGTGTACATCAATAATAATACCTATACACAAAAAGGGAACTAAAGACAGCCCTAATAATTTTAGGCCAGTTGCCTTATTGGACGTGTCTGCCAAAATCTTTTCCATATTATTGTTGCTAGAAATTGAGACAGTGATTCGTAATACCGATTGCCTAAGCATAGCACAAGTGGGTTTTCGGAAGGCCATGGGAACTACACTAAATGCAAGTATTTTGGCTCACTTGATTGCATCCTGTAAAACACCTGACAAAACTCCCATTTTTGTTGCTTCTCTTTACCTTAAAGCGGCCTTTGATTGTGTTATAAGAGAAATTTTATGGCAAAAGATGCTAAATGTTAATTTTCCAATACACTTAGTAACACTGATTTCCATGCTTCACCACAAAACAAATTTTAGGGTGAGAATTACTCGTGAAGGATTCTTAACAGATGCTATCCCTAATTGGATTGGGGTGAAGCAGGGATGTAACCTAGCAGCCATTCTCTTTAACTTGTATATGGCTGACTTGGACATGATCTGGAATGAAAATGACTCATTTGCAGTACGATTAGGAAACCTCAAGTTATCTTGGTTAGCCTATGCAGATGACATTCTTCTATTCGATAAAACACAGGCCGGTCTGCAGGCAAAACTGGAGAGCTTTCAATCATACTGCAACAATAACAATCTCAAAGTTAACCCCCAAAAATCTAACATCATGATTTTTGCAAACAGAAAAAAAATACGCCACTTTACGTGGACCATTGGAACAACAAGGATAAATGTGGTGCCAGAAATGTGCTATTTGGGTTATAAGGTCTCTAACAATTGTTCCATTAAAAAAGCTAAAGAACTAGTGATGGAGAAAATGCAAACTCTCAAAGGGCAAATGAAAATGATATACCACAAATTCTGTGCATTCTCCCTGATTCCTCTTTATGAATATTATGGGCGGAAAGTAGAAGCGATTCTATTATACGGAGTTCAATTAAATCTAGTAGATCTGGGACCTTGTCTCAATCGTATACAAGGAATATTATGGAAAAATGCCCTAGGTCTGCCTCAGAGTCTCCCTAATGCCATCCTAAGACACAAACTGGGAATTACATCCTTAGCAGCACGCTATCATTGGCGTTTATTTTCACTCTATTTGAAAACGCTAGATCCGCCGCGAAATTCGATTTATATCGAATTTGCAAAAATGATAACCAAGAATCATCCCGTATCAGTATTAAAATTTAAAGAAAGAATGGATAATCTCCTGTTGAAAATCAATAGGAGAGTGGATAACTTAGATGTAAACGTTCAGAATTAAAAAAAAAAAATGTTTGAATACGACTGGGTAGAATGCATAACACAAGTTTGTTCATATGCATCCTTTAAAGAATATGCAAGATTTACTCATGCCCAAAGTCCTCGCTTGAAATACTTATTGTTATGTCCAGACAAAAGGACTCGTAGAATATACATGTTGTTCAGAATGGATCTGATTCACACCAAAGTAAGAACAAGTTATTGGAATAATGATGAAAATGTGAGAAGTAACCAAGTTTGTAGATTCTGTAAAGAATCACTAGAATCGTTGAAACATTTATTTTTATACTGTTCCTATTATACACATGTAATTATGTTGAAGGAATTTACAGATGCCAATACGACTTTTGCAAGAAACTGTATTTGGAAACATTGCATGTGGGGAGCGAGCAACACGGCCATAATAGCAACGGTACGTCTGATAAATCATATTAGAAATGAAATAAAAAAGAGTGTTTTAAGAACTAGTTTAAAAGCACGACGCTGATGAAAAATATAGTGAGGAAAATTCATTTGGTAAAATGTATGATTGAATGCTTTATAATGAGTATATATAAGCGGTGTAAGGCAGGGGTGTGTGCTCGCTCCCATCTGTTTTTGCCTCTATATTAATGGTCTCTCGCGGGACCTCATTGATGTAAGGTCAGACTTTTTGGTTTTGGGGGGAAGGGGTTTTCCAGTCCTGGCTTATGCGGACGATACAGTCCTAATAGCCAGAACACCAAGGGCACTACAGGTCTTGATCAATGCCTATGCAACCTTTATGAACAATCTGGGCCTAAAAATCAACACTAAAAAGTCAGCGGTTATGGCATGTGTTGGAAGGAAACGTTCAGCACCAATGAAACCCATGCTATGCGTTGGGGAAATAATCCCCAGAGTTAAGGTGTTCGACTACCTCGGGATTAGTTTTTCAGAGGCCCTAAATGGAAGGGCTCATGTGGCAAAGCAATCGGCAAAAATGAGCCAACAGATAGGTGGACACTTTAGATTTGCGTCAAAAAGTAGAGCCCAGCCGCTTGACGTGATCTTGAAAATTTATGGTGCACAAACTTTGGCAACCACCCTGTATGGTGCAGCCATTTGGGGTTTCCAAAACGCGGCTGAAATCCAAGGTAAAGAAAACAAATTTTTTAAAAACCTGCTGGGGCTACCGACTAGCGCCCCCGGAATAGCTATTCACAGAGAACTGGGGGCAGAGTTCTGGGAGGATCAGTGGGCGATGGCACCTTTACTCTTTTGGATTCGGCTGTGGGTGAATGAACACGCAACTCTGTGCCATTTTATCTTACGTACTGTGTTGGGCAGACCAGGATGGAAAAAAATCCCATGGTTAGCCTATGTTTCTGCCAAATTGGGGGAAGTTAACCTAAGTGCCTTGTTTCCGCCTGAATCTTTAATCACTAAGTCTGAGGGGGCAGCCTATAAGGTTAAACTGGGAGAAATTGTAGCCAGGAAAAAAACTCTCCTGGGATACACTCAGAAACGTGATTCTTTTCACTCTAGCATCAGCAATCTCTCTGGAATCCAATCATATTTGATTAGGAGCACTTTTAAAACAGACAGGTGGCTAATTACGAGGGCCCGCTTTGATTGTCTTCGGCTACAGGGAAACACGTGCAACTGGAAAAGTTTTCCCAGTGATGCCGGCTGCCCAGTCTGTGGCCACAAGCGTGAGGACCTTTTGCATTTGTTGTTCTTTTGCATAGGTTATGCGGGTATCCGCAGAATGACCCTGGTCACCGCCCTCAAGAAAACGGAGATTCGCTCACACAAGGTCGCACTTGAGTTTCTTCTGAGTGCCGAGTCAGTTTTTACATCCTGGGCTCTGTTGACCTTTTTAAAAAGAGCGATGTATTTTAGAAAGAACTTATTAAATCTGCAAGGTGGGGGCAGTTAGTGCCACTAATTTTTACAATGAACTGTGTATGGGGAAAAGTGGTTGAGTCTTGTTCTATGTTTGATTATAATGTATAATTTTTAAATATCCCCTCCCGATCGGCAAGTAAGTGTCAGTCATTTTTATTATTGCAGATTGTGATTTGCAATTTTCGGTATTTACCTCTACTTGTCTTCTATATAATTGGTGTCTTTGTAATGTTGAAAACGTGTAATTTATTTCTCTTTGTCGTTTAATGGAATTTTTTATATTTCCGAATAAACTTGTTTGACTGTATATATAAGCTTATTTTGTTCTTTATGTGGCCCCATCTCTGCCAATCTGCTACCAGATGCAAGCAGGCCAGGCCCATGCATGATTCCAACAGCCCTGACCCACACCCCTTAGCCTGTAATGAAAGCCATGCATGCTAAAACATGTGACAGAATGTGTCCTAATGCCATCCCCTTTGTCCCCTACCAGCACACAGGCATCACTTGAGGCTTCAGGGGAAGAGGATGCTGTGGGGCCATCTACACCTGGGCCCTTCCGTGCCACCACCAGAACCACCACCTCGCAATGCCCAGGCACAAGACACACCCCATGATTCCCCACCGCAGCAGGGGCACAGCCACTGCCCAAGGTAAGCCCACCAGGGGCACACCAGTGGCTAGCTTGGAGACCACCCTGCCTGACAGCGAGGACAAAGCCCCAATAACCGGCAGCTAAGAGGAGGGAGGGGTGAACAGCCCCTGCAGTGATGGCCAGCATGCGGCTGCGGCCCCGACACAAGGGCACAGACAGTGCCGGCCATCACACACCCCACCCCAGATCCCAGTTCCTGAGACTGAGTGCAGCCCAAGCCCACAGGGCCAGGCACAGCGCTGATGCACACACACCCCGGAGCCAGATACTGACAATAGTTTCTATGGGTCCCCAGCCAGAAGACCCACTAGGCAACATCACAGCTCCCCACCTCAGCCAACTGCCGCCTAGGGCGCTGTAATGGAGCACTTAAATACATGGAGGAACGCCAGTGCTACATGGAGGGCCTTGCCACTGCCCACAATGAGCATGTGCAGGCCATCCTTCGAGCCGTCAGAGCAGCCACGAAGAGGATGGCCCGGGACGATGTCCGAAACAGGGCTGTAGTGGAACACAGCGGCCCTGACTGGGTTTGGCCAGAGGGTGCGGGAGCTTTGTGAGGGGCTCTACGCCTTCGCGGAGCAGATGAGGGAAAGAAATGCCCTCCACCGACAGCGGCTGCAGATGGTAGCCTCAATTGCCTCATCCTCCACCAACCCCACAGGGGAATCCCGACAGGGAACACCTAGGCAGAGGTCCCAGCGCCAGCTACGCTTATGCTCTCCGGATGATGGTGCTCGGGGAAAGAGTGCACGGCCTTCATGACTGCCATGCATACTGTTGGGCTGAGTGTACTCCATACAGACACGTCGTTTGGTGGGGGGGGGGGAGTAGTGTGCTGGGGTGTTGGTGGTGGGTGGGGGTCGAGGGGTTTGTGTGCTGGGGTTGGTGGGTGTGGGGTGGGAAGGGGGATAATGTGCTGGGTAGTTGGTGGTGGGTGGGCGACGGGGGATAGTGTACTGGGGTGTTGGTGGTTGGTGGGGCTAGGGTGAATGGGGTTAGAAAAAGTCACATTAAAGCATGTTTAACTCAATAAAATGCAAGGGCATTCATGATTGTGTACTTGTGCTCTTTATTCAATAAGTGCTGGTTGTGTACTGGGTCAGGTCACTGTGCTAAAAATAATTGTCTATCAGTGCCTGTCCAGCCAGTCTCCCTTCCCTCACTTCATCCCTGTGAGTGTCTGCTCTGGCTCCAGCCACATGGTCATCTTCTTCATTTTCCCAGCATTGGGGGGTAGGGGCACATTCCTCCTGAGGCAAATGTTGTGGAACATTGCACACACCAATGCAATTTTCCCTAGTTTGTTTGGTGCATACATCAGGGCCCATCCAGTGTGATCTAGGCCCATGAATCGTACCTTTAGTATTTCAGAGGTGTGTTCTATGTATGTGTGTGTCCCTATGTGGACATGGTTGTAGTCGTGGTCATGTGGTGTTCGGAGGTCATGCACAGGGGTCATCAGCCACGTCAGCTGCAGGTATCCAGAGTCACCTGCACGGGGTGGAATACCAACATTAGTCATTTGTCTCATGCATGGTTCTGCACTCTCAATGTATTTGGCCATTGTGAGCTGAGAGCATTCTTGTGTGCATCCGGAACCATGCAATGTGTATGTGTGATGGGTATGCATCCTTTGTATATCATGACATGCATTACTTGTCCTGTACATGCACACTGTGTTGTTGTGGCAGCTGTTCTGTAGCATGTGACGGTTGACTGCACATAGGTAGACAGCTGTGGCATGGGTGGACATGCTGTTGGGTGCTGCTGTGTGGATCTGCGCTGCACCAAATTCAAGGTGCATTGTTGTTGATGTGGTCTGATGTGCCATTGTGTTGGCAGCAATGTGTGTCCATCATCATGTGTGTGTCCAGATGTGGTAGACGTGTGCATGCACCCTTGGAGTCCCCATTTGATGGTGCAGGTGCTGCACGGTTGCTGCCAGTGCCCCCCTTGACATGCAATGCTTCCTGTGGTTACCCCCCAACCCCTGTTTTACTTCTGCTTTGGCATGCATTTGTGGCTGGTTTGTACTCACTCACTATCCAGGTCCATTTTCCTCTGTGCCTCTCCATGTATCCCGGTAGTGTGCCGTTGTGTAGAACCATGGATTTGTGGGTGGATCCAGGGTAGCGGGCACAGCATTGGGTAATGATAAGGTCAGGGACACAGGTCACCTGCACGTTCATGGAGTGGTTGTGTTTGCAGTTCCTATAGACTACCTCATAAGCACGGGACGCCACCAACACAACATGGGTGCAGTCGATGGCTGCTATCACATTAGGCAGTTGTGCAGTTGCATAAATGCATTCCTTCATGTCATTCTCCTGTGCCTGGGTGGTGGGCAGTCCGATGTGCTGGTTGACATGGCATAGAAGGGCTTCCAGCACCTGGCCAAGGACTGCACAGAATGTTGACTATGCCATGCATCATGGCCACGGAGTGCTGGAAAGTGCCCGTCCCAAGGAGCTGCAGGACTTCTACCAGCTTCACCAGTGGGGTCAGGGTTGTGTGGATGTTAATCCTGCTCCCAATTTCGTCATGTATTGTGGCCAGCAACTCAGTGATGGTCTCCCTGTCCAGGCATTACTCAGTTACCAACTGGGTGTCACAGAGGACCTAGGGTGATGGCCTGACCCTGGGGATGGACGCTTGCCTTGCCGGGCTGCTCTCCTCCTCCTCATCCTCCTCATTCAACCCGCCCCCTTGTACACCCTCTACCCTGGCCTGGTTGTTCTGCATCAGAAGGGCCAGGCACACCCTGAGCAGCTGCCTGTCCCAGCAAGCATCAAATAATCGCAGCACGGTGTTGCAAACAGTGTTTGGGGCCTGGGTGGATCTTATGTAGCCCTCTGGTGTGCATTGTTTTCACCAGTGACTTGATTCCTGGCCCCTGGATTCATTTACCTGCAGTTGGAGGCAGGAGGCAATTCTCAGCTGTAAATACAGCTGTTATTGCACTTGTGATATGGCTGTAAGTACGCTTTGTATCTATGCTTTCTGTTGTCGGCGCTATTATCAACATCTATAATAACGCTGACTGTAATTACGATGGCGCCAATACGTTACCGCCGGATTTAAGGGCTACCGCCCAACTCGTGATGAGGCTGACTATAGGTTGAATAAGAATATATGATAGCATTTAAAATAAATAAAAAAACTCAATGGCTTTTTATATCGCCCTTCATCCAGCATTGGACCAGATTTCAAACCCATGCTGCTCCATATTATCTTGTTTCCAAGACTAGTGTCATACCTCTTGTCTATCCTTACAGCCTTATTGTCTTTTGTCAGTTAACACTTAGAGATATTAATTGACTTTAAAATGAAGCATTTATCTTGAATTCTATACAGTGTGAGCTGAGGTCAGTGCCCTTGTATATTTCTGAAACCCTGAATTGCTGCTCTAATGCACATATGATTTCCATTATAGACCAGCCTGCAACGTTTAACTTGTCATTACCTCACGTAAGGGATCTGTATTTCCACTTGCCACTGCATAGGACAACGAGACAGCCTCCACCTTAGCATTTGAACATTGACTTATGTAGACACGCCAAAGAGAAAACAACATAAAGGTTTGAACTTTGATTTGGTTTCAAAGAAATCAAGGAAGACCGTATTATTTTGCTGTGGTTTTAAACTGCAAATTCTAGCACCGAGATGCTAAAACCTTTGCAAATTAACGTTTCTACATATGATAATAAGCAATAAACTGAAGCATTAAATTTCGCTGGCTGATTGATTCAATAACTATCACGTTTTCATATTTTTCAAAAAAAGTGTAATGCAAAAGGTCTTGTACAGCTCACCTCTGCAATTGTGGTGGTCTTGTTGCACGTGTAACGGGCTATATATTTATGCAAGTATGGGTTGCTTGCTTTTAGGATGGCAACTTGTGGGATGTGTTGCTAATATACTGCAATCTAACTTTTAAACAGAGTCCATCCACCATCTCTATCAGCCAAGCTCTGTCGGAATCTTTTCCTGGAATCTTCTGAGTTATTGAAGTGACACTACCCATTGCTCTTCCTTTATTGAGGGCGGAAGTCTCGTAAAAGAGAGCATTATTATGCGGCGCCGTTATTGTTGGCGGATACTTACGTCCAATGAAAACAATGTAGAAATGCCGTGGTTGTGACAAGAATTAAACAAAGAAAAATATGTCGGAGGCTCTGTCTCAACGTATCACGAGCTGCATTGCTAAAACCGTTTGCCAAAGTCTGTCCGAAAGTAAAGGAACACTTTTTCGTCCTTAATAGTAGCCGTGTCTCTCATTGAGGCTATCTGCACGGCTCTTCATTTTTGGCCCAGTCGTCAGATAAAGGCATTTATATTCGTGTGTTCTGTGTCTGCCAGGGAGAATATCAAACTCTTCAATTTTAGCTTTGTAACCATTTCCCCTTTTTTTATTCGGTACCGGCTGCCATAAAAATCACTGTTGCCTTGATTTTTGGCTTTCTCATTCCTAGAGCAAAAGAACACCCTTTCCTTTCCTCAATGACCACGACAGTCTCATCACGGATTATATTGCCATGCTCCGTGGTTTCCCAGAAATACTTTTGCACCATCAACAATTGTTTCAGCCGCATCATGTTAGCTACCTTCCTCGGGTCAATAAACTTATGCATAAATCTGCTCTGCTAATTGTTTTCTTGGATAGCAAAATTGACAAAGGTGGTGCATCTACTGACCTCGCAGCAGTGGCCTGTCTTCTAAGGCTATTGTGATTATCATTTTTGATTAAGGATGCGTCTGAAATTGTGTTCTTTATTTATGTTATTGTTTAAAGCGCCTTCCATGGCTAGACTATTGATGCTTTGCTGCATATGTGTACGTAATTATACTTGTGGAACCAAAATACTTGATATGGAACTCAAGTCGTGGCTTAAAACCTCTATTGGATGAAATAGAGGTGCTTTATCTGTAAGGTTATCCTGCATTCATCTCATAAAAGCTTGTGTCCTAGGGTGGGTAAAGTATATGTAGTAATCAAGACTGTAAAGTATATTTTGCTTAGCAACAAGGCAACAGGGATTTGAAATGACCTTCAGGCCTCAAAAATTAAACACAGACGTCAATGTCACCGTTTGGGGCAGGCCATTTCTGGCAGCTATTGGAGGAATGTGTACATGTTATGTTATGTTAATGTGATTTCTAAAGCGCACGTTCACCCGGAGGTATCTAGGCGCTGAGATAGGTAGAAGGGTGCAGCAGCAGAAGGACTAAAACAGATGGGTCTTGAGGTCGCGCTTGTTTTTCGCTGGCACGATGATGGAGGGGAAGTCCGTTCCAGGTTAGAGCGGCCAGCACAGAGAAAGTGCGAATGCCCATCGGGGAAGACCAACTCACGGAACAGCGATCAGTAGAGCCGATTGAGAGCGCAGAAGCCGGGATGGCACATAACAGGAACGTTTTTCCTTTATGTATTCAGCGCCTAGATTGTAAAAAGTGCGATGTACCAGGCACAAGGATTTAAAAATAATGTGCTTCTCAATCGGAAGCCAGTACAGTTGTCTGAGCAGCAGGGTCATGTGAGCATGGGGAGGAGGGCGAATCACCTCTCGAGCAGCAGAGTTTTGGAGCAATTGAAGGCATTTAGTGAGGTAGGTCGGCTGACACAGGTAGAGAGAGTTACAGTAATCTGTAGTGCTCAAAACCAGGGCAGCCACCACTGGAGCGCAATGTTTAATAGGAATGAAAGGGAGCACCTTACGTAGAATCCGTATATGTGACACGCCCACAGATACCAATCACTTCGGAGTCAAGGGGTCGAATGGAAAGATATAGATACGAAGCATGTAAAGACAAAAGGAGAAGTAGGAGGAGACACGCTGTTCAAAATACATACAGCGTGCACTTATTTTATTTAACTTTTATTTTTTTGCTTAAAGCGTGGACCTAACTCGAGAGAAGCTGAGAGCTGTACAGGGTGTGGGTAGCCAGCATTTAGGCTGGCATCTTTTAACTGTAGCGGAGTACTGTGAGTTTTGGTGTTTACATGATTTGGGAGTAGTAGTCCATGGTCAGACGTTCTTGCAAAAGCCACATTTTTAGAGCTTTGAACACCTGATGAGGTCTCACGTTGTACTGAATGAAATTGATGTTCTGGACTTTAGGAGGAGTTGTTTTCAATCAGCAGTTTTCTGAGGTTCCTGCATTATTTCTGTGTTGGTCTTTTATTTCACTTGCTAGGGAAATCGTGACATAAAATGGAGGTATGGATTGCAATCGTCTTGGCTACCATTATTGATAGAGACATACAGCAACATACATCCATCAACAATTCATAAGAGGGCTGTGGCTTTGCGCCGAGGGGAATGGCTGCATAACCGCACCGCTCCGACCCATTAACTTTCTAATTTCAATATTTTAACTACTTACCGCCTTCTTTTCTTGAATATCTTCTGCTGCCCACTCTTGTGGTCAATGCCTGCAATCTCTGCTGTGCTCCGGCGGCTTCTGTGTTTCCTCAAGGTGGACTGTATTGGTGAAGGGAAATTAGCACTCTATGCTCTGGATTTCAGCCGCCTCACGTGTGGTAATGTTGGGCGTCACGTGTGATGCAATGGGCCGGCTCGGGCCTTGTCGGCTCATTGGCTTTGCTCTTGTGTTGAGCACCACTACCTGCCTCTTATAACTACTACATTGAACTGACTTAAAGTTAAGTCCTCCTATTGCTGATTTTTATTTATTACCCTGATATGATAATCTCACCTTAATTAGCATGTTGTGTTCCGACTGCTTATTCTCAAGAATCTACAGGCTTTTCTGAGAGGAGTTTTATTGCTGCGCCTTACCTATTTTCCAATGCCTCTATTGCTAACACCTTCTGTATGATGCTTTCCTGATATTTTAAGGCCCCATTCAGCAATTTCATTGTTCTTTGGTGCATTACCTATTGCAGTTGCACTTGGATACTACTTTGTCATTGAACTTGGGGGACCTGTATTATTTTACTGCAGCATCCCATTCACATTTCTCATCCTGTTGTAATTTTCATTGCTCTTTTTCCTGGACGCTGTATTACCGGTGCCTTCTACATGCCTCATATTGATTATTACAACTGATCTGGGTCTTCAAAGCCATTAAGGCTCGGACCTCTACACTTAGTTATTTTGTGGACTCTTCTGCATCAGTGCTCTATCACCGCTTTCATTCAGCTCCATTTTTACAGTGGTCTATTTCGCCTACCTTATCTGTTGTCATGGCTTCTGGTAAGGGCAATCAAAAATGACAGTCCACCACAAGGATTCAATCCCTCCCTCGGCCAATCTCAAAAGACCTAAAAGTGATTTGTTGCCACCACTCTCTCCTGCTAATCCGCTTATCTCACAAGAGAGCTCTAAAACCCTTCATTGAAATCACTAACCAGAAATGGCAGCAACTTGAAGGTAGAATGTATGAAATGGAGAGAAGTGTTGGTTTTGTAGAGGATGTCTACCCAAGAGTGGTAATACTTGAAAAAACAATCAAAGATCTTCAAATACACACCGAGGAGTTGGAGAACAGAAGTAGGTGAAATAATTGGCTCGTTGCTGGTCTACCTGAGGGATGTGAAGGGTCCGATCTCATATCCCATATCATTGCTACAGATGATGCTGCCAGTCCTGTTTCATCTCCAACCAGATATCTCACTCAACATCACTCAACATCCAGCTTCCCATCGCACTGGTCCAGTCAGAAGCTCCTCGTCATCTAATCAACCCCCTTTCATGCTGATATTTTATCTTATTGAATATACTCAACTCTAGATTCTATTCTTGAAGGTTAAGGAGAGGAATCCCCTCAGCTGGCAGTGCAGCAGAATTCATATCATGCAAGATGTGAAAATCACTGCTGAACGTCGTAAGGAATTTTTGTCTTTTCGCCCAGCCCTGAAACAACTTAACGTGAGATATGGCCTTTGTCATCCTTGCTCCTTTAAAATTACTCATGATGGGTGAACAGCCATTTTTGACGATCCTGCCGATTTGAAGGCCTTCATTCGCTCCATAAAACCTGAAGGCATTGACACATCACTTCCCTCGGATTCACCCTCTACTTCAGGATCTTGATCCTCTTCTCCATTTGGTGGTTCCTTTGAACTCATTCTATGCATTATTGTTACCAACTCTTGTTCTGTATTTTTGATGGGTCTTGTGTGGTTTTGTGACCCATCTCCTGTAGAGGAATGTCCGTGTGTTTGTGACGGTCCTGGTGGTGTCACCAAATCTGGTTTGTTTTTTCCCTGTTTTCTCAATTTTTTAGCCTGACCCTACCAGTTTCATATTTTTTTTAATGTGTGTTGCTACCTGGAATAGCAGTGTCTTCCCCCTTAGGTGTAAATACTCCTTAACTATGGTCAGGCTTCCCTTTCCTTCCCCTTCACCTTCGTGGTCCTTCCTTCTGTGTTTGGTCTTCACATTGAAGCCATTTATTTTGCTATTGCATGTTTTTGAATCTGCATTTGAATTTTCAGTGCATTCTTCTCTGGATTACTCTAATTCTGAGCTGTGTTTTGGTCCATATGTTGCTGTTCTCCTTTCCATATATTACACTTAAGTGTGTAACTTGGAACATCAAAGGGTGTAATAACCCTATCAAAAGACACATGATCATCTACCACCTTAAAAAACTTACACCATCTGTAGCATGTATACAGGAGACTGATTTGTCTCTTCCTGAAGCCATGAAGCTTAAATCATTCTGGATTAAAGATGTTAATGCTAGCACTGCCCTGGGCAAGAAAAATGGTGTTGCTATAGTTATCAGCAAATAATTGTCCTGCAAAATATTAACGCAGGATGCTGACACCAATGGGAGTTGAGCTTGGGTGAAACTTCTGATTGACTCTGATTCTCTATCTATTATGAATGTTTATGGCCCCACTCTGCCTAATCCTGGTTTCTGGGATTCTATTAAACAAATCATTCTTAGTTCTGGCCTCAATAACCCCATTCTGTGTGGTGATGTTAACCGGGTACGGGATCCCTTTTTAAACAGGAATTCCAAGTGTATCTTCAAAAGCTCCATGTCCCATAAGGCCTTAGAGCATTGTCTAGCTCAGACTGGCCTTGTTGACACTTGGAGGCTATCTCACCCAACTCACTTAGATCACACCTTCTAGTCACCCCCTCATGACACTCTATCACATCTTGATTATATGTTTTAATTGTAATCTCATTGACTCCTCTATTTCTAACATCATTGTTTCCAATCTTGCCCCTATCTCTACCATGTTTAACCTTGCTGATATCAAAAAGTCACCTTCCTGTTGGAGATTTAAGAGTAGTTTGCTGCAAGATCAACAGTTTATCCAGTCATTTCATTACTTTCAAACACCACATTTTGCTGAAAACCTAGACCATGATACTTCAGTAGTCTCTAATTGGGATGCCTTTAATGCAACATTACATGTCCACATTATCGCTTACTTTTGTAAGAAAAAAAAAGAAATACAAAAAGCTCATCTCAATGACTTGTACCTCTAGCTTTCCGATGCTGAAAAATAATTTTATCGGTCTCCCTTGGATGTTAACCTGCATTTGTTCGTTTCATTGGACTTTCAGATAAATATAGAACTCCCTGATATGGCCACTGGTGCGCAGTTGAAATATAAAACCAAAATGTATCAGACCTCCAACAAGGCTAGAAAATCCCTTGCCTCATAACTTGAGTTCAAAAGGAAAAAACGTTTATCTCACGCATTAAGGATAAATCTGGCACCATGAATAATTTGGATGATATTCTCAACTGCTTCAAACAATTTTACTCTGAGTTATATACCCCTGAGACTTCTGTTTCTCCTAATCATATTGACTATTTTTTTAATAAGATCAATAGATTATCATATTCTCAGACTAATCTTGCCCATTTAGAGGGAGAGGTTACACTTCTTGAGATTAATCGTGCTATTAAGGGATTAGGTAGAGAGAAGGCCCTTAGTCCCGATGGACTCTCTATTGAGTTGTTCAATCACTTTATTAGTTCCCTCTCTCTCAGGTTAAAGACGCTACAGTCTTATTTCACATCTCAGCAATGCTCACCTGGTTCCTTCTCCTAGGCACTTCCTATTCTTTTCCCCAAAGCCAATAAAGACTCTGATCTTCCAAACAATTACAGACCAATTTCCCTTATTAACGCGGAAAGCAAGATTTCTGACAAAGTTCTGTCCAACAGGATTGAATCTTATGTACCCGCATTGATTAAGTCTGATCAGATGGGCAACGTCAAGGGCAGGAACATATCCACGAATGCAAGGCTTTTACTGAATGCTCTACACATGGTATCGAAGGAAAAAAAAGGACAATCTAGGTTATGCCGCTATTGCACTTGATGCTGAAAAAGCCTTTGATCGGGTCAACTGGGATTTTATGTTTCAAACTTTTCGTTGGCATGGGTGTGGGGAAAATGTTATATCTCTCACTAAACTTATTTATTCCTGCCCTAAATCGTCTATCTGTATTAATGGTCTATCCTCGTCTTTCTTCCCTTTGCTAAGAGGCACTTGGAAGGGTTGCCCTCTCTCTGCTATTCTTTAAATTCTATCTCTAGAACCTCTATTAGAACTCATTAGATCCGATGGAAACATTCATGAATCTCATATAGAACATCTAGCACTACAATTGCGGCATATGCTGACATCTTGATTCTTATTAAAAACCCCAAGCTCCATCTTCCTTATTTGCTAGATAGACTGTATCAGTTTTCCTTGGTCTCCGGCTACAAGCTTAACATAGTTAAGTCTGAGATTCCTCCTCGTAACTCCTTCAGCGTTAAGCATGATTTGGACGTGCATGGATTTAAATGGAGTCAGGACTCAATGAAATATTTAGGTCTACAATTTGCTTCTACTGTGGTTGACACTGAAAAAATGAATGCTGTGTTACTAGTTAACAGACTCAAAGAACTCACAATGAGTTGGTCATCCCTTTATCAATCTTGGTGGGGTTGTCTAGATACCATTAAAATTATGCTGTCCCCTATTGTTCTTACTATCTGCAGCTACACCCGGTCCCATTGCCATCCTCGTTGTTCAACACCATTAAATCAATTCTTCTCAATTAAATTTGGGGGTAAGGGAAATGTAAAAGAATTGCTGCTAGCAAATGAAGGGCCTCATATGATGGTGGGGGGGTTAGATATCTGGATTTTAAACTGTATCACTCTGCCTGCTTACTCAAACAAACCTGTTGCTGGTCCACCACTTCTGCTCCCTCTCGCATTCCCTCTTGGTGTATGTTGGAAAAAACCCTGCTACTCCCAAATGACATTACTGACCTAATTTACATTTTCAGTCATATTTCAGCTGTATTTTGAGGCCCCATCAAGGCTTCCGCCTCTTCCTTGAGACTTTGTCTATTTCCCCATTGCAGATCCTCTGCCCAGAACCTCTCTCCATTTTTGAGGCACTACAAAGCTATTGCTATCAATGACAGGGCACTCTACCGCAAGTCTGGGTTAAATAAAGGCATACAATTTATTTATCAGATTATTGATAATGGCGCCCTTCTCCCATTCCAACAGCTAAAATATCACTTCCCCGTTCCTATTTCTGATTTCGATTTTTACAATAAAATGGTTGATGCCTGATTGAACGGTCTGCAGCATTTTGCCAATTGTATTCTTTTACCTGATGCCTGTAGACTCCTGCTCCTAAACACCGCTTCCAATGCCCCAGCCACAACATTTTATAAAGTTATGTGTAATTTGGATCATCCTATCACTAAATGGCTTGTGCAAGCTAAATGGGAGTTGGACTTTGGTGTTACCTTGAAGGTTAACACTTTCTCTCTACTGTTTGCGAAGATTAAGGGTGTCTCCACCTCTTCTAACATTACGCAACGTCTGTACCTTTCTATTCATAGAGCCTTCCTTACTCCCCTAAAATTATCTAAATCAAAACCTGAGGCATGTTACAAATGCTGGTCAAGTAGCCGCCGCTTCCTATAAACACATGTTTTACAACTGTCCTTATGTACTTACATTTTGGAAAGAGATGTGGCAATTTCTTCACTTATTTTTTACTGTCAATATTCCTCTCTCATTTCTGAATGTTTTTGTAGGTAGTCATGCCATCAACAGTGTTAATTTACGAGAATCAGCTAAGCTCTAGGACCTCGTTATACCTCTTGTCCTTGAACTCATCACTACCAATTGGAAAAAAATGCAAAATGTCTCCATTAAGGGATGGTGGAACAACATATGTCATGTGCAGAGAATGCAACACTGCATGGCCATTGACTGTGATGCTATTCCCAAATGTAATGCTAAATGGGCTATTAGGATAAATTTAGCTTAACTTCCCATGATGCTTGAGTTGTACATTAATGCACACTTGGATGTTGCTGTACCATCTCTTCTTCCTCCAACCTATTTACACGTGTGTTTTTAACGTTTGCCTCAATTAAATTCCAGAACTTATAATGCTATTATATTATATGCTCCCTTCCTTCCTCTTGTTCTCTTGTCCATCCCCTTGTCTGTTTCCCAGGTTTGTCTATTACTTATGCACTTGTCTTTTTGATGCAGAGTTTGTAACATTTGGCTGGTGCTTGATTTCTTTAAAATACTAGCCTGACTGTTTTACTTTCCCAGCATTATATTTCACAGTTTGGCTCAATTCGTGTCCATGTACACTTTGAATATTTTCTGTCTATATGGTTATTTGCATGGTCTTGATTATGCTGTTCCCTTTTTATAATCCTAAAAATGATTATTAAACTAAAAAAAATAAAATCATAATGGTGAATGCTGGAGAAGGATTTCATTTTGCCTGTTCTTTACAGTGACTTATTGCCAGTTCTTAGTGATGACGCATCAACAGACAGTTCATGTAATCCATTGAGTTTCTGTGATTAATTATTCATCACAATTAGGTGATGTGTCTCTAGCAATAGTAGCTACAAACATAGATGAGATCATGTTAAACAAAACCGGTTTGTATCTGATTGTAGAAAAGCCAAGGGAAGATCACTAAAGGCCCTGAAGAACCCTGATGGGAGAGATTTGTATACTATAGCACAAACACGGATAGTGTGTAAACAACTTACTAACAAGAAGAAGGAAATATTGGGAGGCTTTGAAAACTGCAGCCCTGATAGAGGGACCTTTGGCAGGGGGTATCTCTGGGAGGACAACCAAATGTCCATGACACGTCTGTCACTGAATCTCAAAGGTTTGACCACTTCAGTGCCTTATATTCGTATGACAAGAGAGTTAGTATGCAGGAGGGCTCTTGGCCTATTGGTGGTAACAATATTGACAGTGGTCATTGTAATCAGTACCTACACTTTGAGAGGAAGAATTTGATACTATCATTGGAATTTACTAAGGAAGAGGTGCAAACTGCTTCAAATCATTAAAAACGTAATAACGCACCTGGCTCTGAAAGTCTATCTATATTTTTATTAGTGAAGAGCCAGTGATATGGGCCCCTTCCTGACAAAGTTTTTTTTTTTTAACACACTACTAATATTAAAAGAAATTCCAAGAAGCTTGCAGGGATCAATCACTATGCTAATATTCAGGAAGGGTGACCGTACTGGTCCCACGAATTACAGACCAACATCGCTATTGAGCTTACTATCCCTCCTGTATGCTTGAGTCATAACATCTAGGCTTGAGGAATGGTGTGAGTGTGGTAGGGCGGGAAAGATGGGTGATTCTCCTCTTTGCAGACAATGCATTATTGGTGTCCAAAACTCCCATGGGATTCCAAACACAAC
This sequence comes from Ambystoma mexicanum, assembly GCF_040938575.1. Taxonomy (NCBI): domain Eukaryota; kingdom Metazoa; phylum Chordata; class Amphibia; order Caudata; family Ambystomatidae; genus Ambystoma; species Ambystoma mexicanum. The sequence goes on along the minus strand of NC_090935.1, from coordinate 690,145,186 downwards.
TGAATGCCTTCTCCAAAAGTTGCAATGAAAATGATTTAAGCATTACCATTTCCAAAACAAAAGTGATTACTTTTACCCCACAAAAAGACAAGGGGCGCCATTACGAGTGTGGCGATTCATGAACAAGTGACCCCCACCTGTCCTTTCTGCACTCTGTTTACCCCCCACCCTACCCCACCTCGTCTACCCCTATCTTCTCTACCTCCACTCACCTACCCTACCATATGCTCTGTATAGCCACCCACCCCAACCTCTACTCTTGCCAATGCATCGTACTCCCACCCTTTGCATCCGGGAACACCATACCCCCATCTTCATAGCCAACCCATCCTAACCCATCCCTGCTAACCTCACCCACCCTACCCTACTCTCAGTTGCCCCACCTACCATACTTCCAGCCTCTGTACTCTCACCCACTCGGATCCACCCTGTTTACCTGTACCCACTCACTGTACCCCTACACCATGGGTGCACAACATACGGCCCGCAGGCCAGTTGCGGCCTGCCATGCTCTTTTGTCCGGCCCGCGAGGCACAAAGACTTTCCTAATGGAGGGCGGCCGCCCTCCATTAGGAAAGTCTTTGTTGTCTTCCGGGCCGGACAAAACACTGGCCCTCATTGGCTCAGCACACACACGCACCACGTCGCTCCTACGAGCCACGTAATGCGTGTGTGCTGCACCAATGGAGGGCCAGCACTACGGCTGGCGTGGTCCCTAAGGCTTGATGCCGGAAGACATTTCAGCCTTGGACCACGCCAGCCGTAGTACGATTCCAGCGTTCCAGTTTACCTGCCTTCCAGCCTTCCAGCACGTCTCCGGTAAGTGCTCTGTTTGTGTTTGTGTGTCGGGTTTGTTTTGCTTCATGTTTGTGTGTGTATGTTGAGATGCGGGGGTGGGGGGTGTGTCGGATGTGTATGAATGTTTGTATTTGAATGTATTTTGTGTGTATGTTGAGATGTGAGGGTGGGGGTGTGTGTCGGATGTGTATGAATGTTTGTATTTGAATGTATTTTGTGTGTATGTTGAGATGCGGGGATGGGGGGGTGTGTCGGATGTGTATGAATGTTTGTATTTGCATGTATTTTGTGTGTATGTTGTGATGCGGGGGTGGGGGAGTGTGTCGGATGTGTATGAATGTTTCTATTGAATGTATTTTGTGTGTATGTTGAGATGCGGGGTGGGGGGTGTGTCGGATGTGTATGAATGTTTGCATTTGAATGTATTTTGTGTGTATGTTGAGATGCGGGGGTGGGGGTGTATGTCGGATGTGTATGAATGTTTGTATTTGAATGTATTTTGTGTGTATGTTGAGATGCGGGGGTGGTGGGGGGTGTCGGATGTGTATGAATGTTTGTATTTGAATGTATTGTGTGTATGTTGAGATGCGGGGGTGGCGGGGGGGTGTCGGATGTGTATGAATGTTTGTATTTGAATGTATTTTGTGTGTATGTTGAGATGCGGGGGTGGGGGAGGTTGTCGGATGTGTATGAATGTTTTGATTTGAATGTTTTTTGTGTGCTGAGTTGGGGGGTGGGGTTTCGGGTCTTTATGGGTGCATGTTTGTGTGTGTGCTGAGTTGGGGGGGTGGGGGGTTCGGGTCTGTATGGGTGCATGCTTGAGTGTGTGTGCTGAGTTGGGGGGTGGGGGCTTTGGAGTTGGGGGGGTGGGGGGTTTGGGTCTTTATGAGTGCATGTTTGTGTGTGTGCTGAGTTGGGGGTGGGGGTTCGGGTCTGTATGGGTGCTTGTTTGAGAGTGTGCTGATTTGGGGGGGTGGGGGGTTCGGGTCTGTATGGGTGCATGTTTGTGTGTGCTGAGTTGGGAGGTGGGGGGTTCGGGTCTGTATGGGTGCATGTGTGTGTGCTGAGTTGGGGGGTGGGGGGTTCGGGTCTGTATGGGTGCAATTCTTGAGTGTGTGTGCTGAGTTGGGGGGTGGGGATTTTGGGTCTGTATGGGTGCATGTGTGTGTGCTGAGTTGGGGGGTGGGGGGTTCGGGTCTGTATGGGTGCAATTCTTGAGTGTGTGTGCTGAGTTGGGGGGTGGGGGGTTTGGAGTTGGGGGGTGGGGGGTTCGGGTCTGTATGGGTGCATGTTTGTGTGTGTGCTGAGTTGGGGGGTTCGGGTCTGTATGGGTGCATGCTTGAGTGTGTGTGCTGAGTTGGGGAGTGGGGGTTTGGTTGGGGGTGAGGGGGCCATGGGGTGGGGGGTTTGGTTGGGGGTGAGGGACATGGGGCATAGTGTTTGGTTGGGGGTGAGAGGGCCATAGGGCATTGTGTTTGGTTTGGGTGGAAGGGGGCCATGGGGCATAGTGTTTGGTTGGGGGTGAGGGGACATGGGGCCTAGTGTTTGGTTGGGGTTGAGGGGACATGGGGCATAGTGTTTGGTTGGGGGCGAGGGGGACATGGGGCATAGTGTTTGGTTGGGGGTGAGGGACATTGGGCATAGTGTTTGGTTGGGGGTGAGGGGGACATGGGGCATAGTGTTTGGTTGGGGGTGAGTGACTTGGGGCATAGTGTTTGGTTGGGGGTGAGGGGGCCATGGGGCATAGTGTTTGGTTGGGGGTGAGGGACATGGGGCATAGTGTTTGGTTGGGGGTGAGGGACATGGGGCATAGTGTTTGGTTGGAGGTGAGGGGGACATGGGGCATAGTGTTTGGTTGGGGGTGAGTGACATGGGGCATAGTGTTTGGTTGGGGGTGAGGGGGACATGGAGCATAGTGTTTGGTTGGGGGTGAGGGGGCCATGGGGCATAGTGTTTGGTTGGGGGTGAGGGACATGGGGCATTGTGTTTGGTTGGGTGTAAGGGGGCCATGGGGCATAGTGTTTGGTTGGGGGTGAGGGACATGGGGCATAGTGTTTGGTTGGGGGTAAGGGGGCCCTGGGGCATAGTGTTTGGTTGGGGGTGAGTGGCATGGGGCAGAGTGTTTGGTTGGGGGTGAGTGACTTGGGGCATAGTGTTTGGTTGGGGTTGAGGGGACATGGGGCATAGTGTTTGGTTGGGAGTGAGGGGGACATGGGGCATAGTGTTTGGTTGGGGGTGAGGGACATGGGGCATAGTGTTTGGTTGGGGGTGAGGGAGACATGGGGCATAGTGTTTGGTTGGGGGTGAGTGGCATGGGGCATAGTGTTTGGTTGGGGGTGAGGGGGCCATGGGGCATAGTGTTTGGTTGGGGGTGAGGGACATGGGGCATTGTGTTTGGTTGGGTGTAAGGGGGCCATGGGGCATAGTGTTTGGTTGGGGGCGAGGGGGCCATGGGGCATAGTGTTGCACTCCAAGAGTGAACCCAATAATAAAGCTAAAACAGGCACAGTTAGGAGATGGTCATCTTTTGCTTTTTGAGGAAACCTGACTCAACGAAGGCCATACTCCTCTTGGGCAACCCAAATAGCAAACTGTAGCAGTCCAAAATAACGGCATGTCCAATCTAGGGTCAATAAAATATATATAAGTTAATTAAACAGGCGAGATACAATAACTAAATAGAAATAAATTATAACAATGGAAAATGTGTAGTACAAAATGTAAGTTTGAAATGCAAATAAAAATCGTTACCCCTCAAAAACATTCTTTTTCCATGTGTTTAGTACAACTTGGGGGTTTAAAAAGCCTCCTGCCACGCCCCGCCTACCGCCCCGCCCACATTTACTTTTCGGCCCACTATAGCCCTCATGTGAGGTACTTTCGGCCCTCTGTCAAAATCAGTTGTGCACCCCTGCCCTACACTCTTTACTCACACCAATTCAACAATGGTTGACAATGTATGTTTTTTTTTTTGAACCATGAATTTTTCCCAGTGACCCAATCATTATTATATGTGATGACAACAACAGTGCACTACACACAAATGTTTCATCAAACATAGTGCATATGATGTACTACAAAAGAGGGTAAACATAATTAAAAAAATGTACAACTGTAAGTAATTGTATTTCATAAATAATGTTCTCTAACCAATCATATTTCCTTTTTTTTTACAGACAAACAATTGAAAATTGTACCCTTCTCACCATATCTAAGTGTCCATACCTTACATGATGCTTATTGCAAATTGTATGCCCAATAATAACATTATTCTATTTACAATGTTCATATACATTATATAATCACTGTGCACATATTAGTGTGGTAATGGATACTGTCTCTACATCTGCGCTCCTACTGTATCCCACCTTCTCTACATCCACCCAACCTACCCCCACCCACTTCACCTCTACCCTCCAACCATACAACAACTGAATCTATTCATGCTTTTGAACCCTACTCCATCATCTCATGCACTTTATATATCTCACAATTTAACTTACAAAGACCATTGAATACACACACACATACATATGTAAATATTATTATTTCTTTCAATGAACTCGATACCTGTGGCTACAAAGAAAACATTGTGAAAAATACATTTCAGCAAAAGAAACTGCATACAATAGATCACCTAAGATGTTGTAATGATTTATTACAGTTTTTCCTATTTTGTCTATTTTTATAACTTAGAGGGTGGCCCAGAAAACTGCCATTTTGGGGAAGAGGGAAGGAGGAGGGTGGAACTGGGAAGGGAAGAACATTAGGGTTTACGGATGTAATAACGGGTAAACAAACAGAACATTTGTTTTTCTATTTTCTGAGATTTTTCTGTTTTTATTTTTTTACAAACAGGGGAAAAAAGTGCCACTGAAAAAATGTATATAGTGCTAGTGGCAGTGGGCTTGGTGTTTTGAAATGTCCTTTGCCCAACCATCTAGGGTGGAATCTCCCACTGTGACCCAATTATGACATCGACAGCACAACATTTTGCAGTCATTCAGGTCTGGTGCAGGCAGCATTGATGGAGTTTGGGACCCGTTGGAGGTCCTAGTAAGTACGGTGGTGGAGGTGATGGTGCAGATGTTGCCATAATGGTTGCTGTTGTAGAGATTGATGCTGTTCGATGATGTACAGAGTTTGACCCATGTGCCTGTATTTTGTGTTTCTCATGGGCCTTTTGGTGGTCCTCATCAAAGTCATCCCAGTGGATTTGGACTAAGTGTTGTATGAGGACAGATGTCCACAAGCTCTGTGATGGTACATTTGATGGTCCACGGCAGAGCTTTATTTTTTGCAGATCCTGCAATGCACCTGTTCTGTCTCTTTTAGGGAGCGGTGCTCCTCCTCCATACAGGACCTCCAGCTGTCTGAAGTTTTTTTCATGCCCCACAATTATTTGCGGGTGGGATGGATTTGGAACGCAAATGATCTTATTGCTGCTGCTGTTGTGAAAATGAAATAAAATCAAAAAGACATAAATAAAAGGACGATGCCACTAAAAATAAAAAATAAAAATAACTAACAAAAAAAGAACTAACAAGCAGTAAAATGATAGGACAAAGAAAATAGATAAATGGACAAAGAAGGAAATTAAGGATCAGAAAAAATTAGGAGTTTTGTCAAAACCTTCTTATACTTAACAGACAACCTGCTCAGTAGTCAGAAGAAGTAATGAGGAAAACTAAAGTTGTCTTTGGGTGTGGTGAATAGCCACGGCTATGCCCATCAACCAATAAGGCTGTGCGGATTGTATTTGCATCAATACAAAAGCGTGTCACCTGTCACTATGAGTCATGTGTCTCCGCATTACCCCAGTGCGCAATTTGATTGGTCAATGGTGTACTAGTGGGCGTTATTTTGCCTGGGATAAGCCTCATTAATGCACCGCATCACCTGTTTGGTCAATATTGTGCACATGGCTAAATGTCATGTGTAGGCACGTAAGTGCAGCACGCAGTTTATTTGTACAATGGCATATGCGGAGGTACGGCATAGCCGCGTCATGAACCGCGCTGCTTGATTGGGCCTTCTCATTGATGCAGCTATATATTGCTCACAATCCCATTGGTTGGCGTAGAAGGCACAAATCAGCATAGCTGCATCAACAAACTGTGCCGCTTCATTGGGTCTTCTCGTTGATGTGGCTATTTAGTGCATGCAATCTTATTGGCTAGCGTGGAAAGGCACATATCGGATTTACCACATCAATGAACCGTGTCGCTCTATTGGTCCTTCTCGTTGACGCAGCAATATAGTGTGTGCAATCCAATTGGCCAGCGCAGAAGATACAAATCTGCAGAGTCACATCAAAGAACTGTGCTGTCTGATTGGCTTTGCCATTGATGTGGCTACGAGTCATGTATGGGCACGTAAACAGAGCACCCAATCTGATTGGTTGATGGTTTAGACAGAAATAAGTCATTGCCCCTTGGCATAGCCACATTTATTAAAGTTGGGCTCTGATTGGCTTGTTGATATAGCCACAGCTATTAATCACACCCAAAGACACCATTTTCACAGTCATGTGTAGTTTGTGTTTTTTATTTTAGCTTGTTATATATTTGTTTCTCCGTTTTAAGTGTCCAAGTCCTTTGTGTGTTGTGTTTTTTTCCGGTTTTGTTTTTTCCTTCCTGGTCCCACATTTAAGTATGCCTGGGACCAGCCGTGATGAAGAGGTAGTGTGGGTGTTTACTGCCTTACATCATGTAAGAAGCAGTGACCCAGAAAACTGTTGTTGAAGGCTGGCAGTATATTCGTGGCAAGAAGCAAAGTAGTAAGAAGGAGGTTGAGAAAGTTTAGTGTGATTTCTGTGGGAAGGTGGGAAGGTGGGAAGGTGTCAGAGAGGGGACCTTCCACTAAAGCATTACAATGTTTGGGAACCTCTACTTTGATTCAGCAACTCATCCGGGTCCATTCGGATGATGTGGTAGAATTCTATACTGAGGCACACATTTACATCATAAGGTGTGAGCCCATTGTCCACAATCTGTACGCAGGTATCTACCGGACAAAAGCACCTATGACCACTGTCTTCCACTTCTTTTACTTCCTCTGTTCCATACACCACCACCCAACCTCATCCCACTCTGCCTGCACCCGATCTGCAGGACTGGAGAAGGGTCATTAAATGAAAAACAAAAACAACTTGCAAAACAAAAAATGCAAAGACAAATAAATGTTCCTTTTTGTTTACCCTTTCTTTGAATCCTATTGTTTTCCCTTCCGAGCTCCACCCTCATCCTTCCCTCTCTGGACAATAAAAAACACAGACTGTATAAATTCATAAATAATCCTTAATTTCTCCATTTAATACAGCGTGTGTTAAAAAGGCACATGTGTTTATGTTTTTATTTTAGCTGCAGCTATCCCTTTTATGATAGCCGTGCAAGAATACAGTAATTACAGTAGCCGCAACTACCGAATGTTATGTTATGCTATGTTATGTAATGTTAAGTGTCATAGCTTATTATTTTAACATAGCTACTTGACTCTTGTGCTTTTAAAAGTGATTGCTTCTTGCTTTTAATTTACTTGGAACTTCATTTTGGATGCCGTAGATGCGGACAGTCCTCTTTATACAGCGTGGAGGGGGCGGGCTTAGCCTCCCCTCCCTCCAGACGCCGGCATCTATGTGCCATGCATTCCATCTGCGCAGCAGATGGGTGCAGCTGGCACACTGTCAGTGCACCAAAGGCGCGCTTAAGGCAAGCCCGTCTGTGCCTGTCCGTGCACGGAATGTGCTGAATGGGCAGTACGCTGCAGAGGCTCCATCCTCACTAGGCTGGGCTAAACATAGTGGGCTTCTCTCCTACGCACCTGACACCATCAGATAGCCGTCTGGTTTTGTAACAGTCTCTGCCCCGAAGGAAACTGCTCAATCAAATCTCCTGCAGTGTGCTTTACTTAACACATGGCCCTTAGTTGCTCATGCGATTAATTGCTACAATCTGCTATCCCTTGAGGGGCCTGATCTCCTTTTCATTACAGAAACTTGGCTTAAAGACACATCTGGCCCTGCCTTTGTCCAACCTCTTCCACAAAAAAATGCACTAATACATGAGGATCGTGTTGCCCTCCATCCTGGTGGTGGGTGGCCATGATTTACAAAAATAACTATAGAGTTTCTAGCTCAGTCCCAACACACTCCCTCAAAATGGAATGCCTTCTAACCCGCATTTCCTTATCTTCCACCTTCACTATCACTGTTCTGCTGGTTTATTGGCCTCCTGGGGCAGATCCAACATTCTATATGGAATTCCCAGCATTTGTGCTGGAGTTGCTAGTGAAATACCCTGATCTAATCAACCTGGGGGACTTTAATCTCCCAGTGAATCAGGCCACGGCCAAACCTGTTGCTAATTTTGTAGCATCGATGGCTGATCTAGGCTTGCTTCAGGGTGTTAACACCTCTACCCACAATGGTGGTAATATACTAGATTTAATTTTCACCCCCTGGCTCCTATGCTGATATCTCCACCCCTATTTCTTTAGTTTGTCAGATTACTTTACGGTACCCTTTTCCATTCCCCTCATAACTCAACCGACTGTGGCCGCAAAGCCTGCCATTCTTAAGCGCAGCTGGACCGGCATGTCCAAACTGGAGTTGGTTAGTGTGCTACAAACCCATTGTAGCAGGGTGGAAAACTGCACTCTGAGTACACTGGAAGCCGCCTCCTTAAATACTGCGGGCACATTGGACCCGCTCAAGCTATGTAAACAGCGCAACCATCCTCCTGAAGCTTGGTTTTCACCGGAACTCAGGGAAAGCAAACTTCGTTGCAGGTGAGCTGAAATAAAATGGCATCTCTGCTATTCTCCTAAACTCAAATCTCTCATTCGGAGCCCACTTGCTACGTATCACACCGATATAGTAAATGCTTAACAAGTCTATTTAGGCAGATGGTAGAAAGAGATAATTAACAAACCTAAGGCCCTATTTGACCTAGCCCAAACTCTGTCCACTCCTAATATGGGTCAAAATGCTGCTCCCCCCTCTCAGGAGCTATGTAACTCCATATCTGCCTTCTTTTTGACTAAGATTGCGACCATTCGAAACAATATCAAAATTGAGGCCACATCTGCCACAAAGGAAATTACTCCTGTTATACTTCCTCCTACTGCAGGCTCTATGTCCACTTTCTCTCTCTTCTCCAACTCAGATGTTTGTTCTGCTATTCAAAATTTAAATCGGCCTCCCCTGCAGATGCCATACCTTTGGCTCTTCTACAGGAGACATCTACTGACTTGATTAACCATATTACATCTGCAGTTAACATCTCATTTTTGACGGGAGAAATCCCACGTTCTCTCAAGCATGCCGGTTACGAAGCCTTCATTGGACCCTGAGGTGCTGGCTAATTATCGTCCTATCTCTCTCCTGCCATTTCTGATGAAAGTCCTGGAGGCACTGGTATCTCCTCTTCTCTACACATTTTTGGAATCTTCTCATTTCCTCGATCCCTTCAAGGCCGGCTTTCGGCCGGACAGAGGCACCAAGTCTGTTCTAAACTCTGTCATGGACAACTTGATGTGTTTGGTCGATTAAGGCATTGTCGGAGCAATTCTGCTATTAGATCTGTTGCCTGCCTTCCACACCTTCGATCATGCCCTCCTTATCTCCCAGCTTGATGAGGCAGGGATCTCTGGCCAAGTCCTCAACTGGTTTACAGCTTTTTTAGCTGATCGTTCCCAGTCAATTTCTCTTCCTCCTTTCTGCTCGGCGCCCGCCCTTCTTCCCTGTGGGGTCCCTCAGGGATCAGCACTCTCTCCCATTTTATTTAACTATATGAGATACAAGAAAGGTAGCAGGCACCCCTCTCTCGAAAGAACATGGCATGATAACCTGTTCAGTGGTTATTAACCACTTTGAGAGTTTGCAGCCATCTGCTTTTTGCTCACTGTACCTTTCACAGATGGGAAATAGCCATTTGCATATCAGTCTTTGTCCCGCCCACATGGGCTGTCCAGAACTGACATGCTATAGCAATTCTCTTCTGAACAAGAGTACCAACAGCAACCCCATACACATGTTTCAGCCTTGTTGGGCCTCATCAGTGAGGTGAAGCTGTGCCTCTCTAAGCACAGTGAGCAGGGAGTTCATGTCTGGTTGCCCCCAGGTAATTTAGGGTGACCAACCCCAAGTTCCATCCAAAAATATAAAAAAGGTAGCAGGCGCCCCTCTCTCGAAAGAACAAGGCATTGTAACCTGCTCAGTGGTTATTAACCACTTTGAGAGTTCGCAGCCATCTGCTTTTTGCTCACTGTACTTTTCACAGATGGGAACATCCATTTGCATATCAGTCTTTGTCCCGCCCACATGGGCAGTCCAGCACCAAAATGCTATGGCAATTCTCTTCTGAACAAGAGTACCAACAGCAACCCCATTACTTGAAACAAGGTGGCACGGAAGCACTGGCACCATTATCAACGGTGCCGGAGCTTCCTTGTCCCCACTCCCATGGGACTCTATGGAATGGGGATTAACAAAATTACTGGTGCTTGACTTCCCGGCTGCAGTAATGAGCCGGTGGCGCCGGGAAGTCAGGCACCAGTACATTTTTACGGGTCTGGAGGCAACTCCCTGGAAGCACCTGTAGGGTTACCACCAGACCTGTAATAAGGGCCCATAGTGTTTTTTGGCAGGTTTGTGTAGCCACGGTTATGATTGCCTGCTTTTAGCCATGGCTCTAAGTACGCACATTTCTGTGCAGTAATCATGTTATTCGGTGGATGTTACACCACACAATTGTACATGTCTTTCTGATTCCATGTCCTCGCTGCTACCCTTGTGTCATTTCAACTTTGAATTCTTTGTAATATGAGTTTGTTAGTGTATAAAAAATGTACGTGTACCCGCAGCTGTAAGGGATTGTTGATAGCCAGGGGCAGCACAGCCAACACTGAGCAGAAATGAATAAAAACATGTTTTTGTATGTTATTATATGTCTGCATATAGCTGTAATAAGTTGCTCGTAAAATATGACTGTTTTGTGATACACTGAATATAGTATTTTGGCAAATTTGGAGTACTGCTTTGATGTTTTCAAGGAACACCATATTTCCTTTATCAGTTAAGTGTACTCCATCATTTCTAGACAGATTAGACATATAGAACTGGATGTTGTTGTTTGATATTGATAATTGTTTTTGGTCTCTGATGAAACCTGAAATGATCTTATTAACATTTCTCTGTGATATTTCAATTTTGGAATTAAATCTGGTGGTACACTTCCATGTTTGCCTCTGAGTCATATTGGAAAAGATAAAGGTGGTGTGAGGAAAAAGTTCCATTACTTTTTGCAAGTCTTGTTTCATCATTAAAACAAGGGCCATTCCTCGTACAAAGCCCAAATCATTACCTTCACAATGAATCAGTATGATGTATGTCTGCACTGTACTTCTCAGACTGAACAACTTAGGAAAAACCTGGACCACCGCATTCCCCGCAATCCAAACCATTTAATTCTAAAATAATTAAAACCAAGCTCCATGTTAATATTTAGTTTCTCAGAAAAAGTCAGACACCAAAAGAGACAACTATCACCAATCAGCCACACATTATTCCAGCCAGCCATGATATTTCTTCTCCTTCTCAGTTTCTAGGTAAATGATTCTTAGCTTGAATTTTTAGTAATAGTAGGAGTGGGGTATGCAGGATGTGTTGGTTTCGGTGTTTGGCATTGGTTGATGTTACTGTTGGAAAGTTGTACTTGAATGTGATAGGTTGCTGTGAACATGTGTTGACCATTGAACTAGTTTGCTTTCTACAGTCCTGTTTTTGTGCCATTGATTTTTCAAAAGTATCATAGGCACCATTTTATAAACGTTTGACGTTTTGATTGCAGAACCCACACTGTGCAGATGTTAAGTATGTGGTTGATGTGAATATCTCTGCATCTTTGGGATTAGTTAAAGATGATTGATAGTACATTATTATATAGTTGATACTTTATATATGGTATATTCAATATGTTTATGTTTTTGAGTTTGTAAAGGTTATAACTTTGATTTGTAATGCAGGGTGTTCTGTTCTACTTGTGAGTGATCAAACGGCAGTCCATGTTAAACTATGGTTATCTCTGACAGAACATTGTTTTCTTTCATAAGTTGTTTCTCATTGTTTTGCTGCAGGTTTTATTTGATGATATGCTGTTAATGGCGCTTTGGGAAGTTCTTTTTTGGATCGTATTGTAATTTTTAAACATACACTGACACTGCTGCCAAAGAACTGCTAGAAGTTGCTGATTGGGAAAAAAAACTGATTTCAGTTTCAAGAACTAGGCTATACTTTGAGGTGCATGGTATAGAAACACTGAGTATACTATACTTTGAGGTGCATGGTATAGAAACAGTGAGTATACTTAAGCCAGTGAAAATGAAAACAGGCTCATGGAGCAGTAGGAATGTGATTTTGTTTACAATGTTTTTATATTCATTTTTGGTGTTTCAAAAGAGTTTTGTGTGGTAATCTGAAAATGTGTGTGTTTTAAAAAGAGCTTTTATGCTTCAGTGTATGCTACTGTATTTCAATATCTGTACACCAACCCGCCCATCCTACATCCACTTGTGTCTATGCTCAGTCAGTCATCCTATCTACATCCACCCTACTTCCACCACCCTACTCTCACATTCTCTAATCCCACCCACCCTATTCCAACCTCTACTCCTACACATGCATCCTATCACCACCCTCTTCACCCTCACGCACACATCATACTCTATTCTTTTTTTACAGGCATGTATACACTGTGCTTCTCCCATCTGCATTTCTATCAACCCATTCCATCTCTACTGTTACCTATCCATTTTGAGTGGATCTTCCTTTTATGGAGTTTTTCTATTCTAGAGGACTAGAGGTGGCATGTATGCACTAATTATATTTGTTTCTTTACAGCATTGCTCATCTATGCCAATGAAGATGCGTCTAGAAAGTGCCAGGAGGAAGGATCGTTTGCAGGGAATTAAAGCACTTAAATCTAGAACTGTTGATGATCATGTTTCAAGTTTTGTGCAATATTGATTTCATGGCAATATTCCCATGCCTATTAGTGATAATGTTTTTGAAAATGCCCAAATTCAGATAGGAGATATGTCAACTAATCAATTTAACAGAACCCATCGTAAATATAGTGCTTAAAACATAATGTTATTAGAAATACAACACAGTCATTAAAACAATAAAGGTCAGCATGGACTTACTGAACTAGATGTAAAGCTTCAAGACTACTGATCTTGTTCCACGCTTTCCGTCCCTTCACAGGGACTTCATCAGGCTAGTCTTACAGACTCAAACAACTGGTCTGTTTTTAAATTGCTCAAACAGGAAACATAATACCACATGACTCCGGTCATGTGACCGTTTCATTCACTTATTCATTCACATATTCACCTTCAGTAAGGTTTAACCGATCAGCCATTTTAAAATAGTCAAATGCCAGTTACAATGTGCTCCGTTTAAAAACTTTCAGTATATTTATAACTTGTATTCAATTAACAATAGCTTTATATTGTCTTTCTGTTTGTAAGTTTTAATATTAGTTTATGATGAATCTTTATAAATCTTTATAAAAATAAAAACCTATGCAGTGCATTCTGCATGGCCGTGGTCTAGAAGGCTACAGCCTGTTGTAGCCATAAGACTCACAGTAGCAAAAAAGCTCATTCATAATTTATATACCACATGTAGAGTCATTTAAAAATGTATGTTTTAAGCATTATATTTGGCATTGAGTGCTTGTGTTTTCTGGAGTTGTGTGGAGTAGTTGGTGCTATTCATCCTGTCACTTTCTTCTCTTAATACGGCATTGTATGCATAAGTATACGGTTTCCCTGACTGAGACAAGCACCACTATAATTAGACTTGTGTGCGACTTTAAGGACATTTCCGACTGGAATATATATATTTCTATATATAAAAATGTTGTATGTGATGAAGTGTTTCCTTGAAAAGAAAAATGCAGAAGGAATAATCAGAAAAGCTTTTCATCTGAAAAGAAAAGTGTTCTTTTTTGCATTGAACAAATTTAAGAAGTTAATAAAGGTCACCATACCATTGTCCACACAAATACAAACAGTTGATGTACTTACACATGACAACTTTTGTGAAGTCTTTGGTGTAGAGTGTAAACACACTTTTCATACAGAAAGATTGTTCAGTGAAGAGAGTTACTTTCAACAATGGGATGTAACCCTTAATACTGCTGAGAGTAGACATAACTATGAAGTACAAAATGCGATTTCTCAAAAAGAACAAATCCAATAGACAGTCACTAGTGAAGCTGCACGTTTCAGGCCATCATGCGATAAAAGCAAGAAAAGAAATTCTGGTATGGACATGCAATTCTTTGTGCAATATTGACAAGTTTTCTTATAAACTCTGAAAGTGAGGTTTGCAAGTGTTGCACAAAATGATAATGTTCAAAAACAAATCAAGATGTTGCAGAAAATCGTTGACTGTGAAGTTTGTGAAAAAACAGTTTTTTTAGTCACTTTCTAGCTTGTCTTGATAAAAGCATATGTAAGAGTTGTTTTAATCATATACGGATGCTGGCTACACATCATAGCAAAATTAGATATCTTCTTGATAAATTGTATCAGTGCAAAACACCATGTGCGTCCCTTTAACTTTTAAGTGCAATACTAATGAGTGGAAATGTCAAAGTTCACTCTCTAAACTTCAAAAGATTAACATGATTCATTTCAAAGATTATATATCTATATATATATGGCTGAAACCCTTACAGGAAGTGAAAATGTTGATACTATGCTTTCCAAAGATCTAATTATTAAAAATTTCAAAGAAGGTATTGCAGTGTTTGAGTTTTCATAAAGCAAAAGACCTGCCATTGTTTGTGTGTGTTGTTGACACACTTTCTATAAAGCACAAGTACAACTAGGGTACACTGAGGAAAACATTACAGATACTGTACAAGATGTTTGGAAATACCTATATCTGACAAAAGTGATGCACTATATATTTTTGACACTGCATTGGGTTTTACAAAAGAAAATACATTACTTCTAGAAGTTTTTTGGAAATCCCTGATGTGCTTCCAAACTTGAAGATGTTTGAAGTTATTTTATTGCAAACGCTTCATCCTTTCCAAGTTCTTGTTAGGCTGCAATCACAAACAAAGATGACAAAACTGCCTGAAAAATCATTAGTGCTAGGTGTGAGAGGCAAAGTTGTGTATTTGCCTCTCAATTTGCAACACAATGTCGACACTCTTGGAGTGAAATGTGACATTGCTAATTCTTTGTTTATTTTAGTAAATGGTGTTATCACACAAGATGAGCAAATTCGGCAACAGCTTGTAGACACCATAAGGATGAAAGAAGCTTTAGAGTTTCTACTGAAGCACAATGATTTGTATAAAGGCAGTCTGACTATACCAGACTTGTCTATGCTTGATGCCGAATCCACAAGGAAGAGCAGTGAAGCTTAATTCCAACATCT
Organism: Ambystoma mexicanum; assembly: GCF_040938575.1. Classification (NCBI taxonomy): domain Eukaryota; kingdom Metazoa; phylum Chordata; class Amphibia; order Caudata; family Ambystomatidae; genus Ambystoma; species Ambystoma mexicanum. Next base: position 690,129,927 of record NC_090935.1, on the reverse strand, counting down.
GTCTGTTGCAGAAGAGAATAGTCTGCATGAACATTGCACTATTCATCCTCTACACTCACGTGAAGTCATGGGCAACAGTTTAGACTTATACCAGATGAAAGCAACAAAAGGTGCACCAATCAGTATCTTGGAAAAAAAAAAACCTTAGACGCTTGTTCTTTCCCTATGTGTTTTCCTACTGGATAAAAAAGCAGAAAAAAGCAGATTGGATGATCGGAAGGTTCCAAATTCTTCTTCAGAATATCGTTTTACCTGAATGTACTCTGCAGATTACTGATTCCATGCCTAAATTGAATATATATTTCACTTACTGTAGGAAAGTGAATATTCAACATTATGTTATGCTGTTGCTCACACACTTCAGACAGGAAATAGATTGCAAAAGCTTCTGCATGTGAGATGCTGCAACAGGTAAAGAAAATTCAATGTATAATGAAAAATTAGCAATATCCCTGCCACAATGAAAGGAACTAAGGAATATTGGTCTAGAAGACAGAGGTTAGATGCATGATCAGAAAATTGGGCCCTCCAACTTGGTTAGTGAATTTAAGTTATGCTGAGTATGGTTGTGCTGATTTTGCTGAGAGGATTTGTCAAAGCAATCCACAGAAAGAAGACATAGAACACTTGACACTGGGAGAAGTGTGTTCCATGTACCCCACGAATACGTACCATTTAAAAAGAGATAGAGAATGCAAATTCATTGATTACTATCCTGTCATTGCTCAGCTTTGTAATGCAAATACTGATGTACAGTACATTGCAGATGATAAAACAGCTAGTGCTCCTTATGTTACAGCACACATGACAAAACCTAAAAAGTGCAATGCAGCTAAAGTAATGGCAGACTTATCAGCGGACAAAAGTCTTAGTCAGAAACATCTAAGCTTTGGTCTCAAGATGCTTTCTCATAGAGAGTGTAGAAGCTATGAAGCTATGAAGCTGCAGATCAGCCAACTAGTTTGCTCTGTAGGGATTCAGCTTTAATGCTAATGCAAGGCATCGGGTAATGAAGTGTAATTCAATTTGCTGAAAGAGGACCTGATAGTACAGAGATTTCCAAAACTAACTTCATTGATACCTATTATCCAAATAGGTCTGTAGAGTTGGAAGATCTTTGTTTGTATGAAGTAATAGAATGCTACTCATATCAAAATATTGACGCAAACAATGAAAGAGGACAGTTTCAGGTACATGGGTGTACTGGTTGCCTAGTGAGACATGAAAAGCCACAATTCATCAACCACATGAAACTCTCTTACCAAACATAAGAGAAAAATGAATTATTTTATTTTTGCCTTTTGCAGTTGTTCTTCTCAAGGCGGGCAGAGAGTGATTTGCTAAAGTTGTGAAACCTTTGAACAATATTTTTTTGCAAAAAAAGACTTCATTAGATATCCAAAATGTAAACAGTACTTTGAACTACTGGAAAAAGAACAAGTAGAACTTTGCCAGATGAATTGGCAAAAGAGACTTCTGAGATCAGCCAAGGTTCTGCACAAGGAAGTGAAAATGTTTTAGGCAAACCAATTATTTAAACTGATGTTGAGCTCGCAGGGAAGAAGTAGAAAGTGCAATGCATCAGACTAAAGCTGCAGATGAAAATGATGAGACCTTAGTAAGTAAACCTAATGTAGAGCAGAAGGAAGTTGATTGTAAAATCAAAAATACATTTTTACACGGTTTACAACATGACAAGGATCAATGTCCTTGTGTCCAATACAGACCTCTAGTGATGTATGTTAATGGACAATCAGGACAATCAGGAAAAGGAAAAACATTTTTAATTCATGTGTTGAGAGCAATGATCCAAAATGTAGCCGATTGTTCTCTGTCGTGTATTGGAACAGTTCTAACAGGTTTTTCAGCATTCAACATAGGGTGTGTTACTTTACATCGATTGTTGATGCTACCAGCGGAGCATGACAATACATTTGAGTATCAAAAAGATGAATCAAGTGCAATACAAGAAGTAGGGAAAGCTCTAAGAAAATTAAATATCTTGATTGTAAATGAAGTAAGCATGGTTTCTAACTTGTGAAGGTGCTCACTCCCCAATAATGCAATTATAAATTCATATTAAAGGACACATCTCAGTAGGGAATGAGACCAAGAGATTGGTTGTAAGTGAAATAAAGGTTTATAGAATTCAGCATCCAGAGTACTATGCTGCTTCGAGAGCGCTCTGACAAACATTACAAAAATTGTACATTATATGGTCTGGAAACGTCACTATTGTCATTTCCCTATATGAGCACAGGATTACATCAGGATTGGTGGAGAATACGAATACAGTATATAGATGTAAGGGCCGGCTCCACATGATAGGCTGGTTCAGAACTGTTGCTTTGTGTGGCACCTGGGTCGGCTTGGCTCATCTGGGCGGAGTGAATGTCTGGCCAGCTACACAAGAGTGGGTCACTCTGTCTAACGAAACTACATAACATTTTTCTGACACATGATGAATAATGCAGGACATAAAACAACATTGAGAATGTGGGGTTACCTATATATTGCATATAAACACATTGCTGCTTTAGGCCTTTGTAGAGGTAGTGGGGGTGAGGGTCTTGCTCCCCAGGTGCGTTATCAGAGGGGTTGTTCAGGATTTATTGGTCAAGGCACCACAGAGCTCAGTTGGGCAAATTGATATGTGTTGGTTTTCAGTGTGATGTATGATGACATGAAACCAGTTATATGGGGGGCACTGAAGAGTGGTCGGTGGGGAAGGGTCACACTTCTGTTACATGAAAGGGAGAATGGAGAGACACAGGGTTGTGCAGGCAATAACAATATCAAATGTGGGGGTGAAGGGAGCAAGAGCAGGTTCGTGGAGATGGATGGTCACACACAGGGTAGTAAGCTCAGAGGAAGGATGAAAGAATACACAGTTTGCTTGCAACAATTTGCACCAGAAGAACCGTGAGAAATGAGCTTGGGCCGCGCAGACACAGGAGGAGGAGGTGGGAGCTGTCAGTGTTCGCTGTGCGCGGCACTGCTGAGGGGAGAGGAGGCTTCACAGTAACGTGAATGCGGCCTAGTCCTAAAATGGAGTCTGGGGTGTACAAGATGGATTCCAAATGTATCTTGCAGTAGCCCCTCTTGCATTGGTGCCAGGGATCTTTCCACTATGACCAGGTAAGCACAAGGAGGCAGTCCCCCCCACTATTGCAAGAGCAGATGATTTCCCTCACATTGAATGCATGGGGGGCAAAACGACCCCTCCTTCCTTACACTTGATGTTAGCTTTCATTTACTTGTAAATGCAAGAGGTCTTGGAAACTGACTATGACTTTTGTTTGGAGGTAAAAATGTCCATGTTTTTGGAGATTTGTTACAGTTAACTACCGTGAAAAGGTCAACCAGTCTTCAAGATTCTGCAATCTAAGGATAGTCAAAAAACTATAGGCAGCAGTTGTAATTCTGTTGTTTGGATTTGTTTTAAATTCCAGGAACTTACCATTAATATGAGGTAATATGCAGGCTTAGAGTATGCAAAATGCTTAGTAAGATTCTTAAAAATATCCTTGAGGAGAACATGAAAACAGTCTTAAAAGGGAGACTGATTTCATGTTGACTCTTCAAGAAAACAGTCTTGCATGCTCTCATCTCAACAGACATCCCTCTCTGTAACCCTCTCACTACACCTCTCTCCTGGTCTGACCATTCTCTCCTCTCTTCTCACCTTGAACTACCCTGACCCCTGACGCCTCCACCAGAACTGTCAGTCTCCTCCGTCAATCAAATGGTGAAGCATACGTCAGTCATTGAATTTGCCACTTCCTTCATCCCTCCTTGGCACCCTTAGACTCTCCTTCTGACTCTTTTCTAGCCAATATACATCTCTCTATCTCTAACACCCTGGACATCGTTGCCCCCGTCATGAGGATCCACATAATACCTGCCTCCAAATGCAACTCTTGGCATGATTACGACTTGGCCGCTTTGAAACGGATGTGAGAGGCATCGTGCATATCCTCTGACACATTGGTCTGCCGCCTACTCCAAAGGCAATACCGTCTCTCCATCGCTCCAAGAAGAGGAGTCATGTTCAAGCCTGCATCTCTAGAGCCACCACAAACACAGCTGAATTCTTTAAAATCTGCAATGAACTTGCCAACCCCACCGTAGTATTCTCCTCTCCCCCTCCCTCCCAGGCCCTCTGCTCTGCAAGGTCTGCCCACTTTTCCTCCAAAACTCTGGACAGCCTATCCTCTCTGTCACCTGCCCAACCTACTTCTCCCCTTCTCCCACCTCCTTTGGCTCCCCATCTCCCCCTTACTCTCTGCTTTCTCTTCCATTACATCAGATTTGATCTCTAGAGTTGCTCACTCTATGAAAGACTCCTCTAAACAGGTGCTCCCCTCATTACGAGTATGGAGGTAGCCATGGTGCTATTAGCTGCATGGCTACCCCCATACCGGGTCCGGGTTCCCTGAATGGGAACTTACCGGGTCATTCCAACCTTGGAGGACCCGGTATTTCCCCATTCAGGGAACCCATCCCCATTCCAATTCGAGCCCCCATAGGGCTCAATGGGAATGGGGAGGGAGCTAACAACGGGCCCATTGTTAGCTGCCTGGTCCTTTAGCGGCTTCCTTTAGCGGTTTTACGAGCCGTCCTTAGCGGGACCTGCTAAAGGACCTCATAATGCGGTGGTAAGGGCTTAATGGCACCAGCATCCTTACTGGCGCCGTTGACCCCTTACCGTCGACCTCGTAATGAGGCCCATTGTGTGTATTGCAAAAAAGGGTAAATGAATGAGATTACAATATTTTTTGAAATTTAAACAAATAACAAACATTTTCATATCAAATATCATTATTTTTTTTTTAAAACCTTTATTTTTGTTCTTTCGACACAACAAACAACTACTCACCCACATTAGGGTGGCTTTAACTTTACGCCTTCAACCAGTGCCCCGACCTCCCCGCCTCCCTCTGCGACTCCCCCCTCCGCCCCCGCTGCATCCCCATATCGTCCCGCTCTTGCGTCAATTCGCCCCTCTGGTGAACCAGTGGAAGATCTCAAGAGTCTGAGTTAAAACTGTATCAGGGTGTGTTCCCAGTGACCAACGGATCCACTGAGGAGGTGGTGTCGGCCTCCCTTATTAGAAAGGATATTAGCGGGCCCCATATGTCGGGCGGGCGAGCGTGAAGTGGTAAGCGTTTTATGAAATCAGTTTCTGTGTCCTGGCAATAAAGCACATCTTTCCGCCATGCAGTGTACGATGGTGGCGGGCCGCGGCCCCACGCCATGGCGACTCTTCTGCGAGCTAGTGTTAGTAGGAGTCCGGTCAGCTTCCTTGACGGCATGGACAGCAACCTCGTCATCCCCAACAACGCTGCTGTGCATCGGGGTTGTATCGTTTCACCGACAATTGCGGATGTCGTGTCCAACACACGGTTCCAGAATGGGGCTACCTCCGGGCATTCCCATGCGAGGTGCACAAAGTTCGCTGATAGAGTCCCGCATCTTCTGCACTCTGCCTGGGCTTCGGGATGGTGCTTGTTAGCTTTTTCCGGCGTATAGTAGGTTTGGTGGAGGAAATGAAAATGAATAAGCTTGAGCCGGGTGTTAAGTGAAATTTTTTGAGTTTGCTTCAGAATGTGACTCCAGTCGGCCTCCGATATACTTGCGGATAGTGCCCGTTCCCATCTCGTTTTCGCTCTTGCATTCACGTTGGGTGATCCGGTGGTCAGCGCTTTGTAGATTAGCGACACCAGCCTGCCCTCTCCCTGAGCTTGAATGACATCATGTAGTAGTTGCCAAGTCGGTGGTTGCCTCGGGAAACCAGGCAGGTGGGTCTGCAGAGTGTATCGGGTCCGGAAGTAGAGGAACACGTCTAGGGCCGAATTACCCCCTTTCTGTTTGGCCTGTTCAGGGGTCAGAAAGCCCTCCTCTGTGAATAGGTCTCCGAGGGATCGTATCTGCAGTTTGTCGACCCACTGGTGAAACACACTCTCCGATGTTAAGGGGATTCCAGGAATATACTTGACTGGCAAGAGGGGGGAGTATCTTGTCTGTATCCCCAGTTTGTTAGCCAGCGACTTCCAAACCTTGTATGTTGTAAGCATTACGTTCATTGTGCGATTGGGGACGGGAAGCCGACCAAACACCACAGCGGTCAAGAAGTTGGGCGTTTCCAAGGCCCTCTCGACCTGTACATGGGGGCGAATCATTTGCTTTGCGTACCAGTGGCTAAGGTACTGAGCTTGGGCTGCCCAGAAGTATTTTTCCATGTCTGGTAGAGCCAGACCACCGCTAGACACGGGGAGTGTCAGCGTTGTGTATTCCACTCTGGCCGGCTTCCCAGCCCACAGTAGATCCAGAACCAGGGTTTTCAGCTTTTTCAGTTTTGGCAGCATTACCATTTTGACTAGAGAGGTCCTGCCCCAAAGTGTCAGTGGGAGTGTCTTCCAGCGTGCAATCTTGTCTTGGAGAGACTTTAACACCTCTTCATAGTTGTCTCGGAATACCTCCAGTGGGTCCAGTGACAGTTGGATGCCAAGATATCGTACCCTCGAGGATTTCCATTCAAGTCCGAAGTCGTCGGCGAATTGCCTCGTGTCCCTGGTCAGTGGGAAGACGACTGATTTTGAGTGATTGATTTTCAGTCCGGAGGAGGCCCCGAATTTGATGACTTCCCTCATGACCGGGTTCAGGTTGGCCTCAGGATCTCTTATAAATAGTGCAACGTCGTCGGCATATAGGGATACAATAAGTTTGTGTGGGCCGATAGTGAGCCCCATTTGTTGGCGCAGTTCCCGCAGGTTGGAAGCCAGTGGCTCCATTACCAGAGCGAAGATTAGCGCCGACAGGGGGCATCCTTGCCTCGTGCCGCGCTGTAGGTTTATTGCTGCTGATTTTGCTTTGCCCACTATGATGGTGGCCTGTGGGTTGGTGTACAGGAGAGAAACCAGTTTGATAAAGCGGGCTCCCAGCCCCATTCTGGTGAGGACCATGAACATGAACGGCCATTCCACGGAGTCAAATGCTTTTTCTGCATCAAGTAGGACCGCTATTGCCTGGTCCGTGGGGTCTAGTGCCTCCATGATTCCAAACATTCTCCGGATGCCGAAGGTCGTATTGCGGCCGGGTATGAAACCAGCTTGGTCAGCTAGCACTAGGGCGGGCATCAGGGGCATCAGTCTATTCGCCAGAATCTTAGCAAGGATTTTATTGTCCAAATTGAGCAGGGAAATCGGGCGATAAGATGCACAATTGTCTGGGGGCTTTCCTGATTTGTGCAAAAGGACGACGTTGGCCAGACGGGAAGATGGAGGTAGGGTTCCAAGCTCAAGCGCTTCCTCATACACTGCTGCCAGCAGTGGAGCCAGGGGTTCTGCAAAGGCCTTATAGAATTCTCCCGTTAGACCATCCGGGCCTGGAGCTTTGGAGGGCGGTAGTGCCTTTATGGTTTCTTTGATCTCTTCTTGTGAGATTAGCTCGTTCAGAGGTTCCCGTAGGTGATGTTCGACCCAGTAGAGCTCAGTGCCTTCCAGGTATTCCAGGGGGAGGTGCGAGTCTTTCGGCAGCTTGGCACTGTAAAGGTCTTGGTAGAATGTGCCGAATTCCTCCGCTATCTCTTCGTCAGTGTGGACCACTACCCCTTGGCTGGTTCTGATCTCTTCGATTTGGGACTGTTTGTTGTCAGCTTTGATTAGATTTGCCAGTAAGGCACCTGGTTTCTGGCCCTCGCCATATTGGCGGATTTGGTTGGGGCGTTGGAGAAATTTCGCCTCACGCTCCGCCATGTCGTTGAATTTCTGCAATTCTGTCCTCAATGTCGCTGCAGCTACAGGGTCATCGTTGTTCACGTTCTGGGTTTCGAGCTGTTTTAGTTTTTTTTCACAGCTTGCGAGCTCGCCCCTGATGAGTTTGAGAATGCCGTTTTCTTTGGCGAGGCAGACACCTCTGATAAAACATTTAAAGGATTCCCAAATCATGCTTGCTGAAGGGACTGAGCCCAGGTTAGCTTGTAGAAACACGTCTATCTCTTCTCTTAATTCTGAGGCAAAAACCTCGTCCTGTAGTGATCCCTGCTTGAAGCGCCAGCGTTGTAGTGGCGGGGTGGGGCTGGCTGGCTGAAGCTTGAGGAAAATTGGTGAGTGGTCTGAGAGTGTTCTCGGGTGGATGAGGCACTGGCCACATATCAGAGTGCTGTTGGTTGAGGTGAAAAAATAGTCGATTCGGGAGCTTGTGTTATGGACTGTAGAGTGAAAGGTGTATTCACGCCTTTCGCCATTGGAGATTCGCCATGTGTCGTGTAGGTCAAATGCCTTGCAGATTTCCATTATTTGATTAGCAGCTTTCGAAGTTGGTTGATGTGTAGCTAATGATCTGTCCCTCGCAGGGTCCATAACTGTGTTCATGTCTCCGCCCCACACGACCGTGGTGGGGCCAAGCGCGGAGAGCTGTGTCATCACCCAGCTGAAGTTGTTATGGCCATCCACATTCGGGGCATATGAGTTGACAAAGGTCACTTTCTGACCGGCGATGATGCCATTCACCAGAAGTGCTCTGCCTTCCTCGTCTTTTGCAGTGTGTAGTAGCCGGAAGCTGAGCCGCCTGTGTATGAGGATTGCAACGCCCCTCGAGTATGTGGAGTAAGACGAGAAGTATCTGTGACAGCCCCAGCTTTTGGCCCACTGGCGGCCACTCGTCGGTGTGAAATGTGTCTCTTGAATCATTGCCACGTCTACCTCATGTCGTCTGAGATAGTGTAGGATTTTCCTAGATTTAGCTGGGATGTTACCCCCTCTGATGTTCCATGTTAGGACGTTGAACGGGGCGGCTTTGCATTTATTTCAGGTCCCGTGTCCAGGTCAACGGGCAGCTGCGTTCTGGTTGAGCGGGAGCCGCTGACCGGGTCCGTGTGTAGCGGCTGGGGGTCACAGTCTGGTAGGGGGCAGGCAGCGTGCGGGACGAACAGGAATTGACGGCGCTGGATTTCTCTATCAACTTTGTAATACTCGAACTTCGGGCAATCCCCAACGGGCCCATAACGTAGTTCTCCCAAGGGTGGGCAACCATGAACATGCTCACCGGGAGGTTCCAACTTACCCCACCCAGAACAAACTCGGCCTTAGGGGTCGCCATGCCGGTACGCGGGAATCACTCCTCGGCAGGCAGACCCCACTCAGGCTAACGATAACTTAACGGTAGCTGCGCTGGGGGTGCCTGGGGCCTCCCAAGTGTCCCAGCCCCGACTTATGCCGCTGTATTTGATCCGGCCCACTCAGTTCAGCTGTGTCGGGTCTTGTGCTCCACCGCATCCACCCGTTTAGGGAGGGTTCCTGGGGATTCTATCCCTTTGCGGTCTGGGGCAAGCTTGATTCTGATCCGGGAGTCCCAGGCGGTCGAGGAACAGATTTGCCTCCTCTGGGGTTTGGAAAAAGTGGACCTTTCCCTCGTGCAGGACTCTTAAGCGTGCTGGGTAGAGCATAGAATATGGCAGTTGGCTGTTGCGGAGCCTCTGTTTAACGCTTGTAAATGTTCTCCTTTGTGTTTGGACTGCCGGGGAGAAATCGGGGTAAAAATGGATTTTGTCTCCATCATGACTCAGATCGCCTTTCTCCCTGGCGAGCCGGAGAAGGGAGTCACGGTCTCTGTAGTTCAGCAGCTTCGCTATTATGGGTCTCGGAGGGGCCCCTGGTGCTGGTCTTGTTGCAGGAATCCTGTGGGCTCTCTCGATTATGAATAAGCGAGAAAGGGCCTCACGGCCGAACAACGTAATGCATAAGGTTTCCACGAAGTCTTCCATTTTCCCCTGCATTTGATGTTCTCTCACCCCGACTATCCGTAGGTTATTCCTCCTCGACCGACCTTCGAGGTCCTCGCACTTGGCGGCTGTTAGTTTCATTTGTGATTCCATCTGTAGTACTCTATTTGTAAGGGTTTCCGAGCTGTCGTCGAGATTTGACACCCTCTGCTCCACCTCGGTTAGGCGTTCGGCCTGGGAGTCCATGCGGTGTTGCATCAGATCGACTTTGGACGCGAGGCCGTCCATTTTGTTACTCAGGCTGCCGATCCCTGCTTTTAGGTTGAGGAGGATTTCTTTAATTTCAAAGGGGTTTTCTGTTGTTCCCTCCTGGTGGGGGCATTCCGACGGTGCCGCCTGCTCCTCGGGTTGGTGGGGGGCTCTGGGGGTCAGACCGCTCTCAAAGTTTAGCTTCCTCTGCGATTTGTCGCTTTTCCCCATCTTGGCTGCCGGTGGTGAGGTCGAGGCAGCCGCCGGGTTGCGCGGCCCTCCTGGAGGAATTCCGTGGGAGGCTGATATAGGATGTTCGCTGTGAGCCGGGGGGTTGGCTGTTTAGATGCTGCGCTGGCCCTTGACGAGAGATGTTTACAGTGGTTTTCTGCCGGCTCCTCTTGGTTCCGGGGGCTCGGAGTATAGGGCAGTGTGATGGTTTGCGATAGAGGGGATCAGGTCGTCCGTGAGTTGGGAGGTGCTGCTTGGTCGGCTCTGCCGCTGCTGGTACGGCGGTCTCCCGGTCCCAGAGGCGGAAGAAGGGGGGGGGGACAACGCTGTTACCCCACCGCTCCCTACCTGCCAGGGCCCCGGGCCGACCCCTCTGGCCGACGCCGCCTGGTCTCCGCCCGGTGGGTGTGGGCGGTTCTTGTTGTGCGGCTGGGTGCCGGATCTGCAGGAGCCTGTCTCACGTCCGACTCTTCCGCTCCGGCGATGGCTTCTGGCGGGGGGATGAAGGCGAACAGGGACTCTCGCCGGTTCTCTCTGGCCGCTGTCGACTCCTTGCCAGGATATTGGCCCCCCGTCTCGTGGGCTGCCCGGGGGGGGTGCGTCAGAGTCTACAGTGGGGAGGCTCAGCCCGTGGAACACGGGGCCAAGTGGTCGACCCCGCTAGTCACGGCAGCCGGGCCTCTCGGGCCGCGTCTCGGGTTGAGAGCTCCGATTTCGCTCGAGACTTCGAGGTGGCGCCGCCGGGGACTTCAGGAGTTCATGTACCGGGAAACAGGGGGGCTGTGGCGCTCGGATCCGTAGGATTAGCCAGGATTGATGCGGGGCTGCGAGGGAGCTCTGACCTAAGCGGCCATCTTGGATGGCCCTCTAGCGCCCTCTATCAAATATCATTATTTGTCCATATCATTTTCTGTTTAGAAAATGTCCCTGAAGATGGTCACAATGACCAAAATGCATTGAACATGAATTTCAACAGACCTTTTCTTAACCCTTTTTTGGAATAAAACATTTTACAAACATCTGAACTACTTTGAATCACAGTATTATTTTTCAACATTGAAAGAAGAGAATACAACAAATCTAAACAAAGAAAGAATTTAGAGTGGGAATCCACGCAGGAATTTCCAGCTGTTTGGGTTACCATACCCAGACAAACATTCAGCTAATCTTACGTATCACTCCATTGTGCAAATGGAGCATTATCTGGCAACAGGACCAAATAACCTATAATACAGTACAAGAAACACCTGAATAATTCTTGTTTAAATAAGCTTTGCCCGCTCAACCCCACCTGGTAATCCAATCTTCTTCACATTTCCGTGCTCAATTCTCGCTCTGCCATCAAACACTCCTCTGACATCTGCTGTCTCCTAGAAGAACTCGACCTTGATGTCCTTGGTCTGACAGAGACATGGTTCACGGCCAGATCTGTCACAAGTTTTGATATTCTCCTCCCTGATGGCTACAAGAACCTCTCCGCGCCCAGAACCACTGTCCCGGCAGGGGTGTAGCCATTTTCTTCCCGGAGTGGTTACCTGCCTCTATCATCCATATGCAGGACTTCTCCTCATTTGAATGCTTTGTCTGCAGGCTCTTTCTCTCTCCTGGCCGCTCTTACTGTAGCTACTATCTACCGGCCACCTGGCCAGGTAAACTCCTTCCTCTCAGAGTGGGCAGACCTCTCCTCCTCCCTCCGTGTCTCTACCACTCAACTCCTCCTACTCAGAGACATCAACATCGACTTGGATCCCTCCTGTCCTTCCTCTGAACACTTTCGCAACCTGTGCAATTCTCTTTCTCTCCCTATTTTACCCTCTGGCCCGACTCACTCTGCAGGGCACACCTTGGATGTTCTGATTTCTCAAACCCCTATCACCATTCCTCTCACCTGGAGTGACCACTTTCTTCTCTCCACTCATCTCTCTCTTTCTACCCCTCAGGCCGAGCCAAAATCCAGCACTGCCACCCACATTCTCTGTCATCCGACCCATGAAGCGTGTGTCACTTGAGGCCTTTGCTGCCACTTTCTATCCCCCTCCTGCACCTCTGGCTGGCTCACATCCTGCCAAAGCCTTTTCTAACCTCCATTGTTCTATCTCTGACACTCTGGATGTACTTGCCCTTGTTATGAGGATCCGTCTGAAGCCCAAAGCCAAGTGCAACTTTTGTTATGACTCAGACCTTGTCACCCTTAAATTCAAGTGTAGGGTGGCTGAGAGGAAATGGAGGGCATCATGTGTACCCTCTAACAAACTGACCTGCTGCCTACTCCAGAGGCAGAGCTGGCCAATCCTGCTGCAGTCTCTACCTCTCCTGTTCCCCCCAGGCCCTCTGCACGGCCTTGAATTCACATTTCATCTCTAAAATCCAGGACATCCTGTCCACCCTCTCTTCCTCTCCTTTTTCTTCTTCTGGCTTTCTTGTGCCCGCCTCTCCTCCTCCCTTCTCTTAATTTCCTTTGTTCAACCCCGACAGCCTTTCTAGACAAGTCCAAATTATGAAAGTCTTGTCAAACCAGGTTCGTCTTTGTTCATCCTAAACTATCAAGAACCCTATTGACACCCTCAGTCCATCCTTGGCCAACTTCTGCAACCACTCTTTTGCCACTGGAACCTTCCCCACCCCGTGAAGCACTCCCTTGTGCACCCTCTTCTTAAGAAACCCTCAGCTGATCCCTCCTGCCCGGCAAACTATTGTCCAATCTCCATCACTCCTTTTCTGGGCAAACGCCTGGAAAATCTGGCCAACTCCCATATTAACCTTCCACTGAATCTGTTGGTTGTCTCTATGACCATCAGTCTGGCTTCAGAGCAGCCAGACGCATGAAAACTGCTCTCCTGAACATCTGCGAAGGCCTGCTCTCAAACCTCAACACTAACGATCCTTCTGCCCTTAGCCTCATCAATCTCTTTTATGCTTTTGATACTGTCAACCATGCCATCCTGCTCCAGCGGCTCCATGCTAACCTGGGTATCACTGATCAGGCCCTCGTCTGGCTGACCTAATTTCCCTCTGACTGATCTTTCCAGGACCAACTTGGTTCCTTCCTCACTTCTATCTCTCTCTCTACCTGTGGTGTTCCCCAGGGGTCTAATCTTTCTCCTTAGCTGTTCAACCAATACCTGGCACCTCTTGCCCACCACATAGCTGCTCTCTGCTCCAACTTGCAGTGCTATGCGGATGATACTCAGCTCTCTTTCAGGCTCCCCTCAGCCGCCTCCTCTCCTCTCTCATCCCGGATTGTCTGTCCTCTAGCCACGAGTGGTGTTTCACCAATGATCTCTGCGTTAATGCCAGTCAGACAGAAATCTTCCTCATCTGATCACCAGCTCCTCTCATTTTCTGGCCGCCCACCCTGGGTCCACTTCCTGCACCTACCTGTGAGGCTAAGAACCTCAGGGTCATCTTTGACTACGCACTCTCCTTCTCTCCTCACATCTCAGACGTTTCTAAGAACTGAAACTACCAGCTGCACCTCCTCAGAGGTATTCTTCTTTTCCTCACTTTCCCACAGAAGCTCACTGTCTCCAGAGCTCTGATCCTCTCTATGCTGCACACTTCTGCACCAGTCTCTTAATAAATCTACCTGCTTCTACTCTCCATCCTCTACAACTTGTCCTTGGCCTAAAGACCAGGGATCGCATCTCTCCAGCACTGAAAATCTCTTCTTTGGCTCCCAGTGGCAGCAAGGTCAAGTTCAAGACCGTCTGCATCATCCACAAGGCTTTCCGGGACTGCAATACCTCCAACTCTCTCTAACAAGATATCTTCCTACTCGGGCCTTCCGCTTCTCCACCTCCAACTCCTTGAGGGTCAGTCGCTTCTCCGTGAAAACAAGTTGGGGGCAGATCTCTTTCTTCGGCTGGTGCCTCCCTCTGGAACAGCCTCCCTACCTCTCTGAAACTTGAGCAGAACCGTCTCCGGTTCTGGAAGCACCTCACGACCATCCTCTTTGATCTCTTCCTCCCCCCTTCTGATCTCCTGTCTGATTCACACACTGGGCAACTGGCCACCCTCTGAATTTGGGCCCAGGTCCCTGCCTGTCTTGCTGCAAACTTGCACTGCCTCTTGTCACCCCCGCACTTGTGGTCTATATCTGTCACCCTAGATTCCCCTCTCCTGCATTTATTAGACACTTGTTGTCTGCACTTCTGAGCACTTGCACTTGCAACCATTTGGCTGCACTACTTGTTGTTTCCGTTTTCCATGTCTTGCACTTCTCCATCCCTCACCCCCCGGGCACTTCTCCCCTCTCTGTTTCCTTGCACTTGGCCGATTTGAATGTCACTAAGCCTAGTAAGATTGATGTGTTTAGTCCTCCCTCTCTTTCCCCTACCTTGCCTTGTAGCGCCTTGAAACACTTGTGTATAGGCTCGTTATAAATGCCATATCGTATCATATCATATCATGTTAGGATTGTCACAAGGCCAATATAACCATTTTGGTTGTTCTACTATTGTTCGCATGCCCCCCCAGCGTGTCTTGCGGTGACTTGAAACACTTGTGTTTAGGCACCATACAAATGTCCAATAAATGAACAAAAAAGAAAATTTTTTGTGTTGCTTTGAGGTTTACGCTTGGAGAGTGTGACAATTTAAACTGATTTTAATGTTCATATATCCTTGGCCTTAGTTGCGGCTATCTCTTGCATTGAGAAAAAAAGAAGATAGCGGCTGTTTCATTTCTAAAAAAACGGTTTTGACAATGTGCCCAAGTTATAGCTATCTGTTTTTGAGAAGAGGGCACCTGCTTCTCCGTCAAATATTTACTACTGTACATAATAACCCCAAACCACAAAGAGCCTATTTTAAATGCTTTGTGCCCAAGTTGTTTCAGATATGTTCCAAAATCATGTAGCTGTTTGGGCTGTGCGGTTAGGCAAATATTGACCTTGTTTGTCTATGAGAAAGTGAATTGGAAGTAGGCTGCTGTTAGGGAGAATTCTCTGTTTAGGCTACATTTCCTAACCTAGTGAGTCCCCCAGCAGCTTTGCTGGATTTCTGGAGTTTGTTTTTTCCATCCTGCCAAGAGTGAGACTCTTTTTCTCCCACTCTTGGACATGAATGTGTGTAATTCCTTTGAATGTCAATGTGTTCTATGGGCTATGGGGTCTTTTACTCCATAGGGTCTCATATGTTTTGCTATGTGTGTTACACCGCACCCTACGTGCCGTAACACTGGGGGCCTCCACCATAGACTCCATACCCGGGGACTGACTACTGTCACCCCGGGCATGGAAAGTCACCATTGGCTTTACTAGACTAAATTTACCAACAGAACTAGTACACACCATCTTATTGTGGACGTGCTAGTAGGGGTAATTCGATTACTCCTAGGTATGTTATTCGAGGGGGCACTGTCCCGCCCCCCCTCGTCGAGTTTTGGCTGGTGGCAGTGGAAACTACTTGTTACGTTCGACCCCGGACATAACCCTATGGGATTCTTCCCATTGTTGGAGATTGATACTTTTCCTCGTTAATCTCTAACATACCATCAGTTTACTTATCTTAAATAAGTTTACCGGATGGTATTTTCTGCCAGAACTCGGTTTTTAAAATGGCGTCTGTGTTCGTCTCTGTGACTACTAAACCAAAGGTTGAGCCCTTTGTTCCACTTTTGGCGGGCTTCTGTACAGAGACCCTCCAAAGTGGTGCCATTCTGTCTGGGTTACCACAGGGGTGCGGGAGGGGGTTTGGGCACCCTGGAACGAGTTGCCTTGCCAACTCCGGTCGCACTCTAGCGTGATTGGCCCAAGTGGTGAGCATCCCTGCTCACCACTTAGCATGTGTTG